>NC_056741.1:73562139-73634639 GCF_019279795.1 Protopterus annectens
ATGTGCACAGCACACCCCTATTACACCCCTATATAAAGAGACTACATGTGTACAGCACACCCTTATTACACCCCTATATAAAGAGACTACATGTGCACAGCACACCCCTATTACACCCCTATATAAAGAGAATGCATGTGTACAGCACACCCCTATTACATCCCTATATAAAGAGACTACATGTGTACAGCACACCCTATTACACCCCTATATAAAGAGACTACATGTGCACAGCACACCCCTATTACACCCCTATATAAAGAGACTACATGTGCACAGCACACCCCTATTACACCCCTATATAAAGAGACTACATGTGCACAGCACACCCCTATTACACCCCTATATAAAGAGACTACATGTGCGTATAAAGAGACTACATGTGCACAGCACACCGCTATTACACCCCTATATAAAGAGACTACATGTGCACAGCACACCCTATTACACCCCTATATAAAGAGACTACATGTGCACAGCACACCCCTATTACACCCCTATATAAAAAGACTATGTGCACAGCACACACCTATATAAAGAGAATGCATGTGCACATCACACCCCTATTACACCCCTATATAAAGAGATGACACATGCATATAAAGAGACTACATGTGCACAGCACACCCCTATTACACCCTTATATAAAGAGACTACATGTGTACAGCACACCCCTATTACATCCCTATATAAAGAGACTACATGTGCACAGCACACCTCTATTACACCCTTATATAAAGAGACTACATGTGTACAGCACACCCCTATTACACCCCATATAAAGACTACATGCGCACAGCACATCCCTATATAAATAGACTACATGTGCACAGCACACCCCTATATAAAGAGACTACATGTGCACAGCACACCCCTGTATAAAGAGACTACATGCCTACAGCAGGTCAGTCTGTACTCAGGCAGTAAAGTGGCTTCAAACATATTTTTGATGTCTGAGTAAGTTTTTTTTCTTTTATTTATTTATTTAACATTTGCTAACCGGGAAAGGCCGACTTGGAACAAAGCCAATTTTCAGCAGAGGCCTACAGAAAAATGCTCCAGATGCATGTCTTTGTAATGTGGGAGGACACCGGAGCATCTGTAGGAAACCCACATGAACACAGGGAGGATATACAGACTCCACACAAAAGGCACCCCAGCTGAGAATCAAACTGGAGAACCTCTTTCTGTGAGGTGACAACACTACCGCTGCACCACTGCACCATCCACCATATAGCATACAGAGAAGAAAAAGTGACAACAATGTTTTCAATGGAACATCTGGGAAGAATCAAATAATTTAAACCAAATGATGGAGGTGCAGTCTGCATATACCTAGAAATAAATGAACGTTTTTGGCAATTGGGTGCAGAGGTCTAAAACTATGTATTATAGTAGCCCTAGGTTTGATTCTTAGAACCTCAGTTTGGCTACTGTGTGATTCTGAACAAGTTAACTTAACCAGACCTTGCTCATGGATGACTGCTGAAAATTAAGTGTGGGTCTAGTACACTTACTCAGTTAACACTTATTATTATTGTTATTATTATTATTATTGTTATTATTATTTTATTATTATTATTATTGTTATTATTATTATTTTATTATTATTATTATTGTTATTATTATTATTATTTTATGATTATTATTACTGATATTATTATTATTATTATTATTGTTGTTGTTATTATTATGTTATTATTATTATTATTATTATTGTTATTATTATTGTTATTATTATTATTATTGTTATTATTGTTGTTATTATTATTATATTATTATTATTATTATTTTATTATTTTTGTTATTATTATATTATTATTATTATTATTATTATTATTATTATTATTATTATTGCTATTATTATGGTGAATAGCCATTTGCTTCGTGATACATGTACATACAACAGTATTCAGTGCTAGGGATGTGCACATATTTAAACTTACTTCAAAACCTGATTCAGCTGTAGAAACATAAAGATAAATTCTATGACAACATTGTTAAAATTCTGAATGTATTTTCAGCCTAAAAATCATTTGTAATTGCAGAAAGATTTTGTTTTCAGCATTGCAGCTAGAGACTTGAAAAGCTGATGATGCAGAATACATTCAATTGAAACAGTGTTCATTGAACTGTTACTTTAAGTCAAGCTTGGATGAAATACTTAGAAACATATTTGTCAGTATTCTTTGCAACCAAGCCTACCAGAAAAAAATACTTTATGAATGACATTTAACATTTTCCAAGGACTCTGAGACTGCCTTAAGTACTGAAATCACAGACAGAGATAAATTGCTGTGGTTGATGTACACAAAATCAAAACGTTATTGATATAACTGCAGAAATCACATTTCACAAATTTACAATAATTGGGCTACATGTCATATTTGCAGACAAATTAGGTTTGTAAAATGAGCATACCACAGTATATTATCGTCACAAGACAAGAATAAACATAATTTGGGGGAAATATTAAATATGCATGAAAATATGAAAAAGAATGTGAAAATAGCACCCAGTTGCCAATGATTTGAATATGTTCTCAGAAAGAGAATGGATTGTTTCTGCCTACATTTATTCTTAAAAAGTAGACATGGGAAATAAATACAGGTGCAGCAATATCTTTCATAGATAAATGAATCTTTAACACACTGTTTCCTAAGAAATATTACAGTGTACTACCATGAATCTTTCACATATTGTCTCCTAAGGAGTACCTTTGTGAATCGTTGATGCATTTTTCCTACGAAATGTTGCAGGGTAACAATATGAATCCTTGACACACTGTTTCCTAGGAAATATTATAGAGTGCCACTGTGAAACTTTGCTTCCTAAAATATGTTACAGAGTACTACTATGAATTTTTAAACATAGTCATCTGCAAATGTCATAAACTGGTTTCTGACTTTGTGGTACATTGGGGCCTGGTTTTTGTTCTTTCCCAGCTACATTGCAGTCTCTGAGCTGGTATTTATAATTAGCAGGGGTGGGGTGGGATGGTGTAGTCCCTCACATGAGCTTGCCTCCCTGAATAAACAATGTTCTCAGAGTTAAAAAAAATGAACTAGCCACTGGATAAAGACCAAGCACCACAAAAATCCAATAAATCCAACTTAAAAAGAGACCTGGTCAACGCAGTTTCCAGACACTGATATTGTATTAAATATTTTATTAAATAACAACAAAAGAAGTGAGCGCTTTCACGATTGACAAGTCACTTCTTCAGACTATCTACAAAAGAAGCCAGACACACATTTAAAACTGCTATAACCAATCAGAAATCAGTCAAGCAGTTCTGATAATCATAAAACACTACCTGTGGTAAAGATACAAAATAATTGAAAAATGTCCTCAAACGTCACTACACAACATTCTTCAAAGACTATTTAAAACTAAAATATATAAATTAAAGCAACAAATAATCCTATTCCTTAACACCCTCAGTGGGAGAGTGCTCATGCACATAAGCCAGTTTTAAAGAGACAGTATTAAAGAGACAGACTAATTTATTCCGCGATTTCTAGCGGCACACAGATGTAATATCCGTTTCTGTTCCAGTAACACTGTCCTATTCTTTAAGTCTCCACCCCTTACACTTTCATTCAGCATTTCAAGTACAAAAAAATCTAAAGCTAAGATGTAAACCTTCTGTATTCACATGTCGTACAAGTGCATTACTAACTTTGATATTCTTAATGTCCCGAATGTGTTATAGTCCTTAAGAGAGAAATTAGTCTTACCAATATAGCAAGCACTGCACTCCAAGCAATGCCTATAGTAGACAATATTCCTAGAAGTGCAATTAGCATAAAAGCTGCATTCAACGATATAACCATGTGAGGGATGAATGAACTTCATGCCCAAATGGATAAACTGACATGGAGTACAATTTGTACAACGATAGCTGCCATGCTGTTGTGATGTTAGTAATGACCTATCTGTATCAGTCTTTTAATATAACTGTCTCTTTCTCTCTCTCTTAAGGGATAGATTATTTTTGAATGACAAATATGGTCTTTCACTAACGAGTTCCCTCAAGTCATCAGAGGCATATAAAATATTCCAGTTCTTCTTTATGAGGTCACAAAAAACATTCACATCACTAGAGAAAGTTAGAGGAAGCCTAACTCACTTATCAGGCTGCTATCTACAAGTATTATCATCGGCTGGCACTCGTTCTGAAAAATATGCTCTTCCCCTCCCTTCCCTTTCAATCAGTACCTGAGCAATACACCTATCTATTTCTTGTTCGTTATAACCTCTCAAGCAAATCTTTTTTTCAAGTTTGCAAATGTTTCTACTAAACATGTCTCATCATTGTAGAGTCTACTAACCCTGAGGAATTGCCCCTTCAATACATTCCTGGAGATGTGCCTAGGGGCATACTATTTTTGTGTAACAAAGAATTCCTCTTGCAGGCCTTCTGATACAGGCCTGTCTCAATGCACAATAATTGAATTATTTTTATGGTAACATCCAGGAAGTCAATTTGTTTGGCAGAGTATTTATATGTGAACTTCAAGACAGACGCTGTGGTATGTAAGAAATCAATAAACCGAGGAAGCAACTCAGCCGGACCTCCCCGTAGAATAAATATGTCATCCATAAACCACTTATAACAAAGTAAATGTGGATAAAAATCATTATTGTTCAGCACAGAACACAACTCCCATTGCGTCAATGCAAGGTCGGAGTGGCTATTGACGCAAGCTGTGCCCATTGCTACGCCAGCTTTCTGCAAATAAAAATCATCTTTAAACACAAAAACACTGTTTTCCAATATTATTTCAAGTAATGCACAAATCACGTCTATCTTACCACAAGAAAAAAAACTTTCCAACATTTAAAAACTCTCTAATGTTCTCAATACCCCAAGTATAGGTAATAACCATAAAAAGTGACCCTACATCGATGGTCACAAAGTAATAATCCATATCTTCATGAAACATAGAAGTAATGGCATATAAACCTTCTAAAAAGACTCGGTGTCTTTCAAAACAGTGTCCACTGTGTCTACAATGGTCGCAGGGTCTTTTCCACGTAGAAGGAAAGGGACTCAGTACCCCAACCCTTATTGGACACAGTCACATTGGGGGATTATACAAGTCGTTATGAATCTTCAGGAGGCTATACAAAGCTGGGAAAAGCGGATGTTCCACATTAAAATGTTTCAATAAATCTTTTATGATCATGCCTGTCATCATCAAATCAAACACCAGGAAAGAAATATTCTCAATAATACCAGTAACCGTGCGTTTAGAGATCAGGAAGTAAGTGGATGTATCATCAAGTAACTTCGCACTGTTCTAAATAAAAATTCTTATACATCAGAAAAAGCCCGCCTCCCCCCCCTTGTCAGTGGGTCGGAGCTCAACAAAAGACAGTTCCTTCAATTTACTAAGTGCATCATATTCAGGTGTAATGAGGTTATAAAATCCAGGAGTGTGTTTCTGTGTAAAAACTTGTCTAATTTCTTTCTCACGCACTCTAACAAAAGCTTCAACTGAGGGGTGCATTTTAGGAACAAAAACACTAGTTTTTTTAAAAACATTCATCCAGTCATCTGTTGAGGGAACATAGAGGATAAAGAGACATTTCTAGCAAACAACTTCAAATCCATCAATACATCCACTAAATCAGATCTCTTAGCTGGAACAAAAGATAATCCTTTATTTAAAAGGGAAAGCTGAGCTGGTATAAGTGTAATAGAAGATAAATTAGTCACCAAACCATTCACTATCTGCTCTGTGTCCTCATCCTCATTTGTCTGTCCTCAGACCCCTGCAGCTGCTGGACATGACCTCTCCTCACAGGACTTCTGGATCTGTCTTTCCTGAAGTCCATGGTAATTGGTAGCAGTTCTTACAAAGGAAAAAGGATACAATATCGCTTTATCACTCGCGACTTGTATGTTAGACAATGAACCCTGTGCATAAGAGGTGCTGGATGGAAAAAAGAGTGGTTCTAACCTCACAGTCTATCATAACAGGTTTCTCCATTAAATCAACCACCTCCGCGCCTTCAACAGTGGTGGACTTTTTATTGAGAGAATTCTGCTTTGGCCAAGAAAAAATTGTGCCCCTTCTAAAGTTGCAATATCACGTTGCAATTTCATTAACTTAGTGGCTCAAAATCTCTTCTCATAACTGACTATATTCTCATGTAGATTATCAAGATTGTCTCTAATGACTTCAGCAGAGAATTTTGAGAGAATATCACTCTGCAAAGTCTTCGCTTCTTTTAACAGGGTATTCTCCATGAGCTGAAAGAACTCAATCAACAGTTTGATGTAATCCAAGCTGAGCTTCATATTTAGGGCTTGCCAATGTTTAAGTAAGTCAGGAAATGTCTACCCATAGGTCGGCATCTTCAGGACCTGTAAGCCTCTAGGAATGGCTCTATGATGCAATGCTGCCTCTAAAGGAAGTTTCTGCCACTGGAGACATTTAAACTCGTGCAACTTATTCTCGAGTTCCTTAAACAATACCAAAAATGATACCTGAGCATCTACATCAATGGCTGCCACCTGTTCTGATGCATCAACAGATGAGTCCAGGAGAGGGTTTACATCTACACACAGGATCCTATATAATTGACCCATACGTGTATTCAAGAAACCAGGTAAATGACGATTGTAATCCAATTCAATACTATGACCTTCAGCCATGTCCTAGTGGCAAGTGCACAGTCTAAACACAAAATTAAAAAAAAAAATGAGCTAGCCAATGGATAAAGACCAAGCACCACAAAAGCCCAAGAAATCCACCATAAAAAGAAACTTGGTCAACACAGCTTCCGGACACTGATATTGTATCAAGTATTTTATTAAATAACAATGAAAGAAGTGAGTGCTTTCATGATTGACAAATCGCTTCTTCAGACTAACCACAAAAGAAGCCAAACACATTAGGGACATTAAGAATGTTAAAGTTAGTAATGCACTTACACAACACATGGACACAGAAGGTTTATATCATAGTTTAGATTTTTTGTACTTGAAATAGTGAATGAAAGTGTAAGGGGTGGAGACTTAAAGAATAATACAGAGTTACTGGAACAGAAACGGATATTATATCTGTGTGCCAATAGACCTCGCGGAATAAATAAGTCTGTCTCTTTAAAACCAGATTTACATGCATAAACTCTCCCTCATTGAGGCTGTTAAGGAATAGGATTGTTTGTTTTTTTTTCTATATTTTAGTTTTAAATAGTCTTTGAAGTATGTTTTCTAGTGACATTTGAGGACGTTTTCAATTATTGTTTGTATCTTTACCATGAATACTGTGTTATGATTCTCAGAACAACTTGACTGATTTCTGATTAGTTATAGTATTAAATGTGGGTCTGGCTTCTTTTATAGTTAGTCAGAAGAAGCGATTTGTCAATCTCAAAAGTGCTTACTTCTTTTTTTGTTATTTAATAAAATATTTAATACAATATCAGTGTCTGATTGCTGTGATGACCAAGTCTGTTTTTACGTTGAATGTTCTCAGAGTAGTTTGTTAATATTCCACCTTTTGCACATTGTCTTCTGTGACTGACATTTTGCAAGTCAAATATTTGTGTGTTAAGTCTTCTAAAACAGACCTATAAATATACACACACACACACACACACACACACACACACACACACACACACACACACACACACACACACACACACACACTAATTTAATCAAACCCATTTAGTTATAACTAACAAAAATAACCAGCACGTTTATCTTGCCACCTAATGTAAGTAACTATTACCAAGTAGGTTTCTCCTGGTCTAGTTAAAAAAATCACCAGTTATGTACATCTTAAGGATCCACCCTATACCATGTAAGCCATGATGTAGACATAAGCCATGGTGCAAACATATGCTGTAGACATAAGCCATGGTGCAAACATATGATGTAGACATAAGCCATGGTGCATACCTATGATGCAGACATAAGCCATGGTGAATACATATTTATTTATTTATTTAGGGGGAAATTCTGACTGGACGCAGGTCCTTTTTCAGCGGATGCCCTGGGAGAAAAGCTCCACATCATATACATGATAGATACAAAGTTGCAGCAACAGTAAACAACATTACAGGTTGTTGGCTTTAATACAATAACAAGATATTGATCATCAACAGTATATACAGAAAATGTTGCAAGTTAAGATAGTTTCTTGTCATTTATAATATCAGTAACAAAGATGGCAGACAAGATGTTAAAGTATGTAAAGACAACTAGCTATTTCTGACTGTGGTTAGTAGTGGCGGTAGTATAGTTGGGTTAAGAGTCTAGGTAGGGGGGAGGTAAGGGTGGGGGTGTTAGTCTGGATTAGAACAAGGACAAAGCCAATGCAAATTTGAGTGCAGTCTTGAAAAGGCTGCTGGAAGGTAGAATAGTTATAGAGGGTGGAAGATTGTTCCAAAGTTTAGATATGGTACATGAAAATATAGCTTCTCCTGCTGAGTTTTTGGGTTTAATAACAGTGAGTTGATTTTTGTTGCTTGATCTTAGGGGCCTAGTGGGGTGATAGGGTTGGAGAAGGGTTTAAAGGGAAGGTATATTATGGGGGTAGTTAATAAGTTTATGAGTGAGGGTGAGTTGATTAAAGTGAAGGAGTTGTGGGAGTTCTAGCCAGTTTAGTTCTTTAAGGGAGATACAATGATGGCTGCGGTAGGAGGTTCCATTGGCAAATTTAACAATTATGTTGTAACAAGAATCCAGCTTGTGTAGGTCTGTCTGTCTAAGGTTGGTAAGTATGGGGATTGCATAGAGTAGGGTGGAGATTAGCTGGGAATTGGCTATGGTGATTCTAGCCGCCTTGGTTAGGAATTGGCGGCTTTGATGTAATGCACCAAGTTTCTTGTGAACTTTTTTTATTGTGAGAGATATGTGGGTGTCAAATCTAAGTTTGTTGTCTATTTCCACACAAAGTAATTTTGTGTGTTCTGATGGAAAGATGAAGGTATTATCTTTGGCAAGAATGTTGAAGTGGCGGGTGTTTTGGGTGGCTTTGGAAGGTTGAAACAGGAAAAGTTTTGTCTTACTTGGGTTGAGTAGGAGCTGAGCATTGGATAGCCAGCTTTCTACAGAAGAGAATGATTCCTGTGTGATTTATTGTAGTTCTGGTAGTGTGGAGGCAGAGCAGATGAGAGTAGAGTCATCTGCTTACTGTATAAGAGATGCTTGTGTGGTGGCAGTATGTAGGTTGTTAGTGAAAAGTGAGAATAGCAGAGGGTCAAGAATAGACCCTTGGGGAACTCCGAGAGTAACTGGGAGGTAAGGTGATGTGTTATTGTCCCAAATTACTGATTGCTGGCATCTGTGTAGATAGCTGTGGAACCAGTTGTAGGCTGATTGTGAGAAGGACAGGTTGGGAAGAGGAGAGAGTAGTAGCTCATGTGATACCATGTCAAAGGCCTTTGGGAGATCTAGAAATATGGCAGTAGAGAAGAGGCCATTGTTTTTGTGATGAAGTATAGTGTTGGTGAAGGAGAGCAGAGCGGAGGTAGTGCTGTGATATGGCTTGAAACCATGTTGGGTTTTGGAGAAGAGATTATTAGCTAGGAGACAGTTGGAGACCTGGGTGTTGATACATTTTTCAAGTATCTTGGAGAGAAGGGAGAGGATAGCAATGGGGTGGTAATTGGAGAGGTCAGTGGAGGGGGTGCCTTTGTGGAGGGGAATGATGTGGGATATTTTCCATATCGAGGGAACATAGCCTTCTGTTATGGAACAGTTGATTAGAATTGAAATTGGGTAGGCTAATGTATCAGATGCAATTTACAAGTATTCAGAGGGGAGGTTGTTAGCTGCGAGTTTGGTGGGTTTAAGTTTTGACAATAGTATTTTTATGTTGGAGGTAAGTACTGAGGTGAAGAAGAAAAGAGGAGTGGGGGGTTTAGGGTAAGGAGTTGTGGGGGCTGTGTTGTAGGGAAGTGTTGTTTGTTTAGAGATGTTATAGTTTTAGTGAAGTGTTTGTTGAAGGATTCAGCAATACTGCTGGAGAAGGGGGTAATGGATGGCTGGGGGTATCAACCTTCCCTGGGTGGAGGAAATTGTTAATAGTGGACCAGAATTGCTTAGGGTTGTGGTTGGTAGAGTTTAGGGTGGATTTATAGTAGAGGGATTTGTCTGATTTTATATGCTTTTTGGCTTTATTGTGCAGTTCAAGGAATGATTGTCTATCTGAGTTATTTTGTGTTAGTTGCCAGTGCTACCAGGCCTTATCTCTGGATTTCCTTAGGGTACATACGATGTAGACATAAGCCATGGTGCATACATATGATATAGACATAAGCCATGGTGCATACATATGATGTAGACATAAGCCATGGCGCATACATATGATGTAGACATAAGCCATGGTGCATACTTATGATGTAGACATAAGCCATGGTGCATACATATGATGTAGATATAAGCCATAGTGCAAACATATGATGGACATAAGCCATGGTGCAAACATATGATGTAGACATAAGCCATGGTGCATACATGTGATGTAGACATGGTGCATACATATGATGTAGACATAAGCCATGGTGCATACATATGATGCAGACATAAGCCATAGCGCATACATATGATGTAGACATAAGCCATGGTGCATACATATGATGTAGACATCAGCCATGGTGCATACATATGATGTAGACATCAGCCATGGTGCATATATGTGATGTAGACATGGTGCATACATATGATGTAGACATAAGCCATGGTGCATACATATGATGTAGACATGGTGCATACATATGATGTAGACATAAGCCATGGTGCATACATATGATGTTGACATAAGCCATGGTGCATACATATAATGTAGACATCAGCCATGGTGCGTACATATGATGTAGACATAAGCCATGGTGCATATATGTGATGTAGACATGGTGCATACATATGATGTAGACATAAGCCATGGTGCATACATATGATGTAGACATAAGCCATGGTGCATACATGTGATGCAGACATGGTGCATACATATGATGTAGACATAAGCCATGGTGTATACATATGATGTAGACATAAGCCATGGTGCATATATGTGATGTAGACATGGTGCATACATATGATGTTGACATAAGCCATGGTGCATACATATGATGCAGACATAAGCCATAGCGCATACATATGATGTAGACATAAGCCATGGTGCATACATATGATGTAGACATCAGCCATGGTGCATACATATGATGTAGACATCAGACATGGTGCATATATGTGATGTAGACATGGTGCATGCATATGATGTAGACATAAGCCATGGTGCATACATATGATGTAGACATGGTGCATACATATGATGTAGACATAAGCCATGGTGCATACATATGATGTTGACATAAGCCATGGTGCATACATATGATGTAGACATCAGCCATGGTGCATACATATGATGTACACATAAGCCATGGTGCATATATGTGATGTAGACATGGTGCATACATATGATGTAGACATAAGCCATGGTGCATACATATGATGTAGACATAAGTCATGGTGCATACATATGATGTAGACATAAGCCATGGTGCATACATATGATGTAGACATAAGCCGTGGTGCATACATATGATGCAGACATAAGCCATAGCACATACATATGATGTAGACATAAGCCATGGTGCATACATATGATGTAGACATCAGCCATGGTGCATACATATGATGTAGACATCAGCCATGGTGCATACATATGATGTAGACATACGCCATGGTGCATATATGTGATGTAGACATGGTGCATACATATGATGTAGACATAAGCCATGGTGCATACATATGATGTTGACATAAGCCATGGTGCATACATATGATGTAGACATCAGCTATGGTGCATACATATGATGTAGACATAAGCCATGGTGCATATTTGTGATGTAGACATGGTGCATACATATGATGTAGACATAAGCCATGGTGCGAACATATAATGTAAACATAAGCCATGGTGCATACATATGATGTAGACATACACGGTGGTGCATACATATGATGTAGACATAAGCCATGGTGCATACATATGATGTAGACATGGTGCATACATATGATGTAGACATCAGACATGAAGCATACATATGATGTAGACATAAGCCATGGTGCATACATATGATGTAGACATCAGACATGATGTATACATATGATGTAGACATAAGCCACGGTGCATACATATGATGTAGACATAAGCCATGGTGCATACCTATGATGTAGACATAAGCCATGGTGCATACATATGATGTTGACATAAGCCATGGTGCATACATATGATGTAGACATAAGCCATGGTGCATACATATGATGCAGACATAAGCCATAGCACATACATATGATGTAGACATAAGCCATGGTGCATACATATGATGTAGACATCAGCCATGGTGCATACATATGATGTAGACATCAGCCATGGTGCATATATGTGATGCAGACATGGTGCATACATATGATGTAGACATGGTGCATACATATGACGTAGACATAAGCCATGGTGCATACATATGATGTTGACATAAGCCATGGTGCATACATATGATGTAGACATAAGCCATGGTGCATACATATGATGCAGACATAAGCCATAGCACATACATATGATGTAGACATAAGCCATGGTGCATACATATGATGTAGACATCAGCCATGGTGCATACATATGATGTAGACATCAGCCATGGTGCATATATGTGATGTAGACATGGTGCATACATATGATGTAAACATAGGTCTGCATCATATGTATGCACCATGGCTTATGCCAAAAACAAAAAAAACAAAAAAATAATCCTTGTTTTCCCGCCTCTCCTTGACTAGTTTAGACCAGTTTACAGGCATTGATGTATTCTGGGCTGTGGTGTAGTTCCTGTGTTGTCCATTACCTTACTTGGATAGAAGGAAGTTTCTTTGCTCACCAGTGGGAGTGGGGAGCCTTAAACAGCCTACATGTCCCTGTAGGAAGTGACCTCAGCACAAGAGCTGTAGTAATTGGTTGTTTTGGACCATTTCTAGCTCTTTTGTAGTTCCCTGTTTAAAAACTGCCTCTGGGTGTTTTTTTCTGGCTATACTGCTCAGACAAGCTCCTCGTGGTCTTGCAGAGTGGTCCTAGCTACAGAGAAGTCAGAAAAGTGACTACTTTCTGGATTTAAGTATCTTTGCTGTTTTTTTACTTGGAATAGCTTCTGTAGCTTAACCTGAATAAGCTTAAACTGTTTTTTAGTTGTTTGCTGCATTATTTTAAAATCTGCACTTAAAGTACTTTTTAGTCGAATTTGATCGAAAGTTTGTTTGTTTGTTTGTTTAATTTAACTGTTGAGGCTGCCCACTAAAGTGTGCTAGCCTGTGTAACTGATTTATCACTGTTTCTGCATTTTCTGTGTGTTTTTATCAAAAAAAACAAAAAAATAATCCTTGTTTTCCCACCTCTCCTCGACTAGTTTAGACCAGTTTACAGGCATTGCTGTATTCTGGGCTGTGGTGTAGTTCCTGTGTTGTCCATTACCTTACTTGGATAGAAGGAAGTTTCTTTGCTCACCACTGGGAGTGGGGAGCCTTGAGCAGCCTACCTGTCCCTGTGGGAAGTGACCTCAGCACAAGAGCTGTAGTAATTGGTTGTTTTGGACCATTTCTAGCTCTTTTGTAGTTCCCTGTTTAAAATCCACTTTTGCGCGGCTTTGCGCATTTGTGCGCATAGCGCAGCACCGGTTAAACAAGGTTAAACTTCTTTTGGCTCCGCCAAGTCTGCTCTTCAAATTTTCCCTTAAGGAAGCTCTACTCTTAGTATAATCAGACTACTCACTATATTATAAGCCTAGCACTTGTTCTCAAAACTTCTCTACTAAGTAAGCACTCTCGTACTAAGTAAAGCACTACATCCAGCTACCACCCCTGTGAATATCCACTTCCCTTAAAGGCACAGCACTCCCTTATACTGTTCTAGCATGTCGAGTGGTAGATTACTGGCATCCTCTCCAGTTCAGCTGGTTAATCTGGGTATCTTGAGACAATGCTACAATTGTCTCATGTACACAGACAACCCTCTCCTCCTCCCAACAAACGCAAATACATGTGAGAGATGCAACTATATAGCCAAACTGGAGGCTGAACTCTCTCAACTCAGGGCTGGCATGACCAGACAGGAGGAGATGGTAACCACACACACAACAAACCCAGTCCCACATAGACCTACCACAACTGCAAACCAAACACATAAAAACACAAAGACATACTCGGAGGCTCTAATAAAAAAATTACCAAAACAACAGAGGCTCCCAAAGCAGACATCCAAAAATCCAACACCTCAAAACAAAACACATGCAACACATACTTCAAAAAATCAGTGTGTCAACCAATCACAGCCCTTAAGGCCAAACACCATGCCTGATACACTAGTAATAGGTGACTCTATAGTCAGACACACTGATGTCCCGCTTACCAGGCTGAACAAGGAGAGGGTGACTGTGAGCTGCCTATCGGGAGATAGGATCCGCCACATAACACACGCACTCAGGTCACTCCAAAGCAAGTACAAATATGACTCCGTCATTGTCCATGCTGGCGTGAATGACCTGAGACGTACCTCCCTGGACTACATGGAAAGAGACATAGAGGAGCTCTCCGATTATGTAGCCCAGGCTGGTATGACCCTGACCCTGAGCAGCATCTTGCCCTCACCAAGAATGATACCATAATACAAAGACAAGATGATCAGCTTTAATAATTGGCTCAAGTACTGGTATCATTCTAAGGGGATCTAATGTCTGTCTGCCTGGGATGACATGTTGGACAAGCCACACTGCTTCGCAATGGATGGCTTACACCTGTCACCACTGGGCTTCCGGATATTGGCTAAGGCTCTTGCCACCCCCATAGTGCCTTTTTTAGGCAAGGCTCAAAAGACAAACCCACCTCCTTAGAAAACAAAAATGAAAAAAAACTAAGGGTAATGCTGCTCAATGCCAGAAGTCTAAATCTCAAGATGCAGGCACTCGATGCACTCCTCAGCATGGAGAACATCGACGTCTGTGCAGTAACTGAAACCTGGTTCAAGGCTCCTGAGAGCACCCCAGTGCTACCAGGCTATACCTCGTATCATGCTTTTCGGCCCCAAAACCCGGGCTGAACCACAAAGGGAGGGGGAATGTCTATATTCATCAAGGACACCCACACCTCCAGGTTAGTAGCAACACATGAAGCATCAGAGACAATACAGGTGCAACTAACCATAGGCAAAACTGCTATACAACTGGTAGCATGTTACAGACCACCCTCCCAATCTCAGGAACCCCACTCAGCCTTCCTGAAGACATTGGAGGATATCAATGTATCACAAAATACCATCATACTGGGAGACTTCAACTACCCAAACATAGATTGGGTACATTATTCTAGCCCTAACACCCTAGCCCAAAGGTTCCTGGAATTCATAAATTCAAATGCACTGGAACAACTAGTCACCTCTCCCACTAGGGGAGATAATATACTAGACCTGATCATCACAAACATGGGGACAAAATGCTCCACACTCGAGGTATACCCCACACTAGTGAGATCTGACCACAAACTAATCACCCTGGATATACATATCCCACCTCCACCCCCAGCACAAAAGACCACAGTGAAAAACTTCTCAAAATCAGACTTCACTCTTCTTAAGACTGAGATGGTATCCTTTAAGCCCACTGGGCCAGTGGATACCACATCCCACAATGCCGAATCCTTCACAAATGCTTTCTTTGAACATCTCCAAGAATGCATGGATCATGCAATCCCAAATAAATCCAAGTCCCTCTCCACCAAAGGCAAGCGTCCTGTCTGGTGGACCTCAGCCATTAACAAATTGTATAACAAAAGAAGGAAGCTACTGCACGTCAGAGCAAAATCCCATAAAGGGAAGACATCTCTGATCAACATTAGCAGAAAACTACATTCTCTCATAAAAACATCCAAGGCCAACGTTGAGAGAAAAATCGCTAAGGACACTAAAGATAACCACAAAGCCTTCTTCAGCTATGTTAGAAACCTGGGCGGAAACCCTCAGATATGCTCAGAGTTAGTTCATAACAACAAAAAATACACTGAACCCACAGATATTGCCAACATTCTGGCTGACAGGTTCAGTGCAAATTTCTCCCCTCCCTCACCCCCAAAAGAAGAAATACTTATCCCAGCTGAATGTAATCTCCCTGTCATCTCAGATGTCCAAGTGAGAACCGCCCTCAACAAAGCTAAAAACACAGCATCAATGGGACCTGACGGTATCCCAGGTTGCGTGCTATGTGAACTCCAAGAGGAGCTAAACCCACACATAAAAATGCTATTTAACCTTAGCCTTACTACAGGATATGTACCTGAACACTGGCGTACAGCAACAGTGGTCCCACTCCACAAAGGGGGTACCTCTACAGACCCTGGGAACTACCGCCCCATAAGCTTAACCAGCCTGGTCTGCAAAGCTATGGAAAGAATCATTATGGAACTCATAAACAGAGACATAGGGGACCTACAGACACTTGACCCCACCCAGTCCGGCTTTGTAAAGGGCAGATCCACCCTTTTGAACCTGGTTGACTTTTTCAAAACAGTCACTAGAGCCATTGATGAGGGCAAAGCAGTCCATACAGCCTACCTGGACTTGGCTAAGGCCTTCAACACAATACCCCACTCAGGCATCATAGATAAGCTCAACAGCTTACACGTAAACCCTTATGTCACTAGATGGGTTGCAAACTGACTAAAGGACAGAACCCATAAAGTTAAAATCGCTGGAGCAATGTCAGACTCAAAGCTAGTCACAAGTGGTGTCCCACAGGGATCTTTCCAGGGACCCCTCTTGTTCGGCATTTATTTCTCAGATGTTAAAGCAAACATGGGAGGGTTGTGGCTGACAAAGTTCGCAGATGACTGCAAACTAGGCGCCATAGTCGATACACCAGTGGACACATACATCCTACAAAAAGGCCTCACAGAAATGGACAACTGGTGCCGGAGTCACGGCCTTAAACTAAATGCCAAAAAATGTATAGTCATCCCCTTTGGGAAAAACAAAGTACCCACAAATTATCACATAGACAGCAACCCACTGACTACAGAAAAAGTAATCAGAGACCTAGGGACCCAAGTCGACAGCGACCTCTCATTTGACACCCACGTTGCCAAAGTGGTTAGAAAAACATTCTACCTTGCACACCTCATCATGAAGGGATTCACATCCAGATCCAAGGATGTCATTATACCCCTATACTCCTCCCTCATCAGACCCATGATTGAGTACAATGCCCCATTTGGTATGTACCTCACCCGGCATTTGCAACAGCTGGAGAGACCACAAAAGTACCTCACCAAGAGGATCAAGGGTCTCCAACATATGTCTTATTCTGCCAGACTAAAGAAACTTCAGCTCTATTCAGTAGCATACCACCTGCTCAGAGGTGATCTCTGCCTGATGTACAAGGCCATGTCCAATCAGGATCTGATGGACATGCTCCACCTCAAAAAATCCAAATCCATCAGGACCACGAGAGCTAAAGACTTAAACCTCGGCACAAGTATGAATAGAACATGCTGGAGGGGGGATGTCTATATTCATCAAGGACACCCACACCTCCAGGTTAGTAGCAACACATGAAGCATCAGAGACAATATAGGTGCAACTAACCATAGGCAAAACTGCTATACAACTGGTAGCATGTTACAGACCACCCTCCCAATCTCAGGAACCCCACTCAGCCTTCCTGAAGACATTGGAGGATATCAATGTATCACAAAATACCATCATACTGGGAGACTTCAACTACCCAAACATAGATTGGGTACATTATTCTAGCCCTAACACCCTAGCCCAAAGGTTCCTGGAATTCATAAATTCAAATGCACTGGAACAACTAGTCACCTCTCCCACTAGGGGAGATAATATACTAGACCTGATCATCACAAACATGGGGACAAAATGCTCCACACCGGAGGTATACCCCTCACTAGTGAGATCTGACCACAAACTAATCACCCTGGATATACATATCCCACCTCCACCCCCAGCACAAAAGACCACAGTGAAAAACTTCTCAAAATCAGACTTCACTCTTCTTAAGACTGAGATGGTATCCTTTAAGCCCACTGGGCCAGTGGATACCACATCCCACAATGCCGAATCCTTCACAAATGCTTTCTTTGAACATCTCCAAGAATGCATGGATCATGCAATCCCAAATAAATCCAAGTCCCTCTCCACCAAAGGCAAGCGTCCTGTCTGGTGGACCTCAGCCATTAACAAATTGTATAACAAAAGAAGGAAGCTACTGCACGTCAGAGCAAAATCCCATAAAGGGAAGACATCTCTGATCAACATTAGCAGAAAACTACATTCTCTCATAAAAACATCCAAGGCCAACGTTGAGAGAAAAATCGCTAAGGACACTAAAGATAACCACAAAGCCTTCTTCAGCTATGTTAGAAACCTGGGCGGAAACCCTCAGATATGCTCAGAGTTAGTTCACAACAACAAAAAATACACTGAACCCACAGATATTGCCAACATTCTGGCTGACAGGTTCAGTGCAAATTTCTCCCCTCCCTCACCCCCAAAAGAAGAAATACTTATCCCAGCTGAATGTAATCTCCCTGTCATCTCAGATGTCCAAGTGAGAACCGCCCTCAACAAAGCTAAAAACACAGCATCAATGGGACCTGACGGTATCCCAGGTTGCGTGCTATGTGAACTCCAAGAGGAGCTAAACCCACACATAAAAATGCTATTTAACCTTAGCCTTACTACAGGATATGTACCTGAACACTGGCGTACAGCAACAGTGGTCCCACTCCACAAAGGGGGTACCTCTACAGACCCTGGGAACTACCGCCCCATAAGCTTAACCAGCCTGGTCTGCAAAGCTATGGAAAGAATCATTATGGAACTCATAAACAGAGACATAGGGGACCTACAGACACTTGACCCCACCCAGTCCGGCTTTGTAAAGGGCAGATCCTGCCTTTTGAACCTGGTTGACTTTTTCAAAACAGTCACTAGAGCCATTGATGAGGGCAAAGCAGTCCATACAGCCTACCTGGACTTGGCTAAGGCCTTCAACACAATACCCCACTCAGGCATCATAGATAAGCTCAACAGCTTACACATAAACCCTTATGTCACTAGATGGGTTGCAAACTGACTAAAGGACAGAACCCATAAAGTTAAAATCGCTGGCGCAATGTCAGACTCAAAGCTAGTCACAAGTGGTGTCCCACAGGGATCTTTCCTGGGACCCCTCTTGTTCGGCATTTATTTCTCAGATGTTAAAGCAAACATGGGAGGGTTGTGGCTGACAAAGTTCGCAGATGACTGCAAACTAGGCGCCATAGTCGATACACCAGTGGACACATACATCCTACAAAAAGGCCTCACAGAAATGGACAACTGGTGCCGGAGTCACGGCCTTAAAGTAAATGCCAAAAAATGTATAGTCATCCCCTTTGGGAAAAACAAAGTACCCACAAATTATCACATAGACAGCAATCCACTGACTACATAAAAAGTAATCAGAGACCTAGGGACCCAAGTCGACAGCGACCTCTCATTTGACACCCACGTTGCCAAAGTGGTTAGAAAAACATTCTACCTTGCACACCTCATCATGAAGGGATTCACATCCAGATCCAAGGATGTCATTATACCCCTATACTCCTCCCTCATCAGACCCATGATTGAGTACAATGCCCCATTTGGTATGTACCTCACCCGGCATTTGCAACAGCTGGAGAGACCACAAAAGTACCTCACCAAGAGGATCAAGGGTCTCCAACATATGTCTTATTCTGCCAGACTAAAGAAACTTCAGCTCTATTCAGTAGCATACCACCTGCACAGAGGTGATCTCTGCCTGATGTACAAGGCCATGTCCAATCAGGATCTGATGGACATGCTCCACCTCAAAAAATCCAAATCCATCAGGACCACGAGAGCTAAAGACTTAAACCTCGGCACAAGTATGAATAGAACATGCTGGAGGGATAGATTCATAACCCAGAGGCTTCCCATGCTTTGGAACAAGATCCCAGTTCATATTAGGCAGAGCCCCTCACTGACTCTCTTCAAGAGAAATCTTGATGAGTGGATGGGAGATCGTAAGTTTACCCCAGGGGTCACATCTGTGTCACTGCTAGACAGGGGCACAGTAAACTAATTATATTATATAAGGAGACCTTCAATGTGTCACTACTAGACAGAGGCACAATATTCTAAATTTATTCTGTACATTTTTGTACCATTTCATGGGGTGGCAAAAGCCATATCACTATGGCTAGGCTTACAAATGCCCCAGGGCAGATAGCCTAGTACTAAACTATGAAACTATGAAACTATGTAAACATCAGTCATGGTGCATACATATGATGTAGACATAAGCCATGGTGCATATATGTGATGTAGACATGGTGCATACATATGATGTAGACATAAGCCATGGTGCGAACATATAATGTAGACATAAGCCATGGTGCATACATATGATGTAGACATAAGCCATGGTGCATACATATGATGTAGACATAAGCCATGGTGCATACATATGATGTAGACATGGTGCATACATATGAGGTAGACATCAGACATGATGCACACATATGATGTAGACATAAGCCATGGTGCATACCTATGATGTAGACATAAGCCATGGTGCATACATATAATGTAGACATAAGCCATGGTGCATACATATGATGTAGACATCAGACATGGTGCATACATATAATGTAGACATAAGCCATGGTGCATTCATATGATGTAGACATAAGCCATGGTGCATACATATGATGTAGACATGGTGCATACATATGATGTAGACATAAGCCATGGTGCATACCTATGATGTAGACATAAGCCATGGTGCATAAATATAATGTAGACATAAGCCATAGCGCATACATATGATGTAGACATAAGCCATGGTGCATACATATGATGTAGACATCAGCCATGGTGCATACATATGATGTAGACATCAGCCATGGTGCATATATGTGATGTAGACATGGTGCATACATATGATGTAGACACAAGCCATGGTGCATACATATGATGTACACATAAGCCATGGTGCATACATATGATGTAGACATCAGCCACGGTGCATGCATATGATGTGGACATCAGCCATGGTGCATATATGTGACGTAGACATGGTGCATACATATGATGTAGACATCAGCCATGGTGCATACATATGATGTAGACATAAGCCATGGTGCATATATGTGATGTAGACATGGTGCATACATATGATGTAGACATAAGCCATGGCGCATACATATGATGCAGACATAAGCCATGGTGCGAGCATATGATGTAGACATAAGCCATGGTGCATACATATGATGTAGACATAAGCCATGGTGCAAACATATGATGTAGACATAAGCCATGGTGCATACATATGATGTAGACATAAGCCATGGTGCATACATATGATGTAGACATAAGCCATGGTGCATATATGTGATGTAGCCATGGTGCATACATACGATGTAGACATAAGCCATGGTGCATACATATGATGTAGACATAAGCCATGGTGCATACATATGATGCAGACATAAGCCATAGCGCATACATATGATGTAGACATAAGCCATGGTGCATACATATGATGTAGACATAAGCCATGGTGCATACATATGATGTAGACATCACCATGGTGCATACATATGATGTAGACTTCAGCCATGGTGCATATATGTGATGTAGACATGGTGCATACATATGATGTAGACATCAGCCATGGTGCATACATATGATGTAGACATAAGCCATGGTGCATATATGTGATGTAGACATGGTGCATACATATGATGTAGACATAAGCCATGGCGCATACATATGATGTAGACATAAGCCATGGTGCGAACATATGATTTAGACATAAGCCATGGTGCATACATATGATGTAGACATAAGCCATGGTGCATACATATGATGTAGACATAAGCCATGGTACAAACATATGATGTAGACATAAGCCATGGTGCATATATGTGATGTAGACATGGTGCATACATATGATGTAGACATAAGCCATGGTGCATACATATGATGTAGACATAAGCCATGGTGCATATATATGATGTAGACATCAGACATGGTGTATACATATGATGTAGACATAAGCCATGGTGCATACATATGATGTAGACATAAGCCATGGTGCAAACATATAATGTAGACATAAGCCATGGTGCATACATATGATATAGACATAAGCCATGGTACATACATATGATGTAGACATAAACCATGGTGCGAACATTAACTTTTAAGGCAGAACACAATGTCTGTCCAAAGAAGGACCAAAGGTTCCAGCTTCAAATGCATAAATGAAATAGAAAAGGTTATGACTGAGCTTGCAAGTAAGAAAAACTGCCCAGTGTGATGCATGCTTGTGACCAGATTAGTTATCTTAATAAATTATACTAATACAGTCATTTTTGTAATAAATAATGTTAATTTATTTACAGTATTTTGTATTCCCTTTGAAGATGGTTAAGTCCAGAAAATACAGTTATTTTGGAGAAGAGCATCATTACAGGAGTTTACTGAAAAAATTAGAAAGGTTTGGGTTTTGCCCATTGAAGAAGTGGGGAACTGAAGTTTATAAAATGGTGTACAATTCGAAAATCCTGGCCACACTCCCCCTTAAAAAAAATAAATAAAGTAGAAGCCCTGGAATGACTTAAGTAGGTATTTTACATGTATAATAGGGGAGTAATTTACTTGTACTCATCATAGTTACCTGTCCCTCATGACAGACTTAGCCTCGCCCTTCCGCTGAGTAAGTTGAAGAACACCAGCTTCATTCAGTAATCGATAAACTCACCAAAACGAACAAAAACTGATAAAAAACAAACAGCACTCAGGCATGTCTTCCCAATGGTTTACTATTACAAAAACGTACACTTGACTTGAAGCGCTTTTCGTTTGCACTGAAGCAAACTTCATCAGAAGTCTATACCAATTAAATTAACACAATTTAAAATACAAATGTAATGACATAGTACTCCACCTATGCAACAACGGTGGCACTTAAAGTTGTAAGCAGCTAAATACTTCTGAATCAACTTTGGTTTTAAAAGGGACAACAATGATAAACAACACAATTACAATTAACCCTGACATATCACTTGTATGTAATTGTAATTGTGTTGTTTATCATTGTGTTAATTTAATTGGTATAGACTTCTGATGAAGTTTGCTTCAGTGCAAACGAAAAGCGCTTCAAGTCAAGTGTACGTTTTTGTAATAGTAAACCATTGGGAAGACCTGCCTGAGTGATGTTTGTTTTTCATTCAGTAATCAATAGGTTTGCATTTCCCTGATGGAAATTTCTGTGAAATGAAACTGATGATGCTGGAAATGCTGCATAAATTACAGTAATTTAGAAATGACACCTCCCGATTGTTTTAACTAAGTAGATTTCTGCCCAGATTCCTAAGGAGAGATTGAACTTCATTGGACTTCAGCATAAGCATGCTTTAGATGTCTCTAGCAAATTGATGGGCACAGGCTGCCAGATATGCAGTTCTATCCTTTAACTACTGTATATAGCTGTGCCAAATCTTGGTCGCCTTTAGATGTATAGTTTATCAAATATCTGGTTAGAAAGAAATGCTTTTTATCTAAGATATCAGTAGGTCAGTCACTTTAATATTCTTAGAACCTTTTGTAGGGGAATTTATCATTACACAATGCAGAGCTCTTAAAAGTATGGACAGAATGTCATTAAAATCCACTGGATGGTGATAGACACTATAAGTAAACTGCAGTTAAGCACCTCTCTTAAACAAAGGGAAGTGAGACAGTACATACTACTCAAGAGTTGCCCTGACCACATATAAGTAACCAATAAGCTCATTGTCACAAACGCTTTCTGGAATTCATAAATTCCAGTGCCCTGGTTCAACGTATCCACACCCCCACCAGGGGCAACAGTATCCTAGACCTAGTCATTACCAACATGAGTGACTGGTGTTCCACACCTTAAGTAAACTCCTCGTTGGTTCTGATCCAACCATAAGCTAATCACCCTAGATATCCGCATCCCGCCCCCACCCCCATTAAGAAAACCACAGTAAAAAATTTCTCCAAAGCCAACTTCATGCTTCTTAAGACAGTAGTGGTGAACTTCATGACACCCATGCAGATGGACAATACAGTTACGACTGATGAATCCTACACAAATGCACTCTATAAGCACTTACACGAGTGCATGGATCATGCTATCCCAAACAGAACCAAAATGCCATCCTCCAAAAAAAGGAAGCCAATCTGGTGGTCCCCTGCCATAAACAAACTCTACAACAGAAGGAAGAAACTGTTGCAAAAGAGAGTAAAATCCCATGAGTGGAGGAGCTCCCTGGTCAGCCTCAGTAAGAAGCTGAGATCCCTTATAAGATCCTCCAAAGCTAGCTATGAAAACAAAATCACCACTGATTCTAAGGGCAACCACAAAGCATTCTATAGCTCTGTCAAGAATCTCAATGGCAACACCCAGATCTGCTCTGACTTACAGCACATTGGCAAGAAAATTACAGAACCAACTGATATTGCCAACGTCCTGGCAGATAGGTTCAGTGCCAACTTTACCACCTCTCACACACTAAAGGGCCCATTTCTATAGAGGAAGAATGCAGAGTCCCTGTAATCACATCTATGCAGGTAAAAGCTGCACTCTCTAAAACCAGAAACACAGCATCCATGGGACTGGACAACATCCCAGGCTGCATTTTACACAAACTTCAAAATGAACTGACTCCCCACCTAAGCACCATGTTCAGTCATAGTCTCACATCAGGCTTTGTGACCACTGAATGGCGCACAGCAACAGTTATCCCACTCCACAAAGGGGGAGCCACCACTGATCCTGGGAACTATTAGCCTGACGAGCCTGATCTGCAAAGTCACGGAACGTATCATCATGGAACTCATAAACAAAGACATTGGTAACCTCCAAATTCTGGACTCCACCCAGTTCAAGTTTGTGAAAAGGCAGATCATGCCTTCTGAACCTGATTGACTTCTTTGAGGCAGTCACCAAAGCCGTAGACGAGGGTAAGGTGGTTCACACAGCCTATCTTGACCTTGCCAAGGCTTTTGACACCATCCCCCATTCTGGAATTATAGCTAAACTCACTAAACTAGGTATAAATCCCTACGTCACAAGATGGGTTGCCAACTGGCTCACTGACAGAACCCACACTATAAAAGTTGCAGACTCCAAATCTGACTTCAAACCAGTGACAAGTGGAGTACCACAGGGTTCAGTCCTGGGACCTCTCCTGTTTGGTATCTGCTTCTCTGAAGTACAGGCTAACACAGAAGGCCTCTGGCTAACAAAGCTTGCAGATGACTGCAAACTAGGAGCCATAGTCGAGTCCCCAAATGATGTGGACATCCTACAGAAGGGCCTCACTGAGACAGATGCCTGGTGTCAGAGGCATGGCCTCAAGCTCAATGCCAAAAAATGCATTGTCATCCCCTTTGGTAAAAACTCTGTACCCATGAACTATCACATAAACGGCAGTCTACTTAATGCCGAATGTGTGATAAGAGACCTTGGGACCCAAGTGGACAGTAGTCTGTCCTTTTATAATCACATTTCCACAGTTGTAGGGAAATACTTCTATGTGTCACACCTCATCATAAAAGGGTTCTCATACAGGAAAAAAGAGGTCATTATTCCCCCTCTTCTCGGCACTCATTAAATCCATTATAGAGTACAACGCCCCTTTTGGAATGTACCTCACAAGACATCTGCAGCAGCTGGAAAGGCCACAGAAGTACCTCACAAAGAGGATTACTGGCCTCAAACAGATGCCCTACACTGACTGTCTCAAAAAAACTCCAGCTTTACTCTGTAGCATATCGCCTACTCTGAGGAGATCTCTGCCTAACATATAAAGCTATGTCAAACCCAGAGCTGTTGGACATGCTACACCTAAAGAAATCCCAATTCCTCCGAGCTACATGCTCTAGGGACCTAAACCTTGTCACCACAATAAACAGGACATGCTGGAGGGATAGATTCCTGTCCCAGAGACTTCCTATACTCTGGAACAAGCTACCCATCTATGTCAAGCAAAGTTCCTCATTAGCACTCTTCAAGAAAAATCTTGATGAGTGGATGGTAAATAGGAAATACACCCCCGAGGATCACTTCTGTGGCTCTGCTTGACAGGGGCACAGGTAATTAACTTTCTTGGGTGGCGTAAGCCAGGGAACCTTGTTGGCTAGCTTACTTAGCCCCTTGGGCCGATAGCCTAGTACCTACCTATGTACCTATGAACCTATGAACAAAAAGAAAGACCTTCTCAAATGAAGTAAAACAAGAGAAGTACATATGATCTGCTCTTGACAAAACTACACTGTTGCAGATCCAGTTGGATGAGTTTTTTAATATCATAATTTAAGAGGTGAGATATGATATGTTCAATGGCTTGCAAGTTATACTTGCTATGCTGATGGGTGCATCATTCACTGAGTTTTTGGTAGGACCCACTTTTGTGCATGGCCACCTCTAGAGCTGTTTTTTTTCCCAAACCTTAGGGACCTACCCTGTAGCTTGCCTTAAGTTAAACAAGTACAGGTGGGGTTCATTGAGGGCATGTCTGATTTTATTAATCAGGGATCCCGGGGAAATTGTCTGGGCCCATAGAAGTAGTGTATTTAGTTTTAGAGAGTATAACCAGGATTTTAGTTTTAGAGAGTATAACCAGGATATGTTATATGGTAATTTATTTATGTATTTAAGTTTGATGACTGGGGAAGTCCACTGGGCCAAGAAAAGCCCATTTTCAGTGGAGGCCCGGGGAGAAAATCTCCACAATAATTGCAAGTTACATTTCACATGTTACAAAAGGACATAGTTCATAGAGCTAATTAAACATTTACAGATAAGTTCCATGATATTTGCAATTAGCTTGTTACAATGTTACAAAAATGAAAAGACATAATTCAATACAAAAATTTCAACATTTACATAAAGTGAATATTTTTGTTATAAACTCAATTGTAGGTTTAACATTTCAAAATATATAGCTACTAGCCATTAGTAGGTTAGGAAAATATTATGCATGGAGAGGGTAATAATATATTTGAGATTGGAGAGTATAGTACAATAGATATTAGAGAGAAAATTTGTTTTTAGTAGGGGAGGAATTGTTTTGGGTGGGATGAAGTAATAGTAATCTTAGGAGAGAAGAGGGACTTAGCGATATATAGAATTTCATTGAGTTTATGGAGTAAAATTGGCACTAAATTTGTCTGCAGGTATGTTATCTATGTTGCTAGGGTCAGAATGGGTAATGCTATTATGAATCATTTTTATTTATTCTTTGTTGACCAGGTCAGTCCCACTAGACTAGTAGCATCTTTTCAGGGGAAACTTAAGCAGGTATTTGTACTTCCAGGGGAAATTTGGCCAGAGCATTGGGGAACCTCCCCTACTCTTGGTAGTTGGGGGAAGGCTTTGTGTATTACATGTCCTGACTTCCTGCTTCCTGTCCAGGCATAGAGGCAGCCAGGAGGAACAGGGAGAAAACATGACTGATTTAGCTTTTGCAGAAAATGTAGTTGAAATGGTAGAATCGCTACCAGAAGTTTTTTCTGATGCTGTGTGTGGAAAAAACAGGGACATTGGAGGAAAAGGAGATTGTGGCTGAAAGAGAGACGGATTCAGAGGAAAACTTTCAGACAAGATTGTTTGAAGGAAAGACAGTTACCTCTGAGAAATGCATAATTACAACCCTCCAATCTGGGGGGGGGGGGGGGGTTGCAGTATGATTATTTGGAAGAATTAGTAAGCCAAAGTAAACCAGAAAGTGGAGCAGCGATTTCATGGAGTGACATCATGGAGAAAATAGAAGAAGAAAAAGAAGAAGAAGAGACCGTGCCAGAGAAAGTTCCAGAGACAAAAAGTTATGCACAAACTGTGGGAGACGGAGCAAAGAAGAAAGAAGAAATAAAAGAAACAAAAAAGAAGTATACAGTACATGTGAGCAGTAAAAAAAAAATAGCTTGGACAGGTATGAGGTTTGGGACTCTGTCATACCACCTCTGGGTGTCAAAGCAAAGCAGGTAAGAGCATTTATTTTAATTAATAAAGATACTTTTTGTGACTTGCTATTTGAGACTGGGCAGGCCATAGAAAACTTCTTGGGTGCATATGAACAAAAGAAAAATATTTATCCATGGTCAGAAGATGTGGTGCAAGCTCTTTACAGAAAAACCAAAAAGAATAATGATCCGGTGTAGAATTGACATTGAAACTAAAGAACTGAAAGAACATTTGTTAACTAATGTAAAGAAGTAATGGACACTACAGAAATACATGATGAAAGAGAACTATGAACTGGGGGATGGGAATATCGTATAATACTGAAAATAGAAAATGATAATGTTATGCATCTACCTAGTATTATTAATATTCATGGTAATAGGGGTTTTGTAAAATACAGGGGTCAACCAAAGACGTTATTTTTGTGAAAAAATGATAATTTAATCAATGAATGTCACAAAAAAAGATGTTATTTATGTGGCAAAACAAGGCATGATGCAAAAAATGTGACAGGGATGCTCATTCATGGCTAGAAGGTGAAACAAATGTGCATTAAAGAATTGATGAGACTGTAATATACTGGAATTAACTGGAAACAACTGAAATGAGAGTGGAACAAAATTCTTTATCTGTTAATTACCCAAACTCGTGCTGAACAGGTGCCAGTCTCTCCTTTATGGACCAAGTCTTGTGTACTTTTCAGAATTAATTCTCCAAACACTGTAGTTCATTCAATAAGGCTTTATCAGATGTTCACAATATCCGAATAGTGTCTTCATTAACAGTGCTGATAACAGTCTGTAGAAATACTGGGATGCTGGTTAGTAGTAGGAGTGCCACTAAATATATCCAAAGTTTCTGCACATATAGTCTGCTTGTCCTGAATAATGTAAACTGAAACAATCTTTATTTGACCTGTCTTCTGTACTCAGGCTTGAGTGACTGTATTGTAGCTTCCTTTCTAAAATGCTGGATATTTAATCTTTTCTGTATGTCAGTCTGAACTAACTGTATCTGAAGGATGTTTTAATAATACCAAAACCCTGTAATGCTTTACACGCCTCCTTAGCCTTGGTTTCCAAGCCTGTTCTTGCATTCTGTAGCTGGCAAGATTGTATCTTTCCCCTTGAGGAAAAACATTCTGTAAAATGAACAGTCTGTAGCCTTCCCTTGGAAACTGTTATCTTTCATGCTTGACCAGCAAGGTTATTCTTCCTTTCTGCTTAACTGTCTTTTCTAAAATGTATACATAAATGAAACACAATTTTGCCACTATATTTCTAGGCCTATCTTATATTTTAGCCTGTCTAATGCCTAATAACTACTTTAAAATGGAAGTCCCTAATCTAACAGTAGCCCCTGATGTTCCAGATAAAGGTCTATAGGGACCTACTTCTGTAGTTACCTTACATTTGTATTGCTAACTACTGTATACAGCTTTATGCTACCTGACTCATAATCTGAAAATTAATTTTCTTTATTTGGTAAATACACTTGCAATTTTAATTTTGACCACTAGGTATCACTTCTGTTTGGCTTGAAGTCTGTTAACTTTATGATTTAATTTACATATTACCTAGATTCATAGTCTTTAGAGTATTTAAGTCTAAGTTTTGATGTGTGAGTGATAGATTTAAAACCTGTACAATATTCTGAAAATGTGTCTTTTAATTTTGTGACTTTTACACATCCTTATCCTGTCTTTGTGAATTTTTATTTAAGTTAGACCAGGTATAAACTGTTACCTCTGTCTATTTTCTTCCCTATCTCTGTATGCTGTAATGGTAAAATTACACTGTTTATTGTCTATGTTTTTTACCTTATGAACTGGTGTCTTAGTGTACCATGATGCCTCTCTCTTATAGCAAATAAAACCTTTCCCTGTTGTTCATAGATTTAAATCTTTAAACACTGTACTGGTTAATCAATTTTCTTTTTTATTGTATAGCCTATCAAGCATGATGGCTGTTTTCTGAAGACTAATTGAAATCAGCACAAAAGGGATAACTGTATAGTTGGTCTTGAAGCATAATTACCATATGTTGTATTAACTTGTGTCTATAAATTCTCATCTAGATTTGCTAATAATGCTACTTATCTTTTTTAACTTTTGTGTGCTGTAATAAATGTCTGCCTCCTAAATTTGTCTGAATATTCTATGAATATTTATGAGCTATAATAGTTTACTAAAACCTATGCTTTCTGTATTTCAGATCTATACCTTTGCATTTTCTGTTAGTGTCTTTTTAACTTTCTGAGTCGCTCTTACTCTGCACTTATTACTGTTTGTTAGTAGCCTTCTAATTTACTGCCTTATGCACTTGTTTTATAGTCATTTGTTAATTTAATTGCATTTATTTGAACTGTATTTGCCATAGTGTTGCTACACGCTCGGGTGTGCTGGCCTGCTCTACAATTTGAATTGTATTTATGGCTGTTTTAGCTGCTTTTCTGTAACAAAAAAAAAATTCGAAGCTTGTTTCCTGCCTTTCCTGTAACTAGTCAAGTCCAGATACAGACTTGCTGTATACAGGACTGTTGGTAAGCTTCTGAGCCCCCCAAGCCTTTCTGTGTTGGAGGGAAGCTTTCTAGCTTATCAGTGGGAATGGTAAGCACTAGGTAATCTATCTACCATGGGAAGAGTGGGTTTTGGCCCTGAAATTGTAGTTCATTGGCCATTTGGGCAGTTTTTCCATTTCTTTCTACTTTCTGGTTAAAAGCCCATTTTGCGTTTGGCCCCTGCCTTTCCTATAACTAGTGTAATCCAGGTACAGATTTGCTGTATCCAGGACTGTTGGTAAGCTTCTGAGCCCCCCAAGCCCTTCTGTGTTGGAGAGAAGTCTTCTAGCTTATTAGTGGGAGTGGTAAGCACTAGGTAACCTATCTACCACAGGAGGAGTGGTTTCTGGCCCAGAAATTATAGTTTATTGGCCGTTTGGGAAGCTTTTCCATCTCTTTCAACCTTCTGATTTAAAAGCCTGTGTTTGTTCTTGTTTCCTGCCTTTCTTGTTACTAGTCTAGTCCAGGTGCAGATTTACTGTATCCAGGACTCTTTGTAAGCTTCTGAGCCCCCCAAGCCTTTCCGTGTTGGAGGGAAGTCTTCTAGCTTATCAGTGGGAGTGGTAAGCATCAGGTAGCCTATCTACCACAAGAGGAGTGGTCCCTGGCCTAGAAATTGTAGCTATTGGCTGTTTAAGCAGTTTTTTCCCCATCTCTTTCAACTTTCTGGTTTGAAAGCCGCACGTGTGCCTGTTTCCTGCCTTTCCTATAACTAGTCTAGTCCGGTTACAGAGTTGCTGTATCCAGGATTGTTAGTAAGCTTCTGAGCCCCCAAGCCTTTCTGTGTTGGAGGAAAGCCTTCTAGCTTATCAGTGGGAGTGATAAGCACTAGGTAGCCTATCCTCCATGGGAAGAGTGAGTTTTGGCCCAGAAATTGTAGTTTATTTGGCCATTTGGGCAGTTTTCCATCTCTTTCAACTTGCTGGCTTAAAAGCCTATGTTTATACTTGTTCCCCGCCTTTCCTGTAACTAGCCTAGTCCAGATACAGAGTTTCTGTATCCAGGACTGTTGGTAAGCTTCTGAGCCCCACAAGCCTCTCTGTGTTGGAGGAAAGCCTTCTAGCTTATCAGTGGGAGTGGGAAGCATTAGGTAGCCTGTCTACCATGAGAGGAGAGGTTCTTGGCCCAGAAATTGTAGTTTATTGATCATTTGGACAGTTTGTCTGCCTCTTTCAACTTTCTGGTTTAAAAGACCACATCTGCGCTTGTTTCCCGTCTTTCCTGTAACTAACCTACTGGTAACACTAGAAAGCCTTAAACTGATACAAGCCTTCTAGCTTAGGAGAGAGACTTTGGAGTGATTAAGTATCAGTTTTCTGTACTTTCTTGTTGTACTTAACTGTTTTCCGCCTAAACGCAGATTTTCCAGCATTTATTGTGATTTAAAAGCTTGTTTTTTATCACATATTGTACTTATTTGACTGCCTGCACTTTTAAAAAGTTGTTTTTTGTTTAAATAATTTGTTTAACTGTTGTAGGTGACACACTAAAGTGTGATAGCCTTTTCTGATCGTTTGTAGTCATTTAAAGCTGTTTTAAGTGTATTTTTTACTGTTTTTGCCTTATCTTTTCAAAAAAACAAAAAAAAAATCCTTGTTTCCTGTCTTTCTAAACTAGTATAGTCCAGTTTTCAGGCTAGTGCTGAATTCAGGGTTGTGATACTGGTTTCTGAGTTGCCCATACCTTACTTGGATAAAAGGAAGTTTCTCTGTTCACCTGTGAGAGAGGGGAGCTTTGAGCAACCTATCTGTCCCTGGAGGAGTGGTTCCAGCCCAGAAGTTAGTAGTTTATTGGCCATTTTGAGCTAATTTCTATCTCTTCATTTCCCTACTATAAAAACCGTGTTTGCACGGTTTTGTGCACCGGGCAGTGTCGGTTAGCTACGGTTGAATTAATCCCGGCTCCAATAAGTCTCCTCTTCAGTTTTTCCCTTGAAACTAGTCTAACTCTCAACCTAAGCACTCAAAAAGCATCTTACAGCCCAGCAGTTGCTCAGACCTAATAGCAAGCACAAATATACCCTGACACTGATTGCCCAGCAGGGCAAGGCTCTTTATTCACCCCTCACCAACCAAGTGACTAAGCAGCTCACCCTACTATTCAGGCATGACCAAAGGGCAACTTCAGGTGCACTCTCCAGTCCAGCTGGTGAATCTGGGTATCCTGAGGCAATATTCAAAATACGAAAACACAAAAAAATTACACCAAAAACGCTAGGTGTCCGGAAAAAAGCAGCCCAAATGCGATAGATAACTTGTTATACTTTAATGAGTTCTGGTACCTCGGCTTTCGCCTTCATAAGGAATATCTACCATGAACAAATCCAACGCTTATAAACCAACAGCCATAGTCAATTAAACAATTAAGTAATTAAACAATATAAATTAATTTGAAAAAATATATATACAAACATTTAAAGGAACCTGGTCATCATACATTACCTAACATTTTATAACATTTTATTTCAAATGCAAAATAATTTATATATTATTTTATTGAATATTATAAATATTAAGAATACTTAATACAAAATACCCCTAACATACCTACAAATATGAAAAATTCATACTTTAATTAATAAGTCTCTAAATTTCTAAATTCAAACCAAAGGGATATAAAGTATTAAACTTAATAATGCATTTAGATTCCAAGTTCAAAAGTCCCCTACATAGAAGTGAAGTTTGTAATAGCATAGGGGGCACGGTTTGGAATGATAATTTTTACTGGGCAACTGTAGATGTCAAGTCACTATACACAAGTATTAATAGATTGTGGGGACTAGAGGCAGTTAGCAGGATGTTAGGGGAAGGTCCACATACTTCTTACATTATTAATTTGTTAGATTTTTGTTTAACTCACAATTGCTTTGAATTTGAAAAAACTTTTTTTCTTCAAAAGGAGGGCACAGCAATGGGTGCCCCCTATGCTCCTTCATATGCCATTATATTTATGGCACATTTTGAGAACCTCTTCATTTATCCTAATGATTTTTTCTGTAACAAAGTGATAAAGTATAAAAGATTTATCGATGATCTTTTATTTCTTTGTGAAGGTGATTGTAGGGACTTTGATAAATTTATTGGTGAGTTAAAAAACAATCCTTGTGGTTTGGATTTCACTTATTAGACAGGGTGTTGTGAAATCCAATTTCTTGATGTAAGTTTTTATGTGGGGTCTGATAGAAAAATACAATTCAGACCTTATCACAAAGAAACAGCCACCAATAATTTTTTGCATGCCATGAGTATGCATAGTCTCAGTCTTATTAGTTCTGTACCAATAGATGAATTCAAACGTATTGCCGTTAATACATCAGAAAAATATATGCTTAATTCAGAATTCAACAAGGTTGAGGCGAAATTAAGTACTAGAGGCTATCCCAAAAACATGGTGAACGTCAGCTAGAAATCAAGTTGAACATGAGTTAGGTATAATCAAGCATGTTAGGTCCCATAGCGGTAAGGAAATGTTAGATTTCAATACCAGAGGTAATAATTATGACAGGGAAAGTATGGAAAAAGCATTGGGGGATAATGCATTATTTTTTGTGAGTAGATTTTAATATTTTAAGAAGAGTGGTCAATTCATTGTGGCCCATTATTACTAGGGATGAAAAGATAGGACATTTATTTCTCAACAAAGTAACTTTTTCGTATGGTAGGTTTCAGAATTTAAAGGAACTATTAAGATTTAAACTTCATAAGAAACAATGGAATGCCGGGACATTCCCCTGTGGAAAGTGCAAGGTCTGCACTAGATGCAGAAATTTGGACAATACTGAGATCAATGGGGTTACTTTTAGTGCCATAGAACATTTTGATTGCAATTCTTTGGGTGTTGTTTACATACTGGGATGCAATTGTACACCAAAAAAATGGCATATTGGCCAGACTATGAGAAGAGTGAAATCAAGAATTCTCGAACACATTGGTGACATAAGGAGGGGGAGGTTAGAAAGCCCAGTGGCCAGGCATTTTCATGAAGTACATGGGGGAATAGATAATGGTTTGACTTTTAGTATTTTGGGCAGACCCTGGGGGTTAGATTCCAATAGCATTAATTTCACTAGGAGACTTTTGAACTTGGAATCTAAATACATTATTAAGTTTAATACTTTATATCCTTTGGTTTGAATTTAGAAATTTAGACTTATTAATTAAAGAATGAATTTTTCATATTTGTAGGTATGTTAGGGGTATTTTGTATTAAGTATTCTTAATATTTATAATATTCAATAAAATAATATATAAATTATTTTGCATTTGAAATAAAATGTTATAAAATGTTAGGTAATGTATGATGACCAGGTTCCTTTAAATGTTTGGATATATATTTTTTTCAAATTAATTTATATTGTTTAATTACTTAATTGTTTAATTGACTATGGCTGCTGGTTATAAGCATTGGATTTGTTCATGGTAGATATTCCTTATGAAGGCGAAAGCCGAGGTACCAGAACTCATTAAAGTATAACAAGTTATCTATCGCATTTGGGCTGCTTTTTTCCGGACACCTAGCGTTTTTGGTGTATCCTGAGGCAATGTTACAACTGCCTCATGTACACAGACAACCCTCTCCTCCTACCACAAAACACTAACATATGCGAGAGATGTAATTATACAGCCAAACTGGAAGCTAAGCCATCTCCACCCAAGACTGGAACAGACAGTCAAGAGGAGAAGGTTAACACTTGCACCACAACTCCAGCCACACACAGACCTACTAAAACAGCACTGGCAAAAAATACACATAAATACACAAAATCATACTCAGATGCTCTAAATAAAAACCTGCAAAAGCATCAGAGACCTCCAAAGCAAACATCCAAACAACCTGCACTTCCCGTCACAAACCAGACAACACATAAAAAGCAAAATCAGTGTGCTGCACAATCACAGCCTTTAAGGTGAAATAACATACTAACACACTAGTAATAGGTGACTCTAAAGTCAGGCACACTGACGTCCCACTCACTAGGCTGGACAAGCAGAAGGTTACTGTTAGCTGCCTGTCGGGAGCCAGAATCCACCACATAACACAAGCTCTTAGGTCACTCCAGAACAAGTACAAATATGACTCTGTCATTGTTCATGTTGGTGTGAATGACCTGAGACGTACCTCCCTGGACTACATGAAAAGAGACATGGAAGAGCTCTCTGATCATGTAGCATCCTGCCCTCACCAAGAATGATACCTCAGTATAAAGAAAAAATGATCAGTTTCAACAATTGGCTTATCTTCTGGTGTCATTCAAAGGGGATCCAGTGTCTGTCAGCCTGGGATGACATGTTCTACAAGCCACGTTGCTTCACAAGAGACGGCTTGTACCTGTCACCCCTAGGCTTTTAAATACTGGCCAAGGCTCTTGCTGACCCCATAGTGCCTTTTTTAGGCAAGGATCAAAAGTCAAACTCAGCTCCATAAACAACACAATTAACAAAAAACTGAGGGTTATGATACTCAACGCCAGGAGTTTAAATCTCAAAATGCACACGCTCGAAGCACTCCTAAGTATGGAGAACGTTGACATCTGTGCAGTAACTGAAACCTGGTTCAAGGCTCCAGAGAGCACCCCAGCACTACCAGGCTACAACTCATACCACACGTTTCGGCCACAGAACACGGACCGAAACACAAAAGGAGGTGGTGTATCCATATTCATCAAGGATACCTACACCTCCAGGTTAGTGGCGCAGCATGATACCTCTGAGATCATCCATGTACAACTAACATCGGGCAGATCTGCAATGCAAATTGTGGCCTGATACAGATCACCCTCCATGACCCAGGACCACCACTCCACCTTTCTGGAGACACTGGAAAACATGAAGGTCCTACCAAACACCCTGATATTGGGTGATTTCAATTACCCTACCATTCACTGGGAAAACTACTCAAGTACAAATTCCCAGGCCCAGCACTTCCTGGGAATTCATCAACTCAAACACCCTGGATCAGCTGGTAAACTCCCCTACCAGAGGTGAAAACATATTGGACCTGGTCATCACCAACATGGGCGACAGGTATTCCAACCCATCACTGTTTAGATCAGACCATAAACTAATCACTCTGGATGTCCACACCCCACCAACACCCCCAACTAAGGAAACCACAGTAAAGAACTTTTCTAAAGCAAACTTCACCTTACTTAAGACAGAGATGGTAAGTTTCACAGCCCCCACGCTAAAGGATAACGTTTCCCAAGATGCAGAAACCTTTACAAATGCACTCTATGAGCACCTACAAGGATGCATGGATTGTGCCATCCCTAGAAAAACCAAGACTCACTCCTCTAAGAGAAGGAAACCAGTTTGGTGGACCACTGCAATAAACAGGCTATACAATAGAAGGAGGAAACTAGTTCAGAAAAAAAGCAAATCCCAAGAAGGAAAGACATTCCTGATCAGTATCAGTAAGAAACTGAGGTCCCTCATGAAATCATCCAAGGCTAACTTCGAAAGAAAAATAGCCAAGGATTCAAAAGATAACCACAAAGCCTTCTTTAGCTATGTTAAGAATCTAAGTGGCAACTCGCAGATATGCACTGAACTAGTGCAAAATAGCACAAAATATACTGAACCTACTGATATTGCCAACATCCTGGCAGATAGATTCAGTGCAAACTTCACCCCCCTCTTACCTCCAAAAGGGCCCACAACAATACTGGGAAAGTGTAGTGTCCCCAAAAATCACAGACACACAGGTGAAAACAGCCCTTTCAAAAGCCAAAAGCACAGTGTCAATGGGGCCAGATGGTGTCCCAAGCTGCGTCTTGCACGAACTACAGAACGAACTAACCCCCACCTAAACACGCTGTTCATCCTCAGCCTCTCCACAGGCTACATGACCATAGAATGGCACACAGCAATGGTTATTACTCTCCACAAAGGAGGGGCCACAACTGACCCTGGTAATTATCGCCCCGTAAGCCTGACTAGCCTGGTCTGCAAGGCTATGGAGCACATCATCATGGAATTCATTAACAAAGACATTGGGAACCTCCAAACACTTGACCCGACCCAGTTCGGCTTTGTTAAGGGCAGATCATGCCTACTAAACCTGATTGACTTCTTCAAAACAGTCACCAAGGCCATAGATGAGGGAAACGTGGTTCACACAGCCTACCTTGACCTCGCCAAGGCTTTCAACACCATTCCCCACTCTGGTATTACAGAAAAACTCACCAGCCTGAACATAAACCCCTGTGTCACGAGATGGGTTGCCAACTGGCTTACAGACAGAACTCACACGGTAAAAATAACGGGCTCCAGGTCCGACTCTAAACCAGTCACAAGTGGTGTCCTGCAAGGCTCATTCCTGGGACCCCTACAGTTCGGCATATACTTCTCAGAACTACAGGCAAACACAGAAGGACTATGGCTAACCAAGTTCGCCAATGACTGCAAACTGGGAGCCATAATTGACTCTCCGGCTGACACGGACATCCTCCAAAAGGGCCTTACTGAGACGGACACCTGGTGTCAAAGTCATGGCCTCAAGCTAAATGCCAAAAAATGCATAGTCATCCCGTTTGGGAAAAACAAAACACCCACGAATTACCACATAGGTGGCAGCCCCCTTAATACAGAAGTGGTAATAAGAGACCTGGGGACCCGGGTAGATAGTAATCTCTCCTTTGACAATCATATTGCCAAACTAGTTAGGAAATCCCTCTATGTGGCCCACCTAATTACTAAAGGGTTCGCATCTAGAAATAAAGAAGTTATAGTGCCCCTCTACTCGTCACTCATTAGACCCATCACAGAGTACAATGCCCCATTTGGGATGTACCTCACAAGACACTTCCAACAGCTGGAAAGACCACAAAAGTACCTCACCAAGAGGATTACTGTTCTCAAACATATGTCCTATGCAGCCCGACTGAAAAAACTCCGGCTGTACTCAGTGGCATATCGCTTACTCAGAGGTGACCTCTGCCTGACTTACAAAGCCATGTCCAACTCAGAATTGATGGACATGCTCCACCTAAAGAAATCCAAGTCACTGCGAGCCATGCGCTCTAGTGAGCTAAACCTTGCCACAACAATAAATAGAACATGCTGGAGGGATAGATTCCTGTCACAGAGACTCCCCATGCTTTGGAACAAAATTCCAAATTACATCAGTCAGAGCCCCTCACTAACACTCTTCAAGAGAAACCTTGATGAGTGGATGGGTAACAGAAAATACACCCCTGGGATCACTTCATTGGTTCTGCTTGACAGAGGATCAGTTAATTAATCAATGGGTCGGCGAAAGCCGACACACTCTGGCTAGGCTTATAAATGCCTTGGGCAGATAGCCTAGTACCTACCTATGAACCTATGACTAATGTACAATAATTATGTAAAGTATACTGTAATCTGTAAATTAATTAACAAATTAAGCCTGCCATGTTATGCCTTGAGTATACTGAATAACTATTATTACCTATTCTTTAAATAACTTATCTTAATAAGCCTGTAATAAATAATTTTGTCACTTTATCCTTAACTAATGACTGAATAATGTAATTCTGTGACTTTACCTTTAAAACTAATGAATAATGTGAAGTAACTGAATATTATTCTTATATTCTGAAATTGTACTGAAATGTACTATACTGGACACATAACTTAAGTATGAATGTCATATTCTGAATCTTCTTTGAAATGTACATTAGTGTGATACATATTTATACTGAACATTTAAAATAGCTGTGTATATTCTGGAAACTAACTAAACTTATACTAAAAGAATATCTTTTGCCAGTGTTACCTAAACACAGATAAAAGCATAACTGAAACTGGTACATGTTATATTCTGAAAACCAAACTATTAGTACCTTTTCCTGTCAGTATTGTCTGAACATAGATAAACTGAAAACTAGTACTGGTTGTACAATTAACTGAAAATCTGAGAACATTTTGACAGTGTTACCTGAACACAGATAAAAAATAAACTGAAATATGTTATTGTTATATTCTGGAGACTAAACTATTGTCAGCATTGCCTGAACACAGATAAAAACATAAACTGAAACTAGTACTGTTATATAACTGAAAACATACATACTTGCTTTAACTCACACATTTTAATTCTAAACATTGAAGAAATAACTGAAACACATAGACAATCAACTTCTGCACCACAGCTCTTGTCAAATTTGACTCTGCATTGTCCCAGGCACTGATGAATTATTGGAAGGCCTGTTTTAATGTCTAATTGCCCTTTTTATAGTTAGACCTTTTAAACCTCTCCTTTTTATCTCTTGTGCAAGGCTGGATGGCTAACGTTCTTGATTGTATTTAGTATCAGGTCCTTAAAATAGCATTTGCATCTTTAACAATTATAAACTGATAGCATTGCTTGTTGCCCTAACTTTATTTACATTCTACTGCATGAAACAAACATTTGCTTGTAATAAATTCTTGCAAGTGTGAAATCTACAACAGTGACATGGAAAAGCTGTAACTTTATTATTAAATCAAACTGAAATTTCAATGAAATTATTTTCTTGTCATAACCTTCATAGGTTCATAGGTTCATAGGATGGTACTAGGCTATCAGCCCTAGGGCCTATACAAGCCTAGTCATAACAATTCCCTGGCTATTTCTTCCCACATTATTTACTTTCCTGGACCCCTGTCTAGCAGGGCGACTGACGTGATCCCTGGGGTGAATTTCCTTTCTCCCATCCAATCGTCAAGGTTCCTCTTGAAGAGGTCCAAAGAGGCACTCTGCTTGACATGTATGGGCAATCTATTCCAGAGTCTGGGGAGTCTCTGGGTCAGAAACCTATCCCTCCAGCATGTTTTGTTTATTGTGATAACAAGGTTTAGATCCCTGGAGCGTGTAGCTCTGAGGGATTGGGATTTCGTTAAGGGTAGCATGTCCAACAGCTCTGGGTTTGACATGGCCTTGTATGTTAAGCAGAGATCGCCTCTGAGTAGACGATATGCGACAGAGTATAGCTGGAGTTTTTTAAGGCGGTCAGCGTAGGGCATCTGCTTTAGGCCTGTGATTCTTTTAGTGAGGTATTTCTGAGGCCTTTCCAGTTGTTGCAGATGTCTTGAGAGGTACATACCAAATGGGGCATTGTATTTTATAATGGGTAATGGGTCTAATGAGGGATGAGTACAGTGGGACAATGACCTCCTTTTTTCTGGATGAAAAGCCCTTCATGATGAGGTGTGCCACATAGAAGGATTTCCTGACTGTTGTGGCGATGTGGTTATCGAAGGTGAGACCACTGTCCACCTGTGTCCCTAAGTCTCTTATCACACTTTCTGTGTTTAGTGTACTGCCACCTATATGGTAATTCATGGATACATGTTTTTTCCCAAAGGGGATAACAATACATTTCTTGGCATTGAGCTTGAGCCCATGGCTCTGGCACCAAACATCTGTTTCTGTAAGGCCCTTTTGTAGAGTATCCACATCATTTGGGATTCAATAATGGCTCCCAGTTTGCAGTCATCTGCAAACTTTGTTAGCCAGAGTCCCTTAGTGTTGACCTGTACTTCAGAGAAGTAGATGCCAAACAAGAGCGGCCCCAGGACTGAACCCTGAGGTACTCCACTTGTCACTTGTCTGGAGCTGGATTTGGAGTTGGCTACTTTTACAGTGTGGGTTCTATCAGTAAGCCATTTAGCAACCCATTGGGTGACATAGGGATTAATGCCCAACTTAGTAAGTTTATCTATGATTCCAGAGTGGGGGATGGTGTCAAAGGCCTTGGCAAGGTCCAGATAGGCTGTGTGGACCACCTTACCCTTGTCCATGGCTCTGGAGACTGATTCAAAGAAGTCAATCAGGTTCAGGAGACAAGATTGGCCCTTCACAAACCCACACTGGGTGGGGCCCAGTGTTTGAAGGTTGCCAATGTCTTTGTTTATAAGTTCCATGATAATACGCTCCATGGCCTTGCAGATAAGGCTTGTCAGACTGATGGGATGGTAGTTTCCGGGATCCAAGGTGGATCCCCCCTTGTGGATTGGGATAACTGTAGCTCTGCGCCACGCAGTGGGCACGAAACCTGAGGTAAGGCTATGATTAAACATGACACTTAGGTGAGGTGCCAGTTCATATTGTAGTTCATGTAGTACACAGCCCGGGATGTCATCTGGTCCCATGGATGCTGTATTCTTGGCTTTAGAGAGTGCGTTTTGTACCTGTGTGGCCGTTATTACTGGAATTTGGCAATCTTCCGGTATTGAGATGGGCCATTTAGGGGGTGAGAGGGGAGTGAAGTTGGCACTGAATCGATCTGCCAGGATATTGGCAATATCCTTCAGATCAGTATATTTAATGCCATTCTGTTTTAGCTCAGAGCAGATCTGAGCATTGCCATTTAGATTCTTGACATAGTTATAGAATGCTTTGTGGTTGTCTTTGTAATCTTTGGCAATTTTATTTTCGTAACTAGCTTTGGAGGATTTTATGAGGCATCTCAGTTTCTTACTGAGGCTAGTAAGGAGTTTTTGCATCCTGGGATTTTCCTCTTTCTGCAAAAGTTTCTTCCTTTTGTTGTAAAGTTTGTTTATGGCAGGGGACCACCAGATTGGCTTCCTTTTGGATGAGAGCATTTTGGTTCTATTTGGGATGGCACGATTCATGCATGAGTGGATGTGCTCAGACAGTGCCTTAGTGTAGGATTCAGCAGTTGAACTTTCAGTTCTGCCTGCATGGGTGTCATGAAGTTTGTCACTTCTGACTTGAGTAGCATGAAGTTGGCTTTGGAGAAGTTTTTTATGGTGGTTTCTTTACTGGGGGGTGGGGGTGGGATGTGGATGTTAAGGGTGATTAGCTTATGGTCAGACCTGACTAACGAGGGGGTGACCATAGGTATGGAGCATTGATTTCCCATGTTGGTAATGACCAGGTCTAGGATATTGGAGCCCCTGGTGGGACTATGGATTAGTTGATCCAGGGCGTTGGAATTTATGAATTCCAAGAACCGTTGAGCAAAGGTGTTGGGACATGAGTAGTTTTCCCAAGTGAAACTAAAGTAGTAATTTAACACTGTGCATTTCTGCACCTCCATAAAATTATTTTAACTGTTGAACTTTTTACATTTACTCTCGTGACCCTCAGATTTTAACATACTGTTCTGTGAGTGAAACTCCATGCACTGTCTCACCATAACAGTTTCTTTAGCTGATATCATTTAACTTAACAGTCTGTAGAAGTGCTGGGATGCTGGTTAGTAATAACAGTGCTGCTAAATATATCCAAAGTGTCTGCATGTATATTCTGATTGTCCTGAATAATGTAAACTAAAACAATCTTTATTTGACCTGTCTTCTGTACTCAGGCTCGAGTGTCAGTATTGAAGCTTCCTTTCTAAAATGTGGATATTTAATCTTTTCTGTATGTCAGGTCAAACTAACTATGTGACTTCCCTAACTGTATCTGCAGTATATTTTAATAATACCAAAACCCTGTAATGCTTTACGTGCCTCCTTAGCCTTGGTTTCCAAGCCTGGTCTTGCATGTGCCTTTTTATCTATCATTAGAAACATTCTGTAGCTGGCAAGATTGTATCTTTCCCTTGAGAAAAAAAACATTCTGTAAAAAGAACAGCCTATAGCCTTCCCTTGGAAACTGTTATCTCTCATGCTTGACCAGCAAGGTTATTCTTCCTTTCTGCTTAACTGTCTTTTCTAAAATGTATGCATACATAAAACACAATTCTGCAACTATATTCTCATGCTTGACCAGCAAGGTTATTCTTCCTTTCTGCTTAACTGTCTTTTCTAAAATGTATGCATACATAAAACACAATTCTGCAACTATATTTCTAGGCCTATTTTACCTTTTAGCTTGTCTAATGCCTAATAACTACTTTAAAATAAAAGTCCCTAATCTAACAGTGCAAGAAAATGAAAATGAAGTTATACAGGAAAAAGAGATAGAAGAATGTGTTACACAAACAAATGTACAAAAAATGTGACTGATAAGAGCTTATGCATGAAGTTAAAGAGAGTAACAAGGAAAAAGAAAGAGGAGACATGCGAGGAAGAAGCTGATTGGTGCACAGTAAGAAATACAAATAATTCAATATGGAAAAGGGTTAAAGAAAGGAAAAGAAAATTAAAAAAATATTGTGCTTAGAGAAAATAAGAAAGGAAGGGGATAAACATTTTGTTACACTAACTGTTCTTAAAAGCTGAAAATAGCTTTAAATGTGAACAGTACAAGAAATCTTAAGAGGAGAGGTATATTACAATGGTGTGTCACAGTAGATACACATATTATTGTTTTAGAAGATAACAGATTATTAACAGAGGAAGAAAGAACACAAACTGAAAAACTTTGGAATGACATGGTAGTTTGGAACATGGGGAAAGAAACGTGCTTTCGCATATGTATATTATGTCAAGAAACCATTAAAATATTAGATGTAACTATAGTGGAACTAGGATGAATTATGATAATAGACTTGAGATGGAAAATATGTGTATAAAATTACAGCTTTACATGCATATATAAGAAAAAAAGAGAGAGAATGGATTTTTTAAAATAATTCTTGAATATGTTTGTGTAAATATGAGCATTATGGTGGTGGGTGATTTTAATTGTAATTTAAGAGAAAATAAGAGCAATTGTGATGTTAAAATGGTTAAAGAAATGATGATAAGTGGAAAGTTAAGTCTATGCGAGAATAACCACTAGATCTTCAAAAGGAATGAAATTAGGACAGAAATTGATTATTTTTTAATATCTGACAGTTTAAAAGTTACGAAAAATAGAATTAAGTATGCTGGATTTTCAGATCATGTGGCTATATGGGTTAAAATACAGGAAAATTAAGACTATATAAGAAAAGGAAAAGGAATAAAGAGAATTAATGAAAAGAATTAGATTTAGAAGAGAAAAAAGAACTTGTGGAATTATGGAAAAATCAAATGAAAATGAGAGAGTTTATGAGAACTCGAATTGGACTTTTTGGTGGCTTAATTTTAAAGAGAAATATAAAAAATGCTTTTAGAATGATAAGGATGAAAAGAAAAAAGAAAAAGAGAAATATAAGATATTAAGTCAAGAGACTTTTAGTGACTAATTAGAGAAGAAAAATTCCTTTTATAATATATATATATATATATATATATATATATATATATATATATATATATATATCATGAATCAAATTAAAATTAACAACTTGTTATAAAAACAAAAATATTGTTATATTGTTTACAAGGAAAGAAAGAAGAGGAAGCACCATATTTAAGTAAAATTATAAAAGAAGGAAAATTATAAGAGAATTAAAAAATAAGGAAAGTAAGCAAATAAGACAGCAAGAAGGAATATACGAAATAATTGAAGAATGTGTATTGGAATTTGTTGAAAGAGAAAAAAACACGGAACAGATTTATAAAGGTGAAAAATGAAATAGTGAAGATGAGAATTTAGAACAAACAAACTATGAAAGAATTGAATGAAATGCTAAAAAATATTAACACAAATTCTGCAACAGGACTGGATGGAATTGAATATGGTATGTATAAAGAAATGAAAGTAGCAAAAAATAATTTTTATAAAAGTTATGAATGAATGGTTAGAAACAGAATTAAAGAGAAAGAGATATGTACAGGAGTTATCAAATTTATATTTAAAAAAGGAAATAAAGAAGAGATAAAAAACTGGAGACCTATAACATTGAATAATACAGATTATAATTTTTTATGAGAATAATAACAAAAGGGTTACAAAAATGGATAGAATATATTTATTTTTATTTTATTTTATTTATTTTATTTAACATTTGTTGACCGGGCTAGTCTAGCTGGATATATGTCCATTTTCAGTAGAGGCCCGGGGAGAAAAGCTCCACAAAGAACAGTCTATTTAAAACAAATCAAAGTTTTTGGGCATGTATAGACAAAAAGACATAGATAATAGTTTACAAGTGACAACAATACAGCAAGAATAAAAAGAAAAAAAAACACAAACTTTTTTTTTTTTTTTTAGGAAAGTACAAGGCGTCGGGAGGGGAGTAATAGTGGAAGAAAAGACACAAGGAAAGTGGGGAGAGAAATTCAGAGAGGTTTGGAAAAAGTAAGGTAGAAAAGAGAAGTAATATCTAATAAGAGGAGCTTGGAGAAGGTAGTTCATAGTAAGATTTTAAGTGACCTAAGGAATGAGAAGAGAGTAAGGAGGATACGCTTAGGAAGCGAGAAATAGTGATAAAAAGGAGGAGAGATTTTAGTCTGGGTGCTGCATGGGCAGAGCCAGTGGTTAGTAAGATGAAGTTTGAGCTTCTTTTTGAAGAGTGAGGAAGAGGAGATCATAGTGAGGTCCTTAGGAAGAAGGTTCCAACTTTTCCCCACTGTGTAGGAGAAAAGTGAGTCACCTGCTTTGTTATTAGATTTGTGTATGGATACTAAAAGTTTGTGTGAAGAGCGAAGGTTAGAAAGATTTTTATAGGGACTAATAAGTTTGGTAAGGATAGGTGTTTTTTCAGGAAAGTAAAGGATTTTTTGGGTGATTATAAGTTCATAGGTTCATACTAGGCTATCTGCCCTGGGGCAATTATAAGCATAGCCCAATTCTGTATGGCTTATGCCACCCCTTGATTTGAGTATACTGTGCCCTTTTTAAGGTTTAGTTTACTGTGCCTCTGTCTAATAGTGACACAGGAGTAATTCCTGGGACAAACCTACGATCCCCCATCCACTTATCGAGATTCTTCTTGAAGATATTCAGTGAGGTGCTCTGCCTCACATGAACTGGAATTCTATTCCAGAGCGAAGGGAGCCTCTGGGTTATGAACCTGTCCCTCCAGCAAGTTCTATTTATTTCTGTGCTGAGGTTCAAGTCCCTCGAGCGTGTGGCTCTAAGGGATTTAGATTTACTGAGGTGGAGCATGTCCATTAATTCTGGATTTGACATAGCTTTGTATGTCAGGCATAGATCGCCTCAAAGTAGGCGGTAGGCAACTGAGTAGAGCTGGAGTATTTTTAACTGAGCAGCATATGGCATCTGTTTGAGACCCTTGATCCTCTTGGTGAGATACTTTTGGGGTCTTTCTAATTGCTGCAGGTGTCGGGTAAGGTACATCCCAAAAGGGGCATTGTATTCTATGATGGGCCTGATGAGGGATGAATAAAGGGGCACGATTACCTCTCTTGATCTAGATGTGAAACCCTTTGTGATGAGGTGGGCTATGTAGAAGGTCTTTCTAACCACTTTGGCAATGTGGTTTTCAAAGGAGAGATTGCTATCAACTTGGGTCCCCAGGTCCCTAATAACTTTCTCTGTACTTAATGGGTTTCCACCTATGTGTAATTTGGTAATTTGTGGGCACATTGTTTTAGCCAAAGGGTATGACTATACATTTTTTGGCATTTAGCTTTAAACCATGGCACTGGCACCAGTTATCTGTCTCTGTGAAACCTTTTTGAAGGATGTTTGTGTCAGCTGGAGAGGTGATTATGGCGCCCAGTTTGCAGTCGTCTGCGAACTTGGTGAGCCATAGTCCTCCCACGTTTGCCTGTACCTCGGAAAAGTATATACCAAACAAGAGTGGTCCCAGGACAGAACCCTGTGGGATGCCACTTGTGACCGGTTTCGAGTCTGACATGGCTCCAGCAACTCTCACTCTGTGGGTTCTGTCTTTGAGCCAGTTTGCGACCCATCTTGTGACATAGGGGTTTATATTTAAGCTGGATAGCTTATCTATGATGCCCGAGTGGGGTATTGTGTCAAATGCCTTTGCAAGGTCCAGATAGGCTGTGTGGACTACCTTCCCTTCATCTATGGCTTTGGTGACTGTTTCAAAGAAGTCAACCAGGTTCAAAAGGCAGGATCTGCCCTTGACAAAGCCGAACTGGGTAGGATCTAGTGTCTGTAGGTCCCTAATGTCTTTGTTTATGAGCTCCATGATGATCCTCTCCATAGCCTTGCAGACTAAGCTAGTCAGGCTTATGGGGCGATAGTTTCCAGGGTCCGTAGAGGCTCCACCTTTGTGGAGTGGGACCACTGTTGCTGTACACCATTCTGTGGGAACATATCCTGTAGTGAGGCTGAGATTGTATAGCTGTTTTATTTGAGGGATTAGTTCCTCTTGTAGTTCATGTAGGACGCAACCTGGGACACCATCTGGTCCCATGGAAGCAGTGTTTTTTGCTTTGGAGAGGGCAGCCTTCACCTGAGCATCTGAGATGTTTGGGAGGCAGCCCTCTGCTGGGATAGATACTTGCTCTTTTGGGGGAGGGGAGAAGTTTGCACTGAACCTGTCTGCCAGGATATTGGCGATGTCTGTGAGTTCAGTGTATTTTTGTCATTTAGAATCAACTCAGAACAAGTCTGGGAGTTGCATCCCAGGTTTCTAACATAACTGAAAAAGCCTTATGATTGTCTTTGGTGTCCTGTGCAATTTTTCTCTCGAAGCTGGCCTTGGAGGATTTTATGAGGGATCGTAATTTTTGCTAGTACTGATCAGAGATGCCTTTCCTATTAGGGATTTTGCTATATCATGTAGTAGCTTCCTCCTTCTGTTGTACAGTTTATTTATGGCAGGGGTCCACCAGACTGGACGCCTGCCTTTGGATGATTGGGTCTTGGTTTTGTTTGGGATAGCATGATCCATGCATTCCTGGAGATGTCCGTAGAATGCATTTATATAGGATTCTGCAGTTTGGGCTGTAGTTTCCACTGGCCCTGGGGCCTTGAAGGATTCCACTTCAGTTTTGAGAAGTGAGAAGTTTGCTTTTGAGAAGTTTTTCACTGTGGTTTTCTGGGCTGGGGGTGGGGTCGGTATGTGGACATCCAGTGAAATTAATTTATGGTCTGATCTTACCAATGAGGGATATACTTCTGGTGTGGAGCATAGAGTCCCCATGTTGGTAATGATCAGGTCTAGTATGTTGTCCCCTCTTGTGGGAGTGGTGACTAGTTGTTCCATAGCATTTGAGTTTATAATTTCCAGGAATCTTTGGGCTATGGTGCTGGGGCTTGAGTAGTGCTTCCAGTCAATGTTTGGGTAGTTGAAGTCGCCAAATATAATGGTATTCGGAGAGATCTTCATGTTCTCCAATGTTTTCAGGAAAGCCGAATGGGATTCCTGACTTTGAGAGGGTGGTCTGTAGGATGCTATAAACTGAAAAGCAGTCTTGCCCACTGTTAGTTGCACATGGACGGTCTCCGATACTTCGTGCAATGCCACTAACCTGGATGTGTGGATATCCTTGATAAATATGGAAACTCCCCCTCCTTTTGTGGTTCGGTCCGGGTTTTGGGGCAGAAAAGCATGATATGAGGTGTAGCCTGGTAGTGCTGGGGTGCTCTCTGGAGCCTTGAACCAGGTTTCTGTCACTGCACAGATATCGATGTTCTCCATACTGAGGAGAGCTTCGAGTGCGTGCATCTTGAGGTTAAGACTTCTGGTGTTTAGCAGCATTACCCTTAGTTTCTTGTTCCTTGTGCTGTCTATGGGGGTGGGTTTGACTTTTGAGCCTTGCCTAAAAAAGGCACTATGGGGGTGGCAAGAGCCATTGCCAATATCCAAAAGCCCAGTGGTGACAGGTGCAAGCCGTCCCTAGCGAAGCAACGTGGCTTGTCGAGCATGTCATCCCAGGCTGACAGACACTGGATCCCCTTTGAATGACACCAAAATTTTAGCCAATTGTTAAAATCGATCATTTTGTCTTTGTACTGTGGCATCATTCTAGGTGAGGGTAAGATGCTGCTCAAGGTCAGGGTCATACCAGCCTGGGCTACATGATCAGAGAGCTCCTCTATGTCTCTTTTCATGTAGTCCAGGGAGGTACGTCTCAGGTCATTCACACCAGCATGTACAATGACTGAGTCATATTTGTATTTGTTTTGGAGTGACCTGAGTGCTTGTGTTATGTGTCGGATCCTAGCACCCAACAGGCAGCTCACTGTGACCTTCTCTTTATTCAGCCTGGTGAGCGGGACGTCAGTGTGTCTGACAATAGAGTCACCTATAACAAGAGTCACCTATAACAAGTTGCTGAGATAAAAGCTGATTATCAAGTTCAAGCCAGCCAAGTTGTTTTAAATTTAGGCAATGGTGAGATCTAAAAGGGGAGCTGGTAGCAAATCTGGCTATATTATTGTAGGCGGTAGTTAATTTGTTCAGGTTAGTTTTAGATAGGTTTGTGAATAAAGGTGATGCATACAGGAGAGTAGAGATAAGATGGGTGTGAGCAATGGTAATTCTGGCTGAAGGAGTAAGGAAAGGCTTGATTTTGTAGAAGGAGCCAAGCTTTTTGTTAGTAGCTTTAATAGTGGTATTAATATGAGTGTCATAGTTTAGACAATGATCGATAGTAACACCTAAAAGTTTGGTTGCTGTGTCAGGAGATATGACTGTGCCGTTTTTAGATATGATGGAGAAGTGGAGTGGTGGAGATTTTTGTGTGGGTGTGAACAACAAAAGTTTAGTTTTTTTAGGGTTAAGGAGGAGACATTGCTGTAAAAACCACTCTTCCACAAGCTGAAAGACATTTTGGGTGAGGGATTGAAGTTCAGTTGGGTTAGAGGCTGAGGAGACTAAGGTGGAGTCATCTGCATACTGAATGGTCACGGCTTGGGGGATGCTAGAAGCAAGATCATTGATAAATATGGAGAATAAAAGGGGACCCAAGATAGATCCTTGGGGGACTCCAAGGGAGTCAGGAAGAGGGGAGGATAGAGTGTTTTCCCAGAGGACTGCCTGTTTTCGATTGTCTAGGTAAGACTTAAACCATTGTAGTGCCAGAGTATCAAGTGAGAGTGATTTCAGAAGATGCAAGAGTATTTGATGATTAACCGTGTCGAATGCTTTGGAGATCTATAAAGACAGCAGATGAGGGGATGTTATTACTGCGGTTTTTATTTATGTTATCGGTAAAGGAAAGAAGGGCAGCAGTAGCGCCATGGGGGGGACGGAATCCATGCTGGGAGGGAGCTAGTAGTCCATTTAGAAGGAGGTGGTCGAGCATTTGTAGGTGAATGCATTTTTCCATGATTTTAGCTAAGGGTGAAAGTAGGGCAATTGGACGGAAGTTTGAAAGTTCTGAGGAGGTTCCACCCTTATGAACGGGAATAATATGGGAGATCTTCCAGATGGAAGGGATAGTGCCTTCATTGATGGCTCTATTTATTAGGATAGAGACAGGGTAGGTGATTGCTTTGGCTGCAGTTTGTAGATATTGAGCAGGTAATAAGTCAGCAGAGGAGGTTGAGGGTTTGAGTTTTAAAAGGAGGGTACAGATGAGGGATGTAGAGACAGGTTGTAGATGGAAAGTGGGAGGAGTTGGAAAGGAGGAGAGTGGTGAAAGAGAAGCCCCAGGAGGAAGGGAGTTAGCAAGTGACTGGATAGCTCCAGTAAAGAAGTTGTTAAAGAAGTCAGCTATCTGTTAGGAGTGTTTTCAGTAGTAGTGGCAGGGGTGGGTGTCTTAGTTGTGCCAGGGTGAAGTAAAGTATTGATACCTGCCCGGAATTTCTTAGGGTTTTGGTGGTTATTTTGTTGGAGGTGAAGGAAAAAGTTTTTTTTGTCAAGTTGTACAGATGATTTAGTGGTATATGACCAGAATGTATTCAGAAGAAAAGGAAAAGGAAGTCAGGAGTTATTATGGATAATAAGAGACATAGTTGATGATATCATGAATAAAAATGTAGAAGTGAAAGTTATGATAGGGGATATAAGTAAAGCCTATGATAATATTCAATATAAATCATTATGGGGAATTTTGCAGGCATATAATGTAAGCAAAAAAATATTACAAGTAATAAAATCTGTTTATGAAAGGAACTATGTGAAACTAAATGTAAATGGCTGGATTGGGGAAGAAATAAAATAGAATGTAGAATAAAGCAGGGCTGCCCAGCTAGTAGTATACTTTTCTCATTAGTTATGAATATGATAGTGAAGGAAATTAATAAAATGTCAAGTAAGCACAATTGCCAATAATGTATAATTATGCGGATGATATTGTATTAATTGTTAAAAATAAAGTATGGCTGGCCAATGTAAATGAAAAATTAAGTATACATTTTTAAAAACTGGTTTAAGTATAACTAAAGAGAAAAGTAAAGGATTTGGTTTTGAAGGTATGATAGAAGGTATTGAGTTCAATGAAAAATATATAGATAGATTGGGAGTAATATTTGGAAGGAATGAATACAGGCAAGACCAGTAGGATAATGTACTCAAATAATTAAGGATAGGACTATTTTTTGGAAATCATATAGATTATTTTCATGTAGGAAAAAAGCACATGTTGTACACCAATGTAATAGGAAAAAAATGCTTATGTTGCTAACATCGATATGATTCGATTAAGTATGAAAAGGAATTAATGATGATTTTGTTTTCTTTTATACAGGGCTCTAGACGGAATCCAGTCAAGAGAGAGAGATTCTATATATGAAAAAAGAGCCAGGAGGATTGGGTTAAATAAACCCAATAGTACATGCAGCATCTTTAATTTTATATTTTACGTGTCTTTTTATATATTGTAAACTTTGTCACTGTTCATGCTTGGAGCTTTTCTCCCTGGGCCTCTACTGAAAATGGACATGTATCCAGTTAGACTAGCCCGGTCAACAAATGTAAAATAAAATAAAATAAATAAATAAATATAAGATATTAAAAGGAATTATGAAGGAAAATAAAAACTTAATAGAAATGATACTATATTATAAATATAAAGAACTGTGGGAAGGAATGGAAATTAAAAAAAAAGAAGTAAAAGTGTTGTTTTTTTCTTTTTACACTCAATTTTATTTTCAGAAACATATATCTCAATTAGAAACTAATACAGTATAGACTAAAAAGTTCATATTTAAATAACTATTTACAATATTTGCATTCAGCTTGAAATGAATAAAAAGAAACCAGTAAGATTAATCAAACATAAATTTGATACAATGTATACTTAACAGAGAGAGAGACTGAGTCCATTTGCAAGTTATCAATCAGAGATATTTTTTTTCTCTTGGATGGTTTACTAATGGCTTGGGATAAATTCTGAGTTATTTGGTTTTGATCTCCATCAAGGCTGTTTTCTTCACCGAGGATAAAAATTCTTCAAAGGAAGGTGCAATGTTAGAATACCACTTTCTGGTTATACATTTCCTGGCAATTGCTAATGTTGTCCATAATAAATATACATTTTTTTTATTCAAGTAAGGTCCTTCATTAACATTTAATAAAATTAGAGCTTTAGTTAAATCAAAAGAACCTGTAAATATAGCTTGTAAGAAACTGTTAATATCATTCCAAAAAGATTTTATAACAGTACAGTCATAAAAAATGTGTAACCAATCAGCTTTACATATCTGCTGACATCTCCAACAAATCACATTTCTGGATGAACTAAACTTGGCAAGTTTATCAAGTGTTAAAAAGCTCTATGCAGAAACTTCCAATTAAATATTCTCCAATACTGTGAGTTTGATATTAACCTTACAGAAAGTAGGATGTCAGTTTTGCTTTCTAATGATAAACATAAAGAATGTCCTTTAGTAATGTATTGCCAATAACTTTGTTGAGGTGTTGTTTTATAAATTATTAATGTTTTATATACATTTGAAATAATATTCTCCATATTGTGATGATTATATATAATTTTGAATAAAGAACTTATAAATTTTGGGCTATTTTTAAAGGAGGAATTATTAATTATTTTGCATAGGTCTTCAGAATATGTTAAAACACTTGGAAGTAGTAACCAGTCATGAGATGTCAATCCATAGTATTTATTTATATATTGAATATTTAGAACCTTTTGATCTCTCATACATTGTTGCCAGCAAATACATTTTTTTGATTCACAAGAAACTAGGGTATTTCTATGCACCTTGTCAAAAAAAAATTCTTTATAATGCTAAATGGTATTAATAAATCAAACCAAAGTTTTATATCCATATTTGCATTAAGACATTTCCCAAAACTAATGAAGATATAATTAGTTATATTCAATTTAGCAGGATTTGATATATTATATTGTATGTTAATACATAACAAATACCATAATGTATTAGAATGATTGGTTAACTGAAAGTTATTCGATATAAGATTCTCTTTTGATATAGCAGCAGAATGTAGCAATTTCCAATTACAGGAGTAATTAGGATTTATCCATTCTATAGCTATTTTAAATATGGATGCTTTTATATAAGTTTCAATATCAGGAAAATTCAATCCTCTTTGTTCCCAAGGTCTAATATGATTTGTATAAGTGACTCTGTTTCTTCTAGGAAACCATACAAATTTTAATAAGAGTGTGTTAATCTCTTTAAGGAAGTGTCTCTTAGGTAATATAGGAATAGCTTGAAATACATACAGGATCTTAGGGAGTAATACCATCTTTAACAATTGCAGTCTATCCTCAAAGGTCATAAACATTTTGTTACACTTTTCCACGTAAATTTAATTACATTTATCATAGTCATATAATTAACATCTAATGTCTCTTCTATATTATCACACAAGATGATGCCCAGATAATTTAGAGAAGTCATTTGTTTACCTATAATATGATTCTTATTTCCTTGTATTTCTTTCTTTTTATTCAATGATAAAAATTTTGTTTCTGATTTATTAAAATGAACACCAGAAGTTATATGAAACCTCTCAATGCATCTAGTTCTTTTAAAACCATTTTTGATTTGGGTAATGTGAGAAGCACATATTCGGCAAACACCATTATTTTAGAATTATATTGGTCATATACATCCGCACCTTTTATCTTAGGGCTATTTCTTATTAATATAGCTAATATCTCAATAGCTAAAGTAAACAAAATGAGTGACATGAGACACCTTGTTTAGTGCCTTTAGTAAGAAGAATTGATTCTGATGTAAATGGGCCTAGTTTAACATATGCTAGATTATTTTTGTAAATATTCATTATAAGTTTAATAAAGGGAGAAGGAAAATCAAATAGAGCTAAAATTTTAAATAAATAATCCAACTTAAAGAATCAAAAACTCTTTCTATATTTAGTCCAATTATTAATGCTTCTTTATTTTCCCTATTTAAAAATTCAATAAGAGTTAGCATCCTTTTAATATTGTCATGTGTATGTCTATTATGTATAAAACCAATTTGATCTTCATTTATTATATTTAACAATTGATTTTTTATTCTATTAACTGGAACGCACATGAATATTTTGTAATCATTATTTAGTAAAGATATTGATCTATAAGAATTACAATATTCAGAATCTGTATTTCCTTTTAGAATAGGAATAATTAGTGAATATCTCCAGGAAGGAGGGATTATGCACTGAGTTTGAATTTCAAGTAAAGTTCTATGAAAGAAGATGGTTATGGGGTTTTATTAGGCTTACTTTCTGTAATCTTGCCCGTGACTTCCTTATACAATATTGGTTTTTGAAGATCTACCTTTAGTTTTACAGGAATTTGTTTACATTTAGAAGAGATTACATCCAAATTCCAATGATTAATTTGAGGGTTACCAGTTTAATAATGTTCACTGGAATGATATTTAAAGGCATCAAGAATATCACCTATATCCAAAACTTTCTTTTTTCCATTCATGTAGTATATTAATATTATTCACTTTAGAGTGCATTTTAACCTTCATTGATAGATTGTGCATGTTTAAGTGAGTTAGTGTAAGAGTTTATTTTTAGTCTCTCTAAAGCGAGATTAGTCTTATAAGTTAAAATGTTGTTATATTTTCTATTTAACTCTTATATTTTCTTCTTATCGGAGGAGTATGATGCCTTATTGGATTTAATTGTTGAAAGTTGGGATTGTATATTTTGTAATTCTGATTCCCATTCCTTAATTTTTTTTTTGAACCAGGTAAGTGTTTTGCCATATTTATAAGCTTGTAATGAATCCCATATTATTACTATGTTAGTATCTGAAGTATAATTAGTATCTAAAAAGACTGAAGCTCCAATAATAACCAGGGTTTAAATTATTTAATTTTTGTGCTATAAGAAGGAATTCTTGGTGTTGCTTGAAATTTAAGAACCAAAGAATTTTGATCAGATAAAGGGCAAGGGATTATAGAAAAAAAATCTTTGAATTCAAGTCATGAGACATAAATATTTTGTTTATTCTAGTTTGAGTGCCAAATCTATTATCTTGCTGGGAGAATATTAATGAGTTAACTTCTTTAATATTAAAAGTATCAACTAAGTTAAATGTTTCAGTCCATTTTTAAGAAGTTTTACGGCGGAAGTTAGATGAAGGGGTCTCTTATTTGAGGTATCAGAACTGTCTAGTATACAACTAAAATTTTCTCCTATTATTAGATTGCCTTTATATTTATTGGTGATAAAGTCTAAATGTTTTTGCAGCTCCTACCCTCATGCCAGGAAACCACTATAAATGTATCAATGGCCATATCCTATTATTAAATTGCAATATTATGAGAGCCACGAAACCTTCCTTATCTGTATATTTAAAGATAATTTTGGATTAATAATGTTTTTCCATAATATCATTATTCCTCTAGTCTTTGATTTGTAAGAAGAATGCACTAATGGCAAATATTCATTAGGGTTCCATATGTTAGTGTCATTTGTTTTAAAGTGAGTTTCTTGAATTAAAACTATCTGAGCTTTATTTAATTTTAGGTATCTTGATAGATTTGATTTATCCCTTGGGTTTTTCAAGCCATTGATAATTAAAGATAACAACAATAGGTTCATATGTGTAAGTAAAAGCATTGTGAATGAAGAAATGAAAGAGTACCAAAACAAAATCGTGTTATGGAAAATAAAAAAAGAATATATGTGAGAAAAATGGAAAGGCATGGTACTTAAGTATCATGAAAGCATTTTATTGCATTAATCCATGGAATGATTTAGGAATGGATAAGAAAAAAAGCCATAATGATGAGATATAATAAATATAAAAAGATTAAAGAATGCAATGATTTTTTAAGGAGATTGTCTATTAGCAAACTGCAAGTTAAGGGAAATATGCCATACAAGAAAAAGCAAGATAGAATATGTAATAAATGTGGAAAGTTTAAGACTACTGAGCATGTGTTTTTGAAATGTGAAAGAGTTAATAATTTGTGGAAAGAAATGTGTAAACATTATAGGATGAAAAGTTTGTTAAAATTTGAGCAAATAAATATGGACATAATAGAATTTGGTTATTATAGGTTCATAGGTTGGTACTAGGCTATCAGCCCTAGGGCCTATACAAGCCTAGCCATAACAATTCCCTGGCTATTTCTTCCCACACTATTTACTTCCCTGGACCCCTGTCTAACAGGGTGATTGACATGATCCCCGGGGTGAATTTCCTTTCTCTCATCCAATCGTCAAGGTTCCTTTTAAAGAGGGCCAAAGAGGCACTCTGCTTGACATGTATGGGCAATCTATTCCAGAGTCTGGGGAGTCTCTGGGTCAGGAATCTATCCATCCAGCATGTTTTGTTTATTGTGATGACAAGGTTTAGATCCCTGGAGCGTGTGGCTCTGAGGGATTGGGATTTCTTTAAGTGTAGCATGTCCAACAGCTCTGGGTTTGACATCACCTTGTATGTTAAGCAGAGATCACTTCTGAGTAGACTATATGCGACAGAGTATAGCTGGAGTTTTTTAAGGTGGTCAGCGTAGGGCATCTGCTTTAGGTCTGTGATTCTTTTAGTGAGGTATTTCTGCGACCTTTCCAGTTGTTGCAGATGTTGTGAGAGGTACATACCAAATGGGGCATTGTATTCTATAATGGGTCTAATGAGGGACGAGTACAGTGAGACAATGACCTCCTTTTTTCTGGATGAAAAGCCCTTAGTGATGAGGTGTGCCACATAGAAGGATTTCCTGACTGTTGTGGCGATGTAGTTATCAAAGGTGAGACCACTATCCACCTGTGTCCCTAAGTCTCTTATCACACTTTCTGTGTTTAGTGCACTGCCACCTATATGGTAATTCATGGATACATGTTTTTTCCCAAAGGGGATAGCTATACATTTCTTGGCATTGAGCTTGAGCCCATGGCTCTGGCACCAAGCATCTGTTTCTGTAAGGCCCTTTTGTAGAGTATCCACATCATTTGGGGATTCAATAATGGCTCCCAGTTTGCAGTCATCTGCGAACTTTGTTAGCCAGAGTCCCTTAGTGTTGGCCTGTACTTCAGAGAAGTAGATGCCAAACAAGAGCAGTCCCAGGACAGAACCCTGAGGTACTCCACTTATCACTTGTCTGGAGCTGGATTTGGAGTCGGCTACTTTTACAGTGTGGGTTCCATCAGTAAGCCAGTTAGCAATCCATTGGGTGATGTAGGGATTAATGCCCAGCTTAGTCAGTTTATCTATGATTCCAGAGTGGGGGATGGTGTCAAAGGCCTTGGCAAGGTCTAGATAGGCTGTGTGGACCACCTTACCCTTGTCCATGACTCTGGAGACTGATTCAAAGAAGTCAATCAGGTTCAGGGGACAAGATCTGCCCTTCATGAACCCAAACTGGGTGGAGTCCAGTGTTTGAAGGTTGCCAATGTCTTTGTTTATAAGTTCCATGATAATACACTCCATGGCCTTGCAGATAAGGCTTGTCAGACTGATGGGACGGTAGTTTCTGGGATCCAAGGTGGATCCCCAATTGTGGAGTAGGATAACTGTAGCTCTGTGCCACTCAGTGGGAACAAAACCTGAGGTGAGACTATGATTAAACATGACACTTAGGTGAGGTGCCAGTTCATATTGTAGTTCATGTAGTACACAGCCCGGGATGTCATCTGGTCCCATGGATGCTGTATTCTTAGCGTTGGAGAGTGCACAAAAACAGGAAGAAGTGAAGAAATTGGACAGAATAATATTTTATGTATCATGGACTGTATGAAATTAGAGACTAAACGAAATTAAATACAATGGAAAATGGACTTTGACAAATATTTTGGAGAAAATAATGTTTTAGTTGTGGATAAAAGAGTGGGGCAATGCTTAAATTGAAGTTTATAATGTATGGAGATTTGTAAATAGATGTAAATAATGTAAATATGTAAATGATATGTAATGTATATATCAATAAAAAACCCTACTCGTTGTTGATGTGATTGGAACCCATTTTGCAGGAGCACTTCCTGTTTCCATTCCAGGCACAGAGGCAGCCTGGAGAAGCAGGGAGATAGATGGAAGGAGAAGGTGATAATGGAGTGGTGAGACAAATAGGGAGAAAGCTAATATCAAGACCGGAGAATGTGTTCAGGATTCTGAGATGTTTCAAAGAAATCTGTTTGATGGAGATGGGTCAGCAATTGATGGATGTATAAGGAAAACCCTTCAGCTGGGAGGGTTGTGGGATGATTTATTTAAAGAAATGGTGATGCAGAGTGAGCTAGAAAATGAAGGCGATATTTCCTTGGGGGGGACATTATAGAGAAAACACAAAATGAGGATGCAGAGACAATCCTGAAGAATACTGGTGAGATGGAAAAGAAAACATATGCACAGACTGTAAAAGAAGGCAAAAGTGGAGTAGCAGAAAAAAAGGCAGAAGAAAATGAAAAACAGATGTACATGGTGAATATTTAAAGTAAAGAAGCCAAGGAAATGGACAGGTATGAAGTGTGGCAGAATTTAATAGCTCCTTTGGGTGTAAAAATATGAGGTAAGAGTATTTATTCTTATTAACAAAGTGACATTTTGTGACATTATTTTTGAGACTGCATTAACAAAGTGACATTTTGTGACATTATTTTGAGACTATATTTTCATTGGAAATATTTCTTGGAGAATATGAAAAATAGAAAGACTAACCCATGGAATCTTTATGTGAGAAAAGCATTTAACAGGAAAACAAACAAAGAAATTCACATGCAATTTCAAACAGAGGTGGAAAGAGACTTTGAAAGGACATTTGAAACTGTTATGTAAAGAAGTACTAGACATTGCAAAAGTTTACAACAAAACAGGTTTATGGACTGGTGGATAGGACTGTAATACTGTATTAAAAATAGAAGGAGAAAAAATCATATATACCTATCATGATAAATGTGGTGGGGAAGAAGGTTATTGTAAAATATTGAGAGCAACCCATGTTGTGGAAAAGAAGGACATTTGATAAGTAAATGTTTTCTGTAAATGTGAATAGCATTAAGAATATAGTAAGAAGAATATGGATTTTGGAGTGGTGTAATATATGTGAAGTAGATGTAATTATATTAAAAGTTACAAGATTTTTAACAAATGAAGAAAGATTAGAAACAGAGAAATTATGTGGAGGAAAGATAATCTGGAATTTAGGATATGAGCGATGTTCTGGAATAGCTATATTCTGTAGAAATACAGTAAAGATATTAGATGTAACTTTAGCAAAAATGGTAAAGTTAACCATTGTAGATTTACAATGGAAAGAATGGAAAGAAGAACAAGTCTATAGAATGATAACTTTATATACTTATACTAGTTGTAAAGAAAGGGAAAGGTTATTTAATCAGATTTTAGACTATGTAGTGATACATGTGAATATTATAACCATGGACTTTAATTGTGATTTAAGAGGCAAGTGTAAAAAGAAAGGAAATTGTGTAAGAAAATTGTTAGAAGTTATAAGATGTAATAAGTTAAAACTCTGGGACATAAATTAATGGATTTACAAAAAGGTATATATGGAACAGAAATTGATTATTTATAGTATCAGAAGGTTTAGTTATAGGAGAAGGAGAGGTAGTTGAAACAGGATTGTTTGATCATCTTGCAATCTGGTTAGAGATAAAAGAAACAAAGAATATATAAAAATAGGCAAATGAATAAAAAGGATAAATGAGAAATCAAGGAATGAAGAAGGAAAGATATCAGTAATTCAGTTATGGAAAGATCATATCACTATGAGAACATTTTATAAAAATGGTCTGACTTTCTTTCGGCTTTTCCCAGTTAGGGGTCGCCACAGAAGAACTCTGTTCTGTGATATAAGTTCTGTCATATAACGTACTTATTCCTTTTCTCACTTACCTCTGCTTAGCCGGGGACATTCACCCAAATCCAGGACCAAATATCACTTCATCACCCCGCCACCATATTACCAACAATAAATCCACCTGTAAATACCTCAAATTCCTCACCATCAATGCCCAAAGTTTAAAAAATAAATTAACCCTCTTTCATGCCTGGCTCAATCACAACTCACCTGACATTGTAGCCCTCTCAGAAACCTGGCTAAAATCACATATAAGTGACTCCGAAGTCCTTCCCCCTGGAATTCAATCTCTTAGATCTGCCCACTTAAGTAGGAGAGGTGGTGGTGTAGCATTAATCTACTCCAACCAGTTGTCCATTACTCCATACCCCAATCCCATCCCTTCCTTCAATAATGCTGAACTTGTAATTGGCCTACTAAAAATAAACAACCATAAAAACATCTGCTTCATTTACCTCTATATTCCTCCTGGTAACAACACCACTACCCTGGAAGAAATCCTCTCCTGGACCTCCACTAATATTAGGCTAGAGACCTACATAATTGGAGATGTAAATATTGACTGGAATAAAATCAATAATCCTAATCCCACCATATCCATCAATCTATTTAACTACATCCAACTTACTAACTCCATTACCAGGCCTAACAAAACCACCCCCCCCTGGAGCCATACTAGAGTGGATCCTAGTATCCCATCCTAATAAAGTCATAAAATCCGGTGTTATTACTGACCCATTAGGAGACCACCTCCCAGCCTACTCCCATCAAGCTACCCTCACTTCTCCACACTCCCACCAGTTCATTCATACTCATAACCTCACTAACTTTAATCCTACTACTTTTTCTGACTCCCTTAAACAAGCTGGAGTCCCCTAAAAACTCTTCCATTAGACAATGTCATTGAATTTTTCAACTCAACATTCTTAAATGTCCTTAACTCCCGTAGCTCCAATAAGAACAAAGAGAGTAAAAACTAACACCGCCCCATGACTAACCAAAGACACCAAATAATTATGCTACAAAGAGAAAAAAACTGGAAAACATACCTCCAATATAAACAGCCTGAAATCTTACTAAAATATAAGCAACTACGCAACCTCACCAAAAAAACAAGCCATTAGAGACAAAAAGTCTTACTACATCAAACTACAAGTAAATCATCCAAAAAAACCCAGACAGTTTTAGAACTCAATTAATTCCCTTCTTAGCCCAGGTACTAAAAACATCCCCTGTCCTGACACCAGCAAATCTGACCACGAAGTTGCCTCACTATTCAATTCCTTCTTCACCACTTCTATTGCTAAGCTGACCAAGACCTTTACCATCACTAACCCTCCACACCACCCCACTTAATCTTCCTCACCCTCTACTCCCCCTCCCCCTACTTTCGAACTTAAACCTATCTCCACCTACCTTATAAAGAAATTACTCTCAAAATTAAAGCCATGTTCCAATGCCCCCGACAACATTCCATCCTCCTTCTTAAAAATAGCCACCGATGGTATTGGTCTCCCTATCAGTATCCTGATCAATAGAGCCTTACTAGAATCCTATGTACCCAAACTATGGTGTGCTGCCTATATTCTACCACTTCATAAGGGTGGCAAAAACTGTAACATCACAAATTTCCGCCCCATAGCTATCCTCTCCCCAATCTCCAAACTTCTTGAAAAATGCATCCAATTTCAGCTCATGCCATTCCTTACCAAACACCAGCTACTCACTCCCACCCAACACGGCTTCCACCCAGGACATAGTACCAGCACCGCCCTCCTCTCCTTGTTACATAATGTAAATCTAGCCCGTGACTCTGGTAAAATAATATCCACAGTTCTGCTGGATTTATCTAAACCTTTTGATACCATCTCCCATACCCACCTCCTAAACCATCTGTCTAATCTTAATCTCTCCCACAAATCACTTTCCTGGTTCTCCAGCTATCTTTCAGACAGGTCTCAGGCTGTAAAATGGGGATAAGGCACCTCCACGTTCCTTCCTACCCCCACTGGAGTACCCCAAGGATCCATACTTGGCCCAGTGCTATTCAACATCTTTATTAACGACTTTCATAAAGCCATACCCAGCATCAAAATTGTGCAATATGCTGATGATTCTACTTTAATTTGCTGCACCTCTAACCTAATATATCTCCAATCATTGACACAAACTGCTTTCTCAACCACCAAAAATTGGATGCTCCAAAATCACCTCTCACTAAATGCCAACAAATCTAAAATCATTCTATTTTCTCCTTCAAAAACTTCCCCTATTGATAAAAACTCTCTTCAAATTACCAGCCAAGATAACTCCACTATAGAGGTTGTTCCCTTTGCCAAACCTTTTGGTGTTACCATTGATGAACACCTGAAATTTAATACTCACATCCAGCTAAACATTAAGAAAACCCACATTAAACTCAGTTTACTTTACAGAAACAGCTACTTCCTCTCTCCTTCCACCAGACTAACTCTCACCACTACCTATCTCCTTCCCTCTCTACTGTACGGTGCTCATCTGCTTACTAATCTATCCTCCACTCTCCCCTCCAAACTGGAAGTCTGTTACAATAAAATCGCCATATTTGCCTCCAAACCAAATCCTCCTCCCATCATTGTACCTCCCTTCACTCATTAAATTGGCTTGAACTCCCCAACCAACTAGACTTTCTCCAAATCACCACAGCTCACAGATTATTGTTCCAACCTACTAAGTGCCCTGCACTATCCAATATTCTACTACCATATACCCCCTATAGAACCCTTAGATCTACCCACCAAAACCTAATCACTGTCCACAAACCCAAGCGCCCATCTGGTCAGCTTCTGCTATCTGTCTCCTTAGATAAAAAAATGGAATTCTGTCCCTTTTTCACTGAGGACCTGTGACAACCTTGTAAACTTTAAAACTCTACTTCATTCATATCTTTATTCAAACAGGAAATGTAACTGTACTCTTCCCCCCATTCCTCTCAAGCTCTCCTCCACTTATACTCCTGGCTAACTCTCACACCAAGCTAACCCCCCTCACAAGTGTAGATTGTATAAATAACATAACTGCAATGTGTAGACACTATACTATATGCCTGTCTTTCCTGCCTAAACAAAATTATAATTGTTTGTATCCTTTTTCTGAATGCTACCTGTTTCTAAGTTTTGTAATGTAAAGATTCTTTGTAATCAATTCATGTAATTAAACTATGTATTGCAGAGCTTTTCTCCCCGGGCCTCCACTGAAAATGGGCTCCCCAAGCCCAGTGGACCTCCCCGGTCATCAAACTGGAATAAATAAATAAATAAATAAATAAACTCTGGTCCGCTAATGATTAGTAGTGGATTTTTATGGTGCTGAGTTGCCAGCTGGACATCCAACCTTCAAAGAAGGCTCACCCATTCATGCACACACCTACCTGCATGTCTTTAGACATCACTCAACCATGGGGAGGGCATGCAGACTCCACACAGAAGGTGCTCCAGCCAAGAATCGAATGGGAGAACCTCTTGCTGTGAGGTGACAATGCTAACCGCTGCACCACCGCCAGTCTGACTGGTGAGCAATATTTAATAAAATATATAAAAATGTTTCTACAATGGCAATATGATGTGAGAAAAGTAGAGAAAGAAAAATATAAAAGTACATGTAATGATGCATTGGAAGATTTAGAACATAAAGATAGAAAGTACTTTGACAAAGAAAAAGATTATGTGAAAGAAATCAAGAAAAAAATACTAGAATTTTTATATAAGCAAAAATATTTTTGCAAGAAAAAAGAGAAGTATTGAGTTACATAAGCAGATTATTAAAGGAAGATGGTAGTGTGATGAGATAAATAAATATAAACGGAGAACTAGAAAGAACTCAGGAAAAGATTATGAATAGTGTGTACAATATGTACAAAAAATGTTTAAAGAAAAAAGAAGGTAGTAAAAAACATGAAAAGTAAAAAAGTTAACTGAAAAAGAAAATAAAGAGTTGGAAAAAGAGATTTCTTTAAATGTGCTGAATAAAGTATTAGGACAAGTAAGTATGGATTAAGCTGCAGGACCAGATGAAATAAGGTATGAAAATTTTAAAGAACTGGCAAAAATGTATTTTATAAAGATTTTAAACAAATGGTATACAGAAATATGTAGTGGAATCCTTAAATTCATAAGGAAAAAGGAAGATAGAAGACAATTCAAAAAACTGGAAACTGACAGTATTGAATAATAATGATTATAAGATCTTTATGAAATAATACAAAAGAGATTTGAAACTAAAATGGAAAATATTAGGGAAGATAGTATATATAGTATAAAGGGGAAAATGTGTCAAAAATTATGAATGACAGAGAAATTGTAGATGAAATGGATAGAAAAGAAGAAGCAACAATCATGATAGCAGATCTTAATAAGGGATTTATACAGCCGGACATGAAATCCTATTGGTAATAATGATGCAATGTAATATAAGTGAAAAAGTTATGAAATTATATATGTCAACCTACAATAATAATAAAGTAAAAATATTTGTAAATAGTGAAAGAGTTATGAAATTATATATGTCAACCTACAATAATAATAAAGTAAAAATATTTGTAAATAGTGAAAGAGTTATGAAATTATATATGTCAACCTACAATAATAATAAAGTAAAAATATTTGTAAATAGTGAAAGAGTTATGAAATTATATATGTCAACCTACAATAATAATAAAGTAAAAATATTTGTAAATACTGAAAGAGTTATGAAATTATATATGTCAACCTACAATAATAATAAAGTAAAATATTTGTAAATAGTGAAAGAGTTATGAAATTATATATGTCAACCTACAATAATAATAAAGTAAAAATATTTGTAAATAGTGAAAGAGTTATGAAATTATATATGTCAACCTACAATAATAATAAAGTAAAAATATTTGTAAATACTGAAAGAGTTATGAAATTATATATGTCAACCTACAATAATAATAAAGTAAAAATATTTGTAAATAGTGAAAGAGTTATGAAATTATATATGTCAACCTACAATAATAATAAAGTAAAAATATTTGTAAATAGTGAAAGAGTTATGAAATTATATATGTCAACCTACAATAATAATAAAGTAAAAATATTTGTAAATAGTGAAAGAGTTATGAAATTATATATGTCAACCTACAATAATAATAAAGTAAAAATATTTGTAAATAGTGAAAGAGTTATGAAATTATATATGTCAACATACAATAATAATAAAGTAAAAATATTTGTAAATAGTGAAAGAGTTATGAAATTATATATGTCAACCTACAATAATAATAAAGTAAAAATATTTGTAAATACTGAAAGAGTTATGAAATTATATATGTCAACCTACAATAATAATAAAGTAAAAATATTTGTAAATAGTGAAAGAGTTATGAAATTATATATGTCAACCTACAATAATAATAAAGTAAAAATATTTGTAACTAGTGAAAGAGTTATGAAATTATATATGTCAACCTACAATAATAATAAAGTAAAAATATTTGTAAATACTGAAAGAGTTATGAAATTATATATGTCAACCTACAATAATAATAAAGTAAAAATATTTGTAAATAGTGAAAGAGTTATGAAATTATATATGTCAACCTACAATAATAATAAAGTAAAAATATTTGTAAATAGTGAAAGAGCTATGAAATTATATATGTCAACCTACAATAATAATAAAGTAAAAATATTTGTAAATAGTGAAAGAGTTATGAAATTATATATGTCAACCTACAATAATAATAAAGTAAAAATATTTGTAAATAGTGAAAGAGTTATGAAATTATATATGTCAACCTACAATAATAATAAAGTAAAAATATTTGTAAATACTGAAAGAGTTATGAAATTATATATGTCAACCTACAATAATAATAAAGTAAAAATATTTGTAAATAGTGAAAGAGTTATGAAATTATATATGTCAACCTACAATAATAATAAAGTAAAAATATTTGTAAATAGTGAAAGAGTTATGAAATTATATATGTCAACCTACAATAATAATAAAGTAAAAATATTTGTAAATAGTGAAAGAGTTATGAAATTATATATGTCAACATACAATAATAATAAAGTAAAAATATTTGTAAATAGTGAAAGAGTTATGAAATTATATATGTCAACATACAATATGAAATTATATATGTCAACATACAATAATAATAAAGTAAAAATATTTGTAAATGGCTGGTTAAGCCAAGAGGTACACATGAAGAGTGGTGGAAGACAGTGATGCCCAATGAAATGTACACTCTTTGCATTAGTTATGAATGTGATAGTATGTGAAATAAATTACAAAATGAAGGAGGCAGTGTATATAACACCTGAAGGGTTAATAATTCCAATTCGGTTAACATATGCCAATGCCATTATAATAATTGCAAACAACAACATTCGGATAAAATAATTAATTTGCACAAGTGAGTGTCTAGAAGTGATAGGGATGGCTTTCAGTAAAGAGAAAAGTAAAGGTTTAGGTGTAGTAAAGGGGTCTATATCATATGAGTGAATCGCACAAATTGCGAACACTCATAATATCAAATGTACCGGACCTCAAAGTGCTTTTTCTGAGATTGCAGTACAGTGACGAATGGGATATTTGCCCTTTCCACACTGTAGTATGATCTTGGAGTTGGAATATATATTTAGCGGGAGGTGTGGGCGGCACAGCCTCACACAATAGGAAGTTCAAGGTCTGATGCGTTCGATATTATGAGCATTGCATTCGCAATTTGTGCTATTCACTCATATGATATAGACCCGTAGTAAAGATAGGGGCTATATATTTTGCAATGAATGACATTTCTGTGTTAGGTATCAACTTAGGAATAATAATGTAAGTAGAATTGAATGGAAAAAACAATTGAAAAAAATAAAACAAACTTGTCTTTTCTGGAGAACATATCCATTATCGTTCAGAAAAAAAGGCTTATTTGATAAATTCAGTACTAATGGGAAAAATAGCATACTTAGAAAGTGTATTTATGCTGCCATCAATATTTGAAAAGGAGTTATTGCAAATATTGTTTTCATTTATGAGGTTCTAGATTAAACCCAGTAAAAAGAGGAGTTTTGTATGTAAATAAAGGGGAAGGAGGTTTAGTGTTAATTCACCCAGTGGTATATGCTGCTTCATTAAATTTGTACAATGTGGTAAAGCGGATAAATGAAAAAGATCAGAGATTATTACTAAAATTGTAGAAACATAAGTATGATAAATTTTAGGGTATGGTAAAAAGAAAAAAAGAGTGCATAAATAAAGAAATAAAATGTTACCAAGAAAAAAAATATTTTTATGTAATATAAAACTTGATGATATAGAAAAAATAGAAATGTATGATATGAGAATACAATGATAAAACATTGGTATATAAAACCAAGGGAAAATCTAGCATGAAAAAGAAGTTATACAAGTAAGAAGCAAATGTTATAATCAGAAAGTAGAATGCCAAGATTTGTTTTTTTTTTTTTTTTTTTGTGAAGACTGGTAACAGATAAATTGCCAGTAAAAGGAAATATGTCATATAAAAAGAAAAGTGATAGAATATGTTTACTTTCTCAAGAAGATGAAACTAGGGAGCGTGTGTCTTTGTAATGTAAAACAGTAAAAAAGCTACGGGGAAAACTATGTAAAGAACGTTTTTGAAGATATAAAAGAAGTGGAGAAATTGGTAAAATAAACATGTATATGATTTAATATGGTTATTATAAGAATAAAAGTAAATGACATGTTAAAAGAATAGATAAACTAGTTGTATTATGTCACACGTGTTATATGGAATGAAAGAATAAATGAAATTATGTTTATTGCTAAATGGATTTTAGCAACAATATTAAGTAAAATAAGATTATGGTTATGAAAAAAGGGGTGGGTGTCTAATAGGGATGAAATTTTAATATGATTGTAAATTAAATTATGAATATGTGTGATTAGATTTGTATATCTATATAATTGTACATTTGTAAATATTTGTAAATATGTAAATATTTTTTAAATAGGGGTTATTTTTGTATATAAATAAAGTACCCCTACTCTATCTGTTAGGTTCCGTGGGATCTTTTACATCTTCATGAGCTACCACCAACTCATGCAGATGCAGCCTCGGTTTAATATTTCATCCAAAGGACAACACACTCAGGAGTGCAACACTCCTCTTATACTGCACTGCAGTGTCACCAATCAATCTACCTGATGTGGGAACAGAACCCACAGCCTTCTACACCAAAAGCAGTACAAACAAAAAATGATTGACTTCAACAATTGGCTAAGTTTCTGGTGTCATTCTAAGGGGATCCAGTATCTGTCTGCTTGGGATGACATGACTGACAGACCTCGATGCTTTGCCAGAGATGGCCTGCATCTGTCACCCCTGGGTTTCCAGGTACTGGCTAAGATGCTTGCCACCCCTATAGTGCCTTTTTAGGTGGTGTTCCAAAGACCAAATTACCACTGTAACAGCTATAAATAAATGCAATCTGAGGGTCATGCTGCTCAATGCTAGAAATCTAAATCTTAAGATGCACTCACTCAAAGCACACCTCAAAATGGAGAACATCGACATTTGTGCTGTAATGGAGACCTGGTTTAAAGCGGCAGAAAACACCTCTGTGCTACCAAGCTATAACTCATTCCACACCTTTTGGCCCTGAAACATGGACCGAAGTTCCAAAGGTGGTGGTGTCTCCGTATTCATAAAAGATATGTATACCTCCAGACTAGTAGCCCAGCATAATGCATCTGAGATACTTCAGGTACAACTAACATTGGGTAAGACGGCGATCCAGATCATAGCCTGCTATAGATCCCGAAGCATGTCCTTAGACTCTCATTCCATATTCCTAAGCACGCTGGAATCTATCAAGGTCCAACCCAACACTCTCATAGTAGGAGACTTCAACTACCCCTCCATCAACTGGGAAAACTACTCAAGAACCAATACACTGGCCCAACACTTCCTGGAATTCACAAATTCCAATGTGCTGGACCTGCTCATTCTGCTCTCCACCAGAGGAAGGAACATCCTTGACCTGGTTATTACTAACATGGGCAACCATTGTTCTACACCAATAGTCAATCCCTCCCTGGTCAGATCCAACCATAAACTAATCACCATGGACATCCACATCTCACCCACACCCCTCACAAAAGTAACCACCTTGAAGAACGTCTCCAAAGCTGACTTTGGGCTCCTAAAAACAGAGGTGGCTAAATTCACAGCACCCATGCCAGTGGAAAATAGCTCCATGACTGCCAAATCATACAGCAATGCACTGTACAAACATGTACACAAATGCATGGAACTAGCCATACTCAACAGAACCAAGGCACTCTCCTCCAAAAAAAGGAAGCCAATCTGGTGGTCCCCTGCCATTAATAAACTCTACAACAGAAGGAAGAAACTGTTGCAGAAAAAGGTGAAGTTTCAACATTGGAAAAACTCCCTTATTAGCCTCAACAAAAAGTTGAGATCCCTCATCAAATCCTCTAAAGCTAGCTATGAAGGCAGAATTGTGGCAGATACTAAAAACAATCACAAAGCATTCTATAGTTATTTCAAGAACCTCCACTACAATAACCAGATTTGCTCTGAGTTACTGCACAAAGGTACCTCCTATACTGAGCCAACAGATATTGCCAACATACAAGCCAATAGATTCAGTGCCAACTTTACCCCTCCCCTCCAAAGGTCCAATCAAAATACAGGAAGAATGCAAGGCACCCAGCATTACTGCAGCACAGGTTAAAGCTGCATTGTTCAAGGCCAAGAATACAGCTTTCATTGGACCCAATAATATCCCTGGCTATATTCTACATGAACTACAAAGCATACTGGCACCACATATGTGTGCTCTGCTCAGTCACAGCAAAATAAACTAAAGTTTAAGACAATGACAGGCACTCGAAGCTTTAATCTAAAAAAACAGGTGAGATTTATTATAAAGCGCTTTTCATCCAGTTGCATCACTTGAACTTCAGATCTGAAAGTTTTGAGTGTCCATCTTTGCTTTAAACTTTAGTTTATTTTTCTGTAGTTTGTTTGTTTACATTTTATGGAACTTTCTCTGTTCAATCACAGCCTCACCTCATGCTTTGCCCCTACCAAATGGTGCACTGCTACAGTCATCCCTCTGCATAAAGTGGGAGTGACTACAGACTCTGGGAATTATCACCCCATTAGCATGATATGACTGATATGTAAGGCTATGGAGTGCATCATCATGGACCTGATTTACAAAGATATAAGAAATCTCCAACTCAAGACTCTACGCAATTTAGCTTTGTGAAAGAGAGATCTTGCCTGCTCAACCTGGTTGACTTCTTTGAGTCAGTCACCAGGGCTGTGGATGAAGGTAAGGCAATCCGTACAGCCTACCTCGATCTGGCCAAGGCCTTTGATACCATTCCTCACTCGGGAATTATTGATAAACACACCAAACTAGGCATCAATCCCTATATCTCTAGGTGGATTGCAAATTGGCTCACAGATAGAACACACACAGTCTGAAAGTGGCAGACTCCAAGTCAGACAGCAGACCAGTCACGAGTGGAGTCCCACAGGGATCGGTCCTGGGTCCTCTCCTGTTCAGCATCTATTTCTCAGAAGTCCAGGCAAACACAACAGGACTCTGGCTGACCAAGTTGGCAGATGACTGCAAGTTGGGAGCCATTATTAACTCCCCAAATGATGCAGACATCCTACAGAAAGGCCTCACTGAGACCAATGACTGGTGTTGAAAACCATGGCCTTAAGCTTAATGCCAAAAAATGCATCATTATTCCCTTTGGTAAAAACTCAGTTCCCACTAATTACAACATTAATGGGAGCCCACTGAACACTGAAGGCATTATAAGAGATCTGGGGATGCAGGTTGACAGCAACCTCTCCTTTGACCACCACATTGCTACTGTGGTCAGAAAGTCCTTCTGTGTGGTACATCTCATTACCAAGGGGTTTGCATTCAGGAAGAAAGAGGTCATCATCTCTCTCTACTCTTCCCACATTAGACCAATCATCGAGTATAATGCCCCATTTGGCATGTACCTCACTAGACACCAACAACAGCTGGAGAGGCCACAGAAGTACCTCATGAAGAGGATCCTAGGCATTAAACACATGTCCTACATGGACAGACTCAAAAGGCTCCAGGTATTCTCTGTCGCATATCGCCTACTTAGAGGCGATCTCTGCTTGACTTACAAAGCCATGTCTGACCCTGCTCTGTTAGAAATGCTACATCTAAAGAAATCCCAATCCCTCTACACCACACACTCCAGAGACCTCAACCTCATTACCACAATCAAATAACATGCTGGAGGGACAGGTTCCTTACCCAGAGACTGCCCATGCTCTGGAATAGACTTCCCATACTTGTCAAGCAGAGCGCCTCACTGGCCGTCTTCAAGAGAAATCTTGATAAGTGGATGGGTAATAGAAAGTTTACCCCGGGGATCACTCCAGTGGCTCTACTTAATAGAGGCACTGGGAACTAACTTCAGGTGGCACGATGCTAGGGCACTTCTATGGGTTAGGCTTATAAAGGCTCCAGGGCCATTAGCCCAGTACACACTTATGAACCTAAAAGCGAATGTGCTACTTATTGCATCACTGATAATGTCAAATATAATTTATATAGTATTAAAATAATATTTCCTAATGTAACTCATGAAGGGTTTGTACTTATTTTTTATTTATGATGGTAGTTTTATTTACTGTTCAACTCTGTCTTTCTGCTGGTTGTTTTTAAGTCCCTCGCTGACTTTTTGATTAAGTCTGTAATGTGAGTGAATTTGTTATGAAACTTTCAATTTTTTTTTTTGTTATAGAACCTATTTGTTGACATAGACTACCAATGTGATTTTTTTAAATTTTCACTCATATTTGGTTCTTGGTTAGGTGTGCACACTTTTTTATGTGGGAGTAGAGTTCAAATTAAAAAAAAGTATCAGCTGAAGCTTCTTGGGGATTGGTGGCATTGTAAGTAAGCTTAGACAGT
>NC_056741.1:73639639-73699639 GCF_019279795.1 Protopterus annectens
ATATGAACAAGCTGTTTCCTGAAGTCCAGAGTCTCATTTCCTCGGTCTTCATTTGTCTACCATATAACTCTGAATATGTCACTTTCACTTAACCAAATAATGCTCTAGCCTTGTTCTAACACCTCATGTATAGTAGTCATGAATTCAGCCCTCTGACCCTTCTGTACATGTACATTTCATGAATATGTGGTTCACATTTTGGGATCCTGAGTTGCAGCAGTGCTTGAAATGCTTGTATGTATAAACCAGACTGACAAAGTGAGCTGATGGGAGTGCATGCTGGAGCCATATTAACAAAATGGTGAGAACAAATATCTATACTGCAAGTTTGAGGGTAGAATAACAGTATCCCTTAAATCTGTAGTGTTATTTTACTAAGTGGACACTGAGATATTCCTAAACCTTGCTTGATACAACTGAAGATGGGATTCGCTGATGGTTAGTGCAAAATCAATGTGTGTTGCAGCAATGTGTAGGGTGTTGGTGATTCACAGATACAGAATGTACAACTGCACAAGGCTCAAAATGGTGCAGCGTGTATACAACGTATGCTAATGAGTGTATAATGGCATGGAAATAAGGAACACCATGCAAATGGGCCATGTGGTGTATCCATATGATGAAACTCAAAATCATGGACCAGTTTAGGAACATATAAAAGAGGAACACTCCTCCGTGGTGCACACCTGTGTTTACACTGAGAATAGTGGTGAACCCAACTAATATCTGCAACAAAACTATAATCATGGGAGACACCAATATTAATTGGTCCTCCATTCAGTCTCCTACTCACCCCCTCAACATCAACCTATACAACTACTCTCAACTCATCAACTCCATAACTAGGCCATCCAAAGACTTCTTAAGCAGCAACATCTTAGACTGGATTCTAGTCTCCCACCTCCACAACTATCCTGACAGTGGAACACTCCCTGACTCCCTCAATGACCATCTTCCCATCTTTGCTAGACGTCTTCCTTCTCCCTTACATGTCACTCATAATTACATAACTACCTGATGCAATAAAAACTTTAACTCAGAAGCTTTCTCTGACGCCCTTAAATCACTTAACTGGTACCCCTTAAAAACTCTACCACTTGAAAATGCAATAACTCACTTTAATACTACCTTCCTAAACATTCTAAATAATCACGCTCCCTTAATAACCAAATGAATAAAAAGGAAAGCCACCCCCTGGTTAACAAAAAACACATTAGCCACCATGTGACTTAGAGATAAAGCCTGGACACAATACCAGAGGCCACCATGTGACTTAGAGATAAAGCCTGGACACAATACCAGAGGCCACCATGCGACTTAGAGATAAAGCCTGGACACAATACCAGAGGCCACCATGCGACTTAGAGATAAAGCCTGGACACAATACCAGAGGCCACCATGCGACTTAGAGATAAAGCCTGGACACAATACCAGAGGCCACCATGCGACTTAGAGATAAAGCCTGGACACAATACCAGAGGCCACCATGCGACTTAGAGATAAAGCCTGGACACAATACCAGAGGCCACCATGCGACTTAGAGATAAAGCCTGGACACAATACCAGAGGCCACCATGCGACTTAGAGATAAAGCCTGGACACAATACCAGAGGCCACCATGCGACTTAGAGATAAAGCCTGGACACAATACCAGTGGCCACCATGCGACTTAGAGATAAAGCCTGGACACAATACCAGAGGCCACCATGCGACTTAGAGATAAAGCCTGGACACAATACCAGAGGCCACCATGCGACTTAGAGATAAAGCCTGGACACAATACCAGAGGCCACCATGCGACTTAGAGATAAAGCCTGGACACAATACCAGAGGCCACCATGCGACTTAGAGATAAAGCCTGGACACAATACCAGAAAAACAAATCTACATCTAACCTCAATGAATATAAAACTATCCGTAACTCAGTTACAAATCTTATCTCATCGGATCGTCGAAACTACTCCGTCCAACTTCAAAACAACCATAAATCCAACCCATAAAAGTTCTGGAGAGGTATAACTACCCTCTTAAAACCTGGTACTACAGAAAATCCAAACTCTTCTCCAAATGTACAAGACACAGATCTTGCTACCCAATTCAATTCTTTCTTCATAGACTCTATTTCCAAACTAACCTCTTCTTTTTCAAATAACAATCCACCTCCTTCCCCCACTTCTCCCAAACCACCTCCCCCTCCAACATGTTTCTCTCATTCCCCACCCTCTCAACCCCCACCATTTCAATTAAACCTATTCCTACTTCTACTATAAAAAAACTCCTGCAAAAATTAAAACCATGCACCAATGCCCCTGATAACATCCCCTGCTGCTGAAGCTATTGCCCTCCCTATCAGCATCATAATCAACCGCTCTATCCAAGAAAGTTCGGTTCCTCAAATCTGGAAAAAAGCTTACATCCTTCCTCTGCACAAAGGAGGAAATAATACTAATATTGCCAACTTCCATCTCATCGCCATCCTCTCTCCCATTTCCAAAGTCCTAGAGAAATGCATCCACCTTCTACTCCTTTCCTATCTCTTAGACAACAACCTATTAACCCCTACCCAACACGGATTCAGACCACATCATAGCACTATGACTGCCCTTCTATCCTTCCTCAAAACTGTGAACAAAGCTAGAGATTCTGGCTTCACTGTTTCTACCATCCTTCTCGATCTCTCTAAGGCCTTTGACGCCATCTCTCATAACCTACTTCTTACTAAACTATCTAACCTAAACCTCTCACCCTCTTGCCTCATCTGGTTTACCAGCTATCTGTCTAATAGGCAACAAGCTGTCAAATGGCAAAAAGTCACCTCCTCCTTCCTTAACACCCCAACAGGTGTCCCACAAGGTTCTATATTGGGCCCCCTCCTCTGTAACATTTTCATTAATGACTTTTCCCGCTCTATCCCTCTTGCTAAAATTATTCAATATGCTGATGATTCCACAATCATCTGTGCTGCCTCTTCCATCCCAACTCTTTTAAAGCTCACTCAGGATGCCTTCTCCACCACGGAAATGTGGATGAAAGACAACCATCTAGCACTCAATGCTGCTAAAACTAAATTTATGATATTTACTCCCTCTAAAACTAACAAATTCGATCATAATTTATTCTCCATCACCAGCAAAAATAATATACCTCTTGAGCTGGTATCTGAAACCAAATTACTTGGAGTCCAAATAGATAACAAGCTTAAATTCAACTCCCATCTACTACTAAACATAAAAAAACCCACAAAATACTTGGCATGCTCTACCGACACAATCTGTTCCTCACCTCAACTACTAAGCTGACTCTCTCTACTGCATTTCTCTTACCCTCCCTTCTCTATGGAGCACCTCTTCTAACAAACCTACAATCATCTCTCAAAATCAAACTATCCTCCTGTTACAATAAAATAGCCAGATTCACCACTAGCAACAAAGCATCAGCCCATCACTGTGAACCTCTCCACAAACTCAACTGGCTAGAGCTACCCAACTACCTCTCCTACACTCAGCTCACCTATGCTCATAAACTCATCTTCCAGCCCTCCCTCTGTCCCGCACTCTCTACTACCTTTAAAATGCACCACACTCAAAGATGTCTAAGATCAAACAATCAAAACCTTATAGAAATTTACAGAACCCTCCACACTCCAGGACAAAACCTCCTGTCCTTCTCATTAGCACGTATATGGAACTCCCTTCCCCCTTCCACTCGTACCATTACTTGCCTCCCATCCTTTAGAAAATCACTCCACTCTCATCTAACCTCCACATGGGAATGCTCCTGCTCTCATCCCTCATAAACTACTCTTTAGTTTTTCTCTTCCTTCTCTCAAACCCCAGGTAGCAAATTCATGCTTCCAGTATACAACTCCTTACAAGTATCTAGCAACTCCTCATCCTACTGCATCTAACTACCTCTCCTCAATCAAAACACAAAACAACTCCTCATCCTACTGCATCTAACTACCTCTCCTCAATCAAAACACAAAAACAACTCCTCATCCTACTGCATCTAACTACATCTCCTCAATCAAAACACAAAAACAACTCCTCATCCTACTGCATCTAACTACATCTCCTCAATCAAAACACAAAAACAACTCCTTATCCTACTGCATCTAACTACCTCTCCTCAATCAAAACACAAAAACAATTCCTATTCCTATTGCATCTAACTACATCTCCTCAATCAAAACACAAAAACAACTCCTTATCCTACTGCATCTAACTACCTCTCATCAATCAAAACACAAAAACAACTCCTCATCCTACTGCATCTAACTACCTCTCATCAATCAAAACACAAAAACAACTCCTCATCCTACTGCATCTAACTACCTCTCCTCAATCAAAACACAAAAACAACTCCTCATCCTACTGCATCTAACTACATCTCCTCAATCAAAACACAAAAACAACTCCTCATCCTACTGCATCTAACTACATCTCCTCAATCAAAAAAAAATATATATATGTTGCCATTATTACCTTTGATTGTAACACTCTTGTTCTGTTAATTATCAGAATTTGTATAATGTTAATCTCACTAATCCTCATGCAATCTATGTGTGTATCCTAATCTTTATGTAATCTGTATGTGGAGCTTTTCTCCCCTGGACTCCATTGCAAACGGGTTCTTCTGGCCCAATGGACTATCCTGGTTAAACAATTGCAAATAAATAAATTAAATAAATAAATAAATAAACATGAGGGAAACTGGCTGCTATAGCAACAGATGTAGCTCAGCAGCATGTGTTAATGGCTACCCATAGATTCAGTGCTGACAATGTTGCATGTTATGGCTACCTGCACCATTCCAGGATTTACATCCAGTGTCTAACATGTCACCACCTGAGTAACCAGCAGATTGTGCCTAATGTGTCACCACCTTAATGACCAGCAGATTGTGTCTAACATGCCACCACTTGAGTGACCAGCTGAGTGTGCCTAACATGTCACCACCTTGATGACCAGCAAATTGTGTCTAACACACCACCAACCGAGTGACCAGCAGATTATGCCTAACGTCAACATCTTAATGACGAGCAGATTGTGTCTAACATGCCACCACTTGAGTGACCAGCTGATTGTGCCTAACATGTCACCACCTTAATGACCAGCAGATTGTGTCTAACACACCACCAATGGAGTGACCAGCAGATTATGCCTAACATGTCAACATCTTAATGACGAGCAGATTGTGTCTAACATGCCACCACTTGAGTGACCAGCAGATTGTGCCTAACATGTCACCACCTTAATGACCAGCAGATTGTGTCTAACATGCCACCACTTGAATGACCAGCAGATTGTGCCTAACATGCCTCGACCTGAGTGACCAGCAGATTGTGCCTAACATGTCATCATCGGAGTGACCAGCAGATTGTGCCTAACATGTCACCACCTTATTGACCAACAGATTATATCTAACATGCCACCACTTGAGTGACCAGCAGATTGTGCCTAACATGCCACCACCAGAGTGACCAGCAGATTGTGCCTAACATGCAACATCACCTGAGTGACCAGCAGATTGTGCCTAACATGTCACCACCTTAATGACCAGCAAATTGTGTTTAATATGCCACCACTTGAATGACCAGCAGATTGTGCCTAACATGCCTCGACCAGAGTGACGAGCAGATTGCGCCTAACATGTCATCATCGGAGTGACCAGCAGATTGCGCCTAACATGTCATCATCGGAGTGAGCAGCAGATTGTGCCTAACATGCTTCCACTTCCTTAACTGTCAGGTGGTCTGTAATCCTTAGAGCATTATTTGTAACACACCTGTGCACCACCCATATAGTTCCCAAGGTTCTCACATCTGGCATGCATCCCTGTAAAAAGGGTGTCTGTGAGGATCTTTCCCACAGAATCATCCAGTTGGTAGGTGCACATACAGGTTATATAGACTGGTGTATATACACTGACCATGCTGGAAATTACCTATAATGCAAAACATCCTGAAACTCAACATAGTGGAGCAAGTGTTCAGCTTATTCAAGGGACTCCTCCATTCCCTAGATGCATCAAAAAGGCTCTGCAGTAAAATCTTAAAATAAAATCTGTGGCATGATTTTTGTTCTTTGTACAATAAATGCCATTTTGTGCAAACAGAGGTGCAAGTGAACATCATGATGTTCCATACCAGCAGCACCAGCAGTAGAAGAGCAAGGTGAAGAGTCAGGTGAGGAACACCTGGCAGCAGCACCAGCAGTAGAACGGCAAGAAGAAGAGTCAGGTGAGAAACACCTCAAAGCAGTACCAGCAGTAGAAGGGCAAAGTGAAGAGTCCGGTGAAGAACACCTGGCAGCAGCAGCAGCAGTAGAAGGGCAAGGTGAAGAGTCAGGTGAGGAACACCTCAAAGCAGTACCAGCAGTAGAACAGCAAGGTGAAGAGTCAGGTGAGGAACACCTAGCAGCAGCACCAGCAGTAGAAGGGCAAGGTGAAGAGTCAGGTGAGGAACACCTGGCAGCAGTACCAGCAGTAGAAGGGCAAGGTGAAGAGTCAGGTGTGGAACACCTGGCAGCAGCACCAGCAGTAGATGGGCAAGGTGAAGAGTCAGGTGAGGAACACCTGGCAGCAGCACCAGCAGTAGAATGGCAAGGTGAAGAGTCAGGTGAGGAACACCTGGCAGCAGCACCAGCAGTAGAACGGCAAGGAGAAAAGTCAGGTGAGGAACATCTGGCAGCAGCACCAGCAGTAGAAAGGCAAGGTGAAGCATCAGGTGAGGAACACCTGGCAGCAGCACCAGCAGTAGAAGGGCAAGGTGAAGAGTCAGGTGAGGAACACCTGGCAGCAGTACCAGCAGTAGAAGTGCAAGGTGAAGAGTCAGGTGAGGAACACCTCAAAGCAGTACCAGCAGTAGAAGGGCAAGGTGAAGAGTCCGGTGAGGAACACCTGGCAGCAGCATCAGTAGAAGGGCAAGGTGAAGAGTCAGGTGAGGAACACCTGGCAGCAGCACCAGCAGTAGAAGGGCAAGGTAAAGAGACAGGTGAGTAACACCTGGCAGCAGCACCAGCAGTAGAATGACAAGGTGAAGAGTCAGGTGAGGAACACCTGGCAGCAGTACCAGCAGTAGAACAGCAAGGTGAAGAGTCAGGTGAGGAACACTTGGCAGCAGCACCAGCAGTAGAATGGCAAGGTGAAGAGTCAGGTGAGGAACACCTGGCAGCAGTACCAGCAGTAGAAGGGCAAGGTGAAGAGTCAGGTGAAGAACACCTGGCAGCAGTACCAGCAGTAGAACGGCAAGGTGAAGAGTCAGGTGAGGAACACCTGGCAGCAGTACCAGCAGTAGAACGGCAAGGTGAAGAGTCAGGTGAGGAACACCTGGCAGCAGCAGCAGCAGCAGTAGAAGGGCAAGGTGAAGTGTCAGGTGTGGGACACCTGGCAGCAGTACCAGCAGTAGAACGGCAAGGTGAAGAGTCAGGTAAGGAACACCTGGCAGCAGTACCAGCAGTAGAAGGGCAAGGTGAAGAGTCAGGTGAGGAACACCTGGCAGCAGTACAAGCAGTAGAAGGGCAAGGTGAAGAGTCAGGTGAGGAACACCTGGCAGCAGTACCAGCAGTAGAATGGCAAGGTGAAGAGTCAGGTGAGGAACACCTGGCAGTAGCAGCAGCAGTAGAAGGGCAAGGTGAAGAGTCAGGTGTGGAACACCTCAAAGCAGTACCAGCAGTAGAACAGCAAGGTGAAGAGTCAGGTGTAGAACACCTTGCAGCAGTACCAGCAGTAGAATGGCAAGGTGAAGAGTCAGGTCTGGAACACCTGGCAGCAGTACCAGCAGTAGAAGGGCAAGGTGAAGAGTCAGGTGAGGAACACCTGGCAGCAGTACCAGCAGTAGAAGGGCAAGGTGAAGAGTCAGGTGAGGAAAACCTGGCAGCAGTACCAGCAGTAGAACGGCAAGGTGAAGTGTCAGGTGAGGAACATCTGGCAGCAGCACCAGCAGTAGAAGGGCAAGGTGAAGAGTCAGGTGAGGAACACCTGGCAGCAGTACCAGCAGTAGAAGGGCAAGGTGAAGAGTCAGGTGAGGAACACCTGGCAGCAGTACCAACAGTAGGAGGGCAAGGTGAAGAGTCAGGTGTGGAACACCTGGCAGCAGTACCAGCAGTAGAACAGCAAGGTGAAGAGTCAGGTGAGGAACACCTGGCAGCAGCACCAGCAGTAGAAGGGCAAGGTGAAGAGTCAGGTGAGGAACACCTGGCAGCAGTACCAGCAGTAGAAGGGCAAGGTGAAGAGTCAGGTGAGGAACACCTGGCAGCAGCACCAGCAGTAGAAGGGCAAGGCGAAGAGTCAGGTGAGGAACACCTCAAAGCAGTACCAGCAGTAGAAGGGCAAGGTGAAGAGTCAGGTGAGGAACACCTGGCAGCAGCAGTAGAAGGGCAACGTGAAGCTTCAGGTGAGGAACACCTGGCAGCAGCACCAGCAGTAGAAGGGCAAGGTAAAGAATCAGGTGAGGAACACCAAGCAGCAGTACCAGTAGTAGAATGGCAAGGTGAAGCTTCAGGTGAGGAACACCTGGCAGCAGCACCAGCAGTAGAAGTGCAAGGTGAAGAGTCAGGTGAGGAACACCTCAAAGCAGTACCAGCAGTAGAACGGCAAGGTGAAGAGTCAGGTGAGGAACACCTGGCAGCAGCACCAGCGGTAGAAGAGCAAGGTGACATGTCAGGTGAGGAATCCCTGGCAGCAGCACCAGCAGTAGAAGGGCAAGGGTGAGCTTCAGGTGAGGAATACCTGGCAGCAGCACCAGCAGGAGAAAGGCAAGGTGAAGCTTCAGGTGAGGAACACCTGGCAGCAGCACCAGCAGTAGAAGGGCAAGGTGAAGAGTCAGGTGAGGAACACCTGGCAGAAGTACCAGTAGTAGAAGGGCAAGGTGAAGAGTCAGGTGAGGAACACCTGTCAGCAGTGCCAGCAGTAGAATGGCAAGGTGAAGAGTCAGGTGAGGAACACCTGGCAGCAGCACCAGCAGTAGAAGGGCAAGGTGAAGAGTCAGCAGAGGAACACCTGGCAGCAGCACCAGTAGTAGAAGGGCAAGGTGAAGCATCAGGTGAGGAACACCTGGCAGCAGCACCAACAGTAGAAGGGCAAGGTGAAGCATTTGATCCATCAGTGTAATCCATAACACAAACAGCACAGTGGTACATATTCTATCTCACTAGTCTATGCAGGGCAGTACATGGACTGGTCACACTCTGTATCAGACATTACCAAACCCACACAGGTTACAGTGGTGGGCAGGTCAATGTCATCATCACTTGCAAAGCATGCTGGGGGATAAAGTGACATGTGACCGCAACATGATAGGATGAAGTAAAGATGAATGCAGTAGCCTTGTACACAGGGTTGTTGTGAGAAATCAATGGATTACAACCTCCAATGGTAGCTACACTGCCATGACACTTCCATTAAAGTTCTCATTATGCTGGCTTGCAATGTTAGGGCTTGATACATGCTATGGCAGGGAAGTAATTGGAGCTACAGGACTGTATGAGCAGGGAGTACAAAATGCTGAGTGCCATTCCGCATGAAGTTACTAATGACCATAAGCAGAGATGTAGCCTGTATGTCTACAGGTGACAAGGAAGGTGTAAAAATTATGAGTGCACATGTGTGCATCCTGAGGAGATATCCCAGGTATTGAGCCAGAAAAGTGTTGTAAACCAGGACATGGACTATGATCACCACTGGACATGACAGGCTGCTGACCACCACTGGACATGACAGGCTGCATGCCCACAGGTGACAATGAAGCTGTATCTCTAATGGTGTCAGCTGTCTGATATGGGACAATTTTTGACCTGTCCCCATTTTGACCTTCCTATGGATATGGACGGCATGACCACTGATGACCACTGGAGGTGGCTGCACTCAGTGCCAGAAGTCTCACAAACAAAGAGTGTTTAGGTGGGAGGATGGCATAATGGTTAAGGGTTTACCTTACAGACGCAAGGTGCACGGTTTGATTCTCACATGGGGTAATTGGCTAGGCTTGAAATGGCTCACAAGGGCAGTTAGCCTAGTTCTAACCTATGAACCTATAAATTAACCAAACTTGAGGCTTTCATTCATTTGGAACACATCCATATTTGTGCAATTACTGAGAGATGGTTTAAATGCAACGGAAGTACTCCCCCTGTACTTGGATTTTGCACCTGCCATGTCTTCAGGTCTGATGGCAACTGAGTTGTTTTCTTCATGTTAAGAACCATATCATATCTAGGCAGATTCTTTGAGACTCACAGTGAAAGTTACAGGTTCACAGGTTTATAGGTTAGTACTAGGCTAACTGCCCTTGTGGGTCATTTTAAGCCTAGCCAAATTTCCCATTTCATGCTTAGAATTCTGTTGTATTCTGCACCATCTCCAGCAAGAACTAGCTTCACCATTGAGCACTCTATTCAACCACAAACTAATTACAGGCTTCATTCTAGAAGAGTGAGAACTGCCATTGTCATCCCCTTACACAAAGATGATACCACTACTGAACCAGGTAACTATTGTCCCATTAGCTTGACAAGTCTGATCTGTAAAGCGATGGAGCATATTATTATGGAGCTCATAAACAGGGACATAGGCAATCTCCAGGCACTTGACCCCATGAAATCTGGATTCATCAGGGGCAGATCTTGCCTGCTGAACCTGGATGACTTCTTTGAGACTGTCACCAAGGCCCTGGATGAGGTAAAGTCAATACATATAGCTTACTTTGACTTGGCCAAGGCCTTTGACACAATTCCCCACTCAGGCATCACTGAAAAGCTAACTCAACTTGGCATAAATCCCTATCTCATCAGGTGGGTGGCCAACTGGCTCACCAATAGGACCCACAAGGTCAAAATTGGTGCCACCACCTCTGAAGGCAGACCTGTCACTAGTGGTGTGCCCCAGGGATCTGTCCTGGGACACCTATTGTTTGGCATCAACTTCTCAGAGGTCCAGACAAAGACAAAGGGCCTGTGGCTGACCCAAGTTTACATGTGACTGTAAGTTGGGTGCTGTCATTGACTCCCCATATGATGTTAACATACTGCAAGAGGGTCTCACAGCAACAAATGACTGGTGCCAAAGTCATGGCCTTAAGTTAAATGCAAAAACATGCGTTATTATACCATTCAGCAAAAACACGGCTCTACCGATTGCCACATCAACAGCAACCCCTTAGCACACAACCTGTGGTGAGAGACTTGGGTACTCAGGTTGACAACAATCTCACATTCGACCTTCATGTAGCAGCAGTGGTCAGAAAAGCCTTTTACTTGGTTCATCTCATAAGTAAAGGGATTGCATCTAGAAAAAAGGAGGTTATTACCTCTCTGTACTCCTCCCTAATTAAGCCTATAATTGTGTATAATACCCCATTTGGTACGTACCTCTCCAAACACCTGCACCAACTGGAAAGGCCACATAAATACCTCACAAAGAGAATCCATGGCCTCCAACACCTGTCCTGTGCAGACAGGCTCAAGCCATTATCACTCTACTCAGCATTGTGCAGATTGCTCAGAGGTGATTTGTGTCTCGCCTACAAGGCAATATCAGACCCTGCCCTACTAGAGATGCTCCATATCCGTAAGTCTAACTTCTTGTGTATTACCCACTCAAAAGGTCTAAATCTAATATGTGACATCAACAAATCCTGCTGGAGAGGCAGGTTTGCCTCCCAGAGGCTGCCCTCTCACTGGAATAGACTTCCCATACATGTCAAACAGAGAACTTTATAACCCTCTTCAAGTGCAATCTGAATTAGTGGATGGGAAACCACAAATTTGTCCCAGGGGTTCCACCTTTGCCCCTCATTGACAGGAGCGACAGGTGCTGACTGAGGTTTCTTTTTTGGGGATAAACTCTTGGCTAGGCTTGTAAGGGCCTCAGGGGCCATTAGCCTAGTAACCTCCCATGATCCTATGATCCTATGATTGCCTACCCTGCTTAATGCCCCTTCATGGACTATATTTGTATTACCTGTAGGGATGATAACTATGGTCATATCATAGGTATTTTGGAAAGCCCCAAGAGTAGGTTAAGAACATTTAGGAGCTGCCTCTCTGTCCATTAGTAGTACAGGGGGAGCCCTAAGATAACTTTCTTATTCATAGGTTCATAGGTAGGTACTAGGCTATTGGCCCTAGGGCCTATACAAGCCTAACCAAAAAGGTACCCTGGCTTTCGCCACCCAAGAAAATTATTTTCCTGTGCCCCTGTCGAGCAGAGCCACAGAACTGATCCCCAGGGTGAATTTCCTATTTCCCGTCCAATCATCAAGATTTTTCTTGAAGAGTGCTAATGAGGAACTTTGTTTGATATAGATAGATAGTTTGTTCCAGAGTATGGAAAGGCTCTGGAACAGGAATCTATCCCTCCAGCATGTTCTGTTTATTGTGGTGACAAGGTTTAGGCCCCTAGAGTGTGTATCTCGAAGGGATTGGGATTTCTTTAAGTGGAGCATGTCCAACAGCTCTGGGTTTGACATAGCTTTGCATGTTAGGCAGAGATCGCCTCTGAGTAGACGATATGTGACAGAGTAAAGCTGGAGTTTTTTGAGACGGTTTGCAAAGGGCATCTGTTTGAGGCCAGTAATCCTCTTTGTGAGGTATTTCTGCAGCCTTTCCAGTTGTTGTACATGTCTTCTGAGGTACATACCAAAAGGGTCATTGTACTCTATAATGGGTCTAATGAGTGACGAGTAGAGGGGAACAATTACCTGGGAAATCGACAAAAAAGAATACTCAGCAAAGACAAACGAAGCAGGCACCCAAGAACTCCAAAATAAATGTAAACGTATTTATTAATATAGACGTTTTCGCTCTTAGCCAACACTTAGAGCTTCTTCAGACAATACAAAATTGGCGCCAAATGACTTTTGTATGCAATATACATGATGTCATTTCCTGGACCACGATAAATTAAACATTTAAAGAGACAAGAGTTTTAAAACCTATGTAAAATAAAATGTATTAAAAGCTTACATTTTTCACCCTGTAAGTTGGATATATGTAGGCACCAAAAAGGACACTTTTATATTTAATATTTGAATGTCAATAGAACCTACAATTTATGTCCACATAGTATCTAGTATTAACTTTAAAAAAACAGTATAAGAAATGTTTCAAGATGTTTTAAAACATGACAAACCCAAACATTCAAATTGCTTAAAATATAGAGCCTAAATGATATCTTTATAAAATATTAGGCATTTACTTTGTAGGAAAGCATACTAACCATCCTCATAATAAGAATACACATTGAAATACTTAATACCATCAAGGAACCAATAGTTCCTACATGGGAATTTGTTACAAAATGTTTTATATATATACAAAATTTCCCCTACATTTTTTTAGGATTTCTTGAGTGAAAAGATGGTATCAGGTTCTTAGATAACTTTTATATTTAAGAATAATAGATATATTACACAAGTCATTTAGACCGGGTGGGGAAAAGGCATTCAATAAGAGCTGCCATTCTAATTCCTTTAATTCTAAAAGGAGTGATTGAGGGCCCCCCTAACCCCTACTTTCACCCCATCAATTCCCATAAAGGAAAAACTATGTCCTATGTTGTCTAATACATGCTTAGAAAGTGCGTTGTCCATTTTTTTGTTTTTCATTGCATAGTTGTGTTCGTAAACACGGTCCCGCAATCTGCGGTCCGTCTTTCCGACATAAAATGCCGGACAACAATTACAAAACGCAATGTAAATGATGGACTTTGATTCACAGTAAAACTTCTGTCTGATGTAAAATTTATCACCCCTAATCATGAACGAATTTCCTGTTCTTAAAAGCCTACACCAGTTACAAAACCCACACGCAAATGTGCCAGTTTGTCTAGGCGCCTCAAAGGGTATGTTTTCATTTTGTAGGAGTTCTTTCAAATTTTTACCTCTCTTAAATGTAAACCCAGGAAAAACACCTAGAATATCAAAAAGATAACTGTTATTAGTGATGAATTCCCAATTTTTCTTTACAATGTTGCACATGCTATGGATGTGTTTATTATAGGTTAAAATAAACCTATTTTTAAAATCCACAGTGGGGGTGCAAAGGCTATGATTTATGTTAATCTTGTCAATCAAAGGGGGATTTTCTACATCTTCACTTAGAGTTAATTCCAGATCAATATGATTACGGTCATTTATTCGTACAGTACCTTGTAAGAGTGGCTGGTAAAACCCTGTGTTCCTTTTGAAAGAAACCTCATCTATGAGGTTATCCAAAAACTCAATAGGGTAACCCCTATTTTGAAACATATCCTTAAGGGTACTACACTCTTCTTCAAAGTCAACAAGAGTACTACACATGCGTGTTGCTCTTACTAATTGCCCCTTGAAAATGGACTTTTTCTGGTTCAAAGGGTGGTTACTCGAGAAATGAAGGAAGGCATTACAATGGGTATTCTTCCTATAAATTTTAGAGCGGAAGCAGTTGTTTTGAATATCTTTTGTAAGTTTCACATCTAAATAATCAACTTCACATGTTGAAAAATTGTGGGTGAATGTTAAAAAAGAACATGATTCATTCATGTAATTCACTAGATTGATTGCCATTTCAGAGTTACCATCAAGAAGGACAAAGGCGTCATCCAAAAACCTAGTGTAGTATTTGGAATTCTCCTTAAAGGGTAGAAATTTAAATAAGAAATTCTTTTCCCAATAGGCTACCACTAGGTTCGCCACACTCCCACCACATGGTGATCCCATAGCGATCCCCCTTTTCTGTATGTAATGCTCATTGTTAAAGATGAAAAAATTAGATGACAGTATAATGTCAAGTAACGTGGTGACCACATAAATCTCGTCTTTTGGAGCCTTCATATCAATCAACATTAATTCAACCCATTCCAAAGCTTCCAGATGTGGTATAGAGGTATACAAGTCAACCACATCGATGGTAAGGAAGCTATAGGAAGGGTTGAATTGTATAGAGTTCATAGCTCCCAAAAAGGACCATGAATCTTTGCAGATTTGAGGAAGTGTTTTAAGGTATTTGCATAAGATGTGGTCAACCACTTTAGCACTGGGGTGGGTGATGCAACATCTCCCATCAACCAGTGCACGCATAGGGGGATCCTCTAAGCTTTTATGTATCTTGGGGATACCAAACATGATGGGAACTCTGGGAAAAGATATATTGATATAATCAAATGTGTCTATATCTATCTTCCCTTCAATAAATAAGTCTCTCAAGTAACCTTTAATTCTATTATATTGACCTGTAGTTTCACTCACAGAAGACTTCCCGTAAGCTGGGGAATCTAAAATTCTAAGCATTTTCGAGACATAGTCGACCTTGTCTAGGATGACCAAACCCCCTCCCTTGTCAGGTTTGATAACTCTAATTGAAGAGTTGCACAGATTTTTCAAACAACTCCTTTGCTCAGGGGTAATATTACTGTTGGTGTCAAACCATCCTATTTGCTTAAACAAGTATCTAAGATCCAATTCACAGGCATACTCAAATGATTGTAACGTAGGATGGAGCGGGGGATTAAATACACTAAGCAGTTTAAAGGGTGGTTTTTCATTACATGTTCCACCATTAAACAATACTTTTAAATTCATACTGCGTACAAAACATTTGAGGTCTATCAATAATTTAGGCAAGCTGATTTTTTGATCAGGAACAAATGTTAGCCCAAGGGCCAAAAGTTCAATCAAATCTTGTTCAATTTTAAAATCAGAGAAATTGTAAACAAAAAAGTCTCCTTTAATATTTGACAAGATGATAGGCTTCTGAGTTTCAAGTGGTGTTTCAGGGTTTAAAGGGGCCTCATTTAAACTTTCTTCAAGTTCTTCTGTTGATGAAAGTTCTTCCGCCCTAAAAAAGGTTTTGAATTACCTTTATAATTGGGCCGGAATCCTTGGTTGGTATAAGAGGCTTTTATCCTATTGCTTCTTCTCGGTTGTTGGGAAGAAGGCCCTTCATCCCCATCATCAAGTTCCTGGTGAAATTCATCGATGGTATCCAAAGGAAATTCACCATTTTTGTCCCTGGTGTCCTGATTATTATTTTCATTTTCCTTTTGATTTTTAGGCCCATTGAGGTGTTTAACTAAATTAGGGTAAGCCAGCTCATTAGAATAAGCTAGCCGATCTCTTGCCAGTTTTTTGCCCTTATTCATTTTTAGTTTAGTTAACAGTCCATCAATGCTTTCAAAAATACGGGAATAATCATATTTATACCGTAAAAAATTGATATCAGCCTTAATCAACTCATTTAAGTTATTGGATTCAATAAGTAATGTTTCAATTTGTTTTTCATAATGGTTAGCCATAAGGTCAAGTAATTCCATTCCTTGTTTATTGAACAGGTTAGTTAGATCAGCAATAAACCCAGTATCAATAAATAAATTTGTAGGGGTAAAGGAATTCCTTAACCCTTTTGGTACTAGTTTTTCCTTTAAACATTGTCTAAAGTAAGAAACTTCCAATTGAAGTTTCTTAATTTTAAGCATTTTAATGTCAAGAAGTTTCAAGTTTGCAGTAATACAGCTTTCTTGATTACCTGCAGTGTCCGAACCGGAAGTCGGCGAAGTAGTGGTGGTTGGTGGACCGAAGAAGAAACTTTCAGTATTCCTCACCCACTGTCCAAAAATGGGTTCGCCAATAAACCCCGGACGACTATTCAGACCTAGAGGGTTGCTATTCCCACCGTTCGGTGCGTGGTTCCTCAATTCGAAAGCTTCGGAGGCAGTATTAACTTGTTCTTGCCTCCGTGAGTTTGGTATGCTTTGTTCCACAAGCACCCCACTGGTGTTACAGACCTCGGGGGTAACAGATGAACCTGAAATCTGTCCCGGCTGAATAAAAGAGGTGGAACAACCTTCCGATCTCCCATGGTTGCTCATAGCATGTTCCTGGCTTAATGCGGTAGAAAGCCTCAATTCCGTGGACTGGTTAGCAGGATTAACACCCTCAATGGTGTTTGGTGAATGATACACTTGTCCAGGTTGGATTGAAGAGACTGGAACACTGTCCGGTCTCACATAGTTACCACTCAGTTGTACAACGTTGGTGTTTGGTAACAACGGCGCTCGACTGTTTTCCAAGCAGTCCAATCGTGTATTTAGTGAGTCCAAACGTTGCGTTAGTTTAGACAACAGATCGGCAAGATTGTTGGAGTCACTAGAAGCAGGAACGCCGGTTTGCGGGCTGTTCCTGGACTCGAACAAGACCGGAGTTTTAGGGCTGCCCATGCTGCAACAAGACAAACCAGGGAAATCGACAAAAAAGAATACTCAGCAAAGACAAACGAAGCAGGCACCCAAGAACTCCAAAATAAATGTAAACGTATTTATTAATATAGACGTTTGAACCAGAAAAAGTCCATTTTCAAGGGGCAATTAGTAAGAGCAACACGCATGTGTAGTACTCTTGTTGACTTTGAAGAAGAGTGTAGTACCCTTAAGGATATGTTTCAAAATAGGGGTTACCCTATTGAGTTTTTGGATAACCTCATAGATGAGGTTTCTTTCAAAAGGAACACAGGGTTTTACCAGCCACTCTTACAAGGTACTGTACGAATAAATGACCGTAATCATATTGATCTGGAATTAACTCTAAGTGAAGATGTAGAAAATCCCCCTTTGATTGACAAGATTAACATAAATCATAGCCTTTGCACCCCCACTGTGGATTTTAAAAATAGGTTTATTTTAACCTATAATAAACATATCCATAGCATGTGCAATATAGTAAAGAAAAATTGGGAATTCATCACCAATAACAGTTATCTTTTTGATATTCTAGGCGATTTTCCTGGGTTTATATTTAAGAGAGGTAAAAATTTGAAAGAACTCCTACAAAATGAAAACATACCCTTTGAGGCGCCTAGACAAACTGGCACATTTGCGTGTGGGTTTTGTAACTGGTGTAGGCTTTTAAGAACAGGAAATTCGTTCATGATTAGGGGTGATAAATTTTACATCAGACAGAAGTTTTACTGTGAATCAAAGTCCATCATTTACATTGCGTTTTGTAATTGTTGTCCGGCATTTTATGTCGGAAAGACGGACCGCAGATTGCGGGACCGTGTTTACGAACACAACTATGCAATGAAAAACAAAAAAATGGACAACGCACTTTCTAAGCATGTATTAGACAACATAGGACATAGTTTTTCCTTTATGGGAATTGATGGGGTGAAAGTAGGGGTTAGGGGGGGCCCTCAATCACTCCTTTTAGAATTAAAGGAATTAGAATGGCAGCTCTTATTGAATGCCTTTTCCCCACCCGGTCTAAATGACTTGTGTAATATATCTATTATTCTTAAATATAAAAGTTATCTAAGAACCTGATACCATCTTTTCACTCAAGAAATCCTAAAAAAATGTAGGGGAAATTTTGTATATATATAAAACATTTTGTAACAAATTCCCATGTAGGAACTATTGGTTCCTTGATGGTATTAAGTATTTCAATGTGTATTCTTATTATGAGGATGGTTAGTATGCTTTCCTACAAAGTAAATGCCTAATATTTTATAAAGATATCATTTAGGCTCTATATTTTAAGCAATTTGAATGTTTGGGTTTGTCATGTTTTAAAACATCTTTTGAAACATTTCTTATACTGTTTTTTTAAAGTTAATACTAGATACTATGTGGACATAAATTGTAGGTTCTATTGACATTCAAATATTAAATATAAAAGTGTCCTTTTTGGTGCCTACATATATCCAACTTACAGGGTGAAAAATGTAAGCTTTTAATACATTTTATTTTACATAGGTTTTAAAACTCTTGTCTCTTTAAATGTTTAATTTATCGTGGTCCAGGAAATGACATCATGTATATTGCATACAAAAGTCATTTGGCGCCAATTTTGTATTGTCTGAAGAAGCTCTAAGTGTTGGCTAAGAGCGAAAACGTCTATATTAATAAATACGGGAACAATTACCTCTTTTTTCCTGGATGAGAAACCTTTTGTGATGAGGTGTGCCACATAGAAGGATTTCATGACTACTGTGGTGATGTGATTATCAAAGGAGAGACTACTGTCCACCTGTGTCCCAAGGTCTCTTATCACACTTTCGTTGTTAAGCAGACTACCACCTACGTAGTATCTCATGGGTACAGAGTTTTTACCAAAGGGGATGACAAAGTACTTTTTGGTATTGAGCTTGAGGCCATGGCTTTGACACCAGGCACATGTCTCAGTGAAGCCCTTTTGTAGGATGTCCACATCGTTTGGAGTTTCAATTATGGCTCCTAGTTTGCGTCATCTGTGAACTTCATTAGCCAAAGACCTTCTGTGTTAGCCTGTACTTCAGAAAAGTAGATACCAAACAGGAGAGGACCCAGAACTGAACCCTGTGGTACTCCACTTGTCACTGGTCTGAAGTCGGATTTGGAGTCTGCCACTTTCACAGTGTGGGTTCTGTCAGTGAGCCATTTGGCAACCCATCTTGTGAAATAGGGATTTATACCTAGTTTAGTGAGTTTATCTATAATTTCAGAGTGGGGGATGGTGTCAAAAGCCTTGGCAAGATCTAGATAGGCTGTGTGAACCACCTTACCCTCGTCTATGACTTTGTTGACTGCTTCAAAGAAGTCTATCAGGTTTAGGAGACATGATCTACCTTTTACAAACCCGAACTGGGTGGGGTGAAGAGTTTGGAGATTACCAATGTCTTTGTTTGTAAGTTCCATGATGATATGCTCCATGGCCTTGCAGACCAGGCTCATCAGGTTAATGGGGAGGTAGTTCCCAGGGTCCATGGTGGCTCTGCCTTTGTGTAGTGGGATAACCATTGCTGTGTGCCATTCAGTGGGCACAAAGCCTGAGGTGAGGCTATGATTGAACATGGTGCTTAGGTGGGATGCCAGTTCATGCTGTAGTTCATGTAGAACGCAGCCTGGGATGGCCCAAGTCATGCTACGGTTTGTACAATGATGAGGTTTGTTTTACGTGATTGGGGAGTCTGTTCCAGAGCAGTGGTACCTGTGTGAGATATACCTGTATACCTATTGCTCTACACCATTAAAGTTTAGATCTCTGGACTAAGTATTTCTGATGCTGTTTGGCTTGTTGATGTGCAGCAGGTCCATCAGTATTGGGTCAGAAGATGCTTAGTGTGTCAGATGCAGAGCATCACTTATCAGTCTGTAGAAACCAAATAAAGTGACAGGGTTTCAAGGTGACCCATGAAGGACACATTGTTCATGTCTAGTATCCCTTTTGTAAGGTATCTCCATGGGCACTACAGCTGTTGCATGTGTCTCAAGGACATACATAAAAGGAGGTATTATACTCTATGATGGGCCTTATGAGGGCTTAGTAAAGAAAGAGAATGACATCCTTGGACCTAGAAGCAATCCTTTTCTTAATAAGCTGTGCAATCTAGAAGGATTTCCTCACCATAACAGACCCATGTTGGTAGAAAGATGGGTTGCTATCCCTATAGGTTCCCAAACCATGAGCAACTGGGTCAATTGTTAGGGGTGTATTATCAATGTGGTAGTTCCCTAGGGTAGATGACTTCCCAGAAGATATGATAATGCATTTCTTAGCATACATATACCTTTAAACCATGATTCCACCACCAGTTATTTGTTTGGAATAAGCATTCCTGCAGGATAACTAACTCTTCTGAGGACTTAATAACTGCACTAAGTTTGCCGTCATCTTCAGACTTTGTTAACCACACCCCTTTAGTATTGGCTTTCACTTCCAATGAGCAGTTGCCAAATAAGAGAGGTCCCAGCACCAAGCCCTGGGAGACTTCAATGCTGAGTGGTCTTTTAGTGGAGGTAGCTTCCCCTATTTTCATCTCCTGTGTTCTGTCTATAACTCAGCTGATGATCTGGTGGGTGATATAGGAGTTTCTTCCTAGTTCATTAAATGTTTATAAAATGCCTTAGTGGGGGATAGTGTAATAAGCCTTGGTCAGGTCGAGGTAGGTGGTGTGTATTGTTTTACCTTCATCCAGTTTTTGGTGACTTTTTCAAAAGAAATCTACCAGGTTGAGTATGCATGATCTGTCTTTGATGAATCAAAACTTAGACATGTCCAGTGTTTTGTAGGTTCCCTAGGTACTGATTAATTCCATGTTAAGTCTTTCCATGGCTTTGCATATGAGGCTGGTCAGACATGGGCCTATAATTGCCTGGGTATGTGGGAGGTCCTTCCTCATACAGGGGAATAACTGCCAGTCCTTTCCATTTGGTTGGTGCAAGACCTGTTTGGAAGCTGAGATTGAACAGTGTTGTTAAGGGTGTGGCTAAATCTCACTTCATATTGTTCAATATGCATCCAGGAGCATTTTCATGACCCATCGATGCAGTATTTTTGCATTTCATAGTGCTTTTAGGACTTGGCTTGGTATGATAGCTGGGGGTCAGTTTCAGGTATTTTGTGTGAGACTGACAGGGGGAGAAAGGGGGACGGGGTAACATTTAAGCTGAATTTGGCAGCCAGCAGATTTACTGTATCTTCCTAAATCTTCAGCTTCAGTGAAGGTAGCATCATCGACAACCTGCTCAGTACTTTGCTGCACTGCTGCATTGTGCTCATGAAATTGCAAGCATTAATTACCCCATGATTGTCCTTATCTAGGGTGGATATAATACTAGGCTCAAACATTAATTACCCCATGATTGTCCTTATCTAGGGTGGATATAATACTAGGCTCAAACATTAATTACCCCATGATTGTCCTTATCTAGGGTGGATATAATACTAGGCTCAAACATTAATTACCCCATGATTGTCCTTATCTAGGGTGGGTATAATACTAGGCTCAAACATTAATTACCCCATGATTGTCCTTATCTAGGGTGGGTATAATAATAGGCTCAAACATTAATTACCCCATGATTGTCCTTATCTAGGGTGGATATAATACTAGGCTCAAACATTAATTACCCCATGATTGTCCTTATCTAGGGTGGATATAATACTAGGCTCAAACATTAATTACCCCATGATTGTCCTTATCTAGGGTGGGTATAATACTAGGCTCAAATTTTTATTACCCCATGATTGTCCTTATCCAGGGTGGGTATAATACTAGGCTCAAACATTAATTACCCCATGATTGTCCTTATCTAGGGTGGATATAATACTAGGCTCAAACATTAATTACCCCATGATTGTCCTTATCTAGGGTGGATATAATGCTAGGCTCAAACATTAATTACCCCATGATTGTCCTTATCTAGGGTGGATATAATGCTAGGCTCAAACATTAATTACCCCATGATTGTCCTTATCTAGGGTGGATATAATACTAGGCTCAAACATTAATTACCCCATGATTGTCCTTATCTAGGGTGGATATAATGCTAGGCTCAGACATTAATTACCCCATGATTGTCCTTATCTAGGGTGGATATAATGCTAGGCTCAAACATTAATTACCCCATGATTGTCCTTATCTAGGGTGGATATAATACTAGGCTCAAACATTAATTACCCCATGATTGTCCTTATCTAGGGTGGATATAATGCTAGGCTCAAACATTAATTACCCCATGATTGTCCTTATCTAGGGTGGGTATAATACTAGGCTCAAACATTAATTACCCCATGATTGTCCTTATCTAGGGTGGGTATAATACTAGGCTCAAACATTAATTACCCCATGATTGTCCTTATCTAGGGTGGATATAATGCTTGGCTCAAACATTAATTACCCCATGATTGTCCTTATCTAGGGTGGATATAATACTAGGCTCAAACATTAATTACCCCATGATTGTCCTTATCTAGGGTGGATATAATGCTAGGCTCAAACATTAATTACCCCATGATTGTCCTTATCTAGGGTGGGTATAATACTAGGCTCAAACATTAATTACCCCATGATTGTCCTTATCTAGGGTGGGTATAATACTAGGCTCAAACATTAATTACCCCATGATTGTCCTTATCTAGGGTGGATATAATACTAGGCTCCAGATCATCCTAAACAGCGCAGACTATCATATTATCCCCTGTTAGAGGACAGCTGTCATGTGACCTAATAATCATGTAAGATTCTTCAATGCATTTAGTGAACTCCCTATAAACAAGAATTCCATTATATAAGGAGATGCCAATTACCCCTCAATAAAATGGTGCACCTACACCTCTAATGTAGGCCATGCCCAGAAGTAGACTTAATAAACAAAAAACACAAACAATGACCTCTGGATAACTAATTTGCAGATGACTGCAAATTGAGAGTTATGTCAAGTCTCCCCTCTGATACCATAACCCTTCAGTTAAAAAGAAGTGTGCTAAAAATGGGCTCAAATTAAATGCAAAAAAGTACAATACTGTCACATTTGGTACCCAACACCTCCCCTCTGAATACAGTATTGACAATACCCCATTTCAAAATGTTATTAGGGAGCTTGGTTCATGGATTGATAATTCTCCCTATCATGTGACAGAGGTAGTCCAGAAATATTTCTGTTAAGTACAGTTAATTGCTAAGGGAATATTATCCCAGTTGAAACATGACATTGTTCCCTTATATTCAGTAATGTTGCAGGTTTGTCAGGATGGCCGAGATATCTAAGGTGCCACACTCAAGAATAAAATCTTTCACTTCACTTGGTTAAAATCTTCCAGTTTCTAGATGGAGCCTTGGGTTCAAATCTCCCTTCTGATATTATCATGTTAAAGAATATGTACTGAATGTGCTCTCCAAGACAAAAATGCCTCCACCATGGGAGCTGACAATAACCAGTAGCAAACACACCCTGGTAGAGCCACTCTATAAAGTATTTACCCTGAGTATGTCATGCAGTCACTGTATTGTATGGATGAATGTTCATTGACTTGTTTGCTCTAGCCTGAATTCGGTAGTTATGCAACATTACACTGCATGAGTGGCGACTCAATGACTCATTCAGTCTAGCATGTCTTTGGCAACTGTGCGGCTCTAGGCTGCATCACAGCTGGAGGACCTCCACAGTAGGACATGTGAGTGACATGACAGATGCCACAATGAAGGTAGGCTAGCATGGCTGAGTCAATAACCATTCATGCATACAATGTAGCATAACATAGTTGCATCTCACGCTCATCCAATACAAGAAGGACAGTATAGAGGCCATCAGACAGCCACTGTGAAAATGCAAATCAAAGCGTCAACCCTGTCCATCATATAAATGGGGAGGAAATGGAATAGATCTGACAGTAGAAAAGGGATGGGGGTTGGCATAATGGTTAAGGTGTTTATCTCACAGACACAAGGTACAGGGTTTGATTCTCACCTTTGAGGTAATTTGGCTAGGCTTAAAATGATCCACAAGGGCAGCTAGCCTAGTAATTACATATGAATCTATGAACTACATTGCATCCATTAGTGCTTAGTGACTCAGTCACTCTAGCCTGTCTTCAGCAGCTATGCACCACTACATTGTATAGGTTCATAGGATGGTACTAGGCTATCTGCCCTAGGGCCTATACAAGCCTAGCCATAACAATTCCCTGGATATTTCTTCCCACAATATTTACTTCTCTGGACCCCTGTCTAGCAGGGCGACTGACATGATTCTCAGGGTGAATTTCCTATCTCCCATCCAATCATCAAGGTTCCTTTTGAAGAGGGCTAAGGAGGCGCTCTGCTTGACATGTATGGGCAGTCTATTTCAGAGTATGGGGAGTCTCTGGGTCAGGAACCTATCCCCCCAGCATGTTTTGTTCATTGTGAAGACAAGGTTTAGACCTTGGAAGGTGTGGCTCTGAGGGATTGGGATTTCTTTAAGCGGAGCATGTCCAACAGCTCAGGGTTTGACGTGGCCTTGTATGTTAAGCAGAGATCGCCTCTGAGTAGACGATATGCCATAGAGTATAGCTGGAGTTTTTTTAGATGGTCAGCATATGGCATCTGCTTTAGGCCTGTGATTCTTTTAGTGAGGTATTTCTGTGGCCTTTCCAGCTGTTGCAGATGTCTTGTGATGTACATACCAAACTGGGCATTATACTCTATAATGGGTCTAATGAGGGACAGGTACAGTGGGACAATGACCTCTTTTTTTCTGGATGAAAAGCCCTTAGTGATTAGATGTGCCACATAGAAGGATTTCCTGACTGTTGTGGTGATGGGGTTATAAGTGAGACCACTGTCCATCTGTGTTCCTAAGTCTCTCATCACACTTCCGATGTTTAGTGTACTGCCACCTATGTGATAATTCATGGGTACATGTTTTTTTCCAAAGGGGATAACTATACATTTTTTGGCATTAAGCTTGAGCCCATGGCTCTGGCACCAGGCATCTGTTTCTGTAAGGCCCTTTTGTAGAATATCCACATCATTTGGGGATTCAGTAATGGCCCCCAGTTTGCAGTCATCTGTGAACTTTGTTAGCCAGAGTCCCTTAGTGTTGGCCTGTATTTCAGAGAAGTAGATGCCAAACAAGAGTGGTCCCAGGACTGAACCATGAGTTACTCCACTTGTCACTTGTCTGGTGCTGGATTTGGAGTCAGCTAATTTTACAGTCTGGGTTCTGTCAGTAAGTCAGTTGACAACCCATCGAAAGACGTAGGGATTTATGCCCAGCTTAGTAAGTTTATCTATGATTCTAAATTGGGGGATGGTGTTGAAGGCCTTGGCAAGGTCCAGATAGGCTATGCGGACCGCCTTACCCTTGTCCACAGCTCTGAAGACTGATTCAAAGAAGTCAATCAGGTTCAGAAGACAAGATCAGCCCTTCACAAACCCAAACTGGGTGGGGTCCAGTGTTTAAAGGTTGCCAATGTCTTTGTTTATAAGCTCCATGATAATGCGTTCCATGCCCTTGCAGATCAGGCTCATCAGACTGATGGGACAGTAGTTCCTAGGTTCCAAGGTGGATCCTCCCTTGTGGAGTGGGATAACTGTAGCTGTGCTCCACTCAGTGGGCATGAAGCCTGAGGTGAGGCTATGATTAAACATGACACTTAGGTGAGGTGCCAGTTCATTTTGTAGTTCATGTAGTACACAGCCTGGGATGTCATCTGGTCCCATGGATGCTGTATTCTTAGCTTTGGAGAGTGCAGTTTCTACCTGTGTGGCCGTGATTACCGGAATTTGGCAATCCTTTTTTTTATTGAGATGGGTCCTTTAGGGGTGAGAGGGGGGGTGAAGTTGGCACTAAATCGATCTGCCAGGATATTGGCAATATCCTTGGGATCAGTATATTTAATGCCATTCTGTTGTAGCTCAGAGCAGATCTGAGCATTGCCATTTAGATTCTTGACATAACTATAGAATGCCTTGTGGTTGTCTTTGCAATCTTTGGCAATTTTATATTCATAACTAGCTTTTGAGGATTTTATGAGGGAACTCAGCTTCTTACTGAGGCTGGTGAGGGAGTTTTTTGCATCCTGGGATTTTCCTCTTTTCTGCAACAGTTTCTTCCTTCTGTTGTATAGTTTGTTTATAGCAGGGGACCACCAGATTGGCTTCCTTTTTTGGAGGAGAGCATCTTGGTTCTATTTGGGATGGCACGATTCATGCACGAGTGGATGTGCTCGTATAGTGCCTTAGTGTAAGATTCTGCAGTCAAACTTTCAGATCCCGTCTGCATGGGTGTCATGAAGTTTGTCACTTCTGACTTCAGTAGCATGAAGTTGGCTTTGGAGAAGTTTTTTAAGGAGGTTTCCTTACTGGGGGGTGGGTGTGGGATGTGGATGTCAAGGGTGATTTGCTTATGGTCAGACCTGACCAATGAGGGGGTGACCACTGGTGTGGAGCATCTATCTCCCATGTTGGTAATGACCAGGTCTAGGATATTGGATCCCCTGGTGGGACAATGGATTAGTTGATCCAGGGCATTGGAATTTATGAATTCCAAGAACCATTGGGAAAAGGAGTATGGGTGAGTGTTCAATGACTCATTTATACTAGCCTGTCTTCAGCAGCTATGCACCACTACATTGAATGGGTGAGTGCTCAATAACACGTTTATACTAGCCTGTCTTCAGCAGCTATGCACTACTACATTGTATGCTTGAGTGTTCAATTACTCGTTTATATTAGCCTGTCTTCAGCAGCTATGCACCACTACATTGTATGGGTGAGTGTTCAATGACATGTTTATACTAGCCTGTCTTCAGCAGCTATGCACCACTACATTGCATGGGTGAGTGTTCAATGACACGTTTATACTAGCCTGTCTTCAGCAGCTATGCACCACTACATTGTATAGGTGAGTGTTCAATGACTCGTTTATACTAGCCTGTCTTCAGCAGCTATGCACCACTACATTGTATGGGTGAGTGTTCATTGACACGTTTATACTAGCCTGTCTTCAGCAGCTATGCACCACTACATTATATGGGTGAGTGTTCAATGACACGTTTATACTAGCCTGTCTTCAGCAGCTATGCACCACTACATTGTATGGGTGAGTGTTCAATGACTCATTTATACTAGCCTGTCTTCAGCAGCTATGCAACACTACATTGTATGGGTGAGTGTTCAATGACTCATTTATACTAGCCTGTCTTCAGCAGCTATGCACCACTACATTGCATGGGTGAGTGTTCAATGACTCGTTTATACTAGCCTGTCTTCAGCAGCTATGCACCACTACATTGTATGGGTGAGTGCTCAATGACACATTTATACTAGCCTGTCTTCAGCAGCTATGCACCACTACATTGTATGGGTGAGTGTTCAATGACACGTTTATACTAGCCTGTCTTCAGCAGCTATGCACCACTAAATTGTATGGGTGAGTGTTCAATGACTCGTTTATACTAGCCTGTCTTCAGCAGCTATGCACCACTACATTGTATGCTTGAGTGTTCAATGACTCGTTTATACTAGCCTGTGTTCAGCAGCTATGCACCACTACATTGTATGGGTGAGTGTTCAATGACTCGTTTATACTAGCCTGTATTCAGCAGCTATGCACCACTACATTGTATGCTTGAGTGTTCAATGATTCGTTTATACTAGCCTGTGTTCAGCAGCTATGCACCACTACACTGTATGGGTGAGTGTTCAATGACTCGTTTACACTAGCCTGTCTTCAGCAGCTATGAACCACTACATTGTATGGGTGAGTGTTCAATGACTCGTTTATACTAGCCTGTCTTCAGCAGCTATGCACCACTACATTGTATGGGTGAGTGTTCAATGACTCATTTATACTAGCCTGTCTTCAGCAGCTATGCACCACTACATTGTATGCTTGAGTGTTCAATGACTCGTTTATACTAGCCTGTGTTCAGCAGCTATGCACCACTACATTGTATGGGTGAGTGCTCAATGACTCATTTATACTAGCCTGCATTCAGCAGCTATGCACCACTACACTGCATAGATGAGTGCTCAAAGACTTGTTTATGCTAGTTTGCCTCCAGCCTCTGCAGCTATACAGCATTGCATTGTTTGCATGAAATCTCGTGGACTTCTTCACACTAGCTTGCCTTTGGCAGCTGTGCAGCACTACATTGTGTGCATGAGTGCGTGATGACTTGTTCCTGCTATCCTGCCTTTGTGCAGCACTACATTGTGTGCATGAGTGCATGATGACTTGTTCCTGCTATCCTGCCTTCATGCAGCACTACATTGTGTACATGAGTGCGTAATGACTTGTTTCTGCTAGCCTGCCTTCATGTAGCACTACATTGTGTGCATGAGTGCACAATGACTCATTCATGCTAGCCTGCCTTCATGCAGCACTACATTGTGTACATGAGTGCGTGATGACTTGTTTATGCTAGCCTACCTTCATGCAGCACTACATTGTGTCCATGAGTACGTGATGAGTTGTTCCTGCTAGTCTGTCTTCAGCAACTATGCAGTTCGGTATTGCATGTATGAACACTGACTCCTTCTCACTAGCCTGGCTTCAGTAGCTATGAAGCACTACATTGTATGTGAGTGGTCATTGACTTGGCAATGCTAGCCTGCCTTTATCATGACATCTGTCAAGTCAGTCACATAACCTACCATGGAGCTATTCTAACTTTGACGCGGCCTAATGCAGCCTCTCATACTAACTCTACCCAGCTTTGACACGGCCTAGTGCAGCCTCTCGTACTAACTCTATCCAGCTTTGACGTGGCCTAGTGTAGCCTCTCATACTAATTCTACCCAGCTTTAATGCGGCCTAGTGTAGCCTCCCATACTAACTCTATCCAGCTTTGACACAGCCTAGTGTAGCCTGTCATACTAACTCTACCCAGCTTTGATGCAGCCTAGTGTAGCCTCTCATACTAACTCTACCCAGCTTTGACAGGGCCTAGTTTAGCCTCTCATACTAACTCTACCCATCTTTGATGATGTTGCCTAGTGTAGCCTCTCATACTAATTCTACCCAGCTTGACACAGCCTAGTGCAGCCTCTTGTACTAACTCTACCCAGCTTTGATGCAACCTAGTGCAGCCTCTCATACTTACTCTACACTTCTTTTTATGATGTGGTTCTTTGCTCAGACTGCAGTGTTTAACACATCTAGGTAACACTGCAGTTCTTTGTCAACAAATCCCTTGAAAGTTCAGTGTAGCACAGTGTTGGTCTATGAATTCAGGCCTGAATTTACAAACTTTGTAGTTGTGTATTCATGGTCAACATGTTTGTCATACCACTGATACATATAATCATATACACATATGTAGGCTGTAAAAAAATAGTTGTTACTTTTTCTTCTGAACATATGAAAATAGTAACAGAACACCCCCTGCCCTGCTGAATACAGTAGAACCTCTGTAAGTTGACCCCCCCCAAGGGACTGTAACAAGCTGGTCAACATATGGAGGTGGTCAACATAAGGAACTAGGCCTGCTATACTGATACGTACATGTACTTTACTTTCTTGTACAGCTTTTATTATAGAATATCATACAAAATCATACATAATCAAAACACAGTAAAATCATACATACAGTAGCATGTAAAATCAGTACATTTACTGGTTTCTCATGGTTTAATCATTATTTCTAAAAAAAAAAAAAAAAAAAAGAGTCAGTCTTGGTCTATTTCTTATTCTTATTACAAAGGTAAGTACACCACTCAGCATTCCTGGACATTTTTCCACAGCAAATAACTTCAACTGCATTATCAGATGCCTGACATCCTCTTTTATTGGAGTCTCTGCAATTTCTGTGTCATCCTCACTTGCTTCTTCCACTTCATCAACTGCTTCATACACTTTTACGCTGGTCTGTACTTTGGTCATTATCACCTGGAAAATTCCTTCTGGGTCAGGCTCATCCACTGCAACAAAATCTTCAACATCCACTCCTTCAAATTCTGCCATAGGAGATGGACTATCTGATGTTGCCAAAACATTATGCTCTTGGGTTGTGACAAATCCGACGTTCTTGAAACACTTCTGTATTGTTTCTGGCTAAACTTTATTTCAAGCAGAACTGATCCAGAGCACAGCATCCAGAGCATTAACTGATGGAGCAGATGAAGTTGCTTTCACAGGTGGACCACTGGTTTGTGTTTTAGTAATGACCCACTGCATGAGCTGGGCTCGTTAATGCAATTTAAATGTTTTGATGTTGCCTTGGTCAAGAGGTTGGATTTTTGAGGTTGTATTTGGAGGCAGAAATTTCAGTGTCACATTTGTGACATGATTTACTTGTGGGTGTCCAGGACGGTTGTCTTCTGTCAGTAGAATAGACCGTTCCTTCTTCATTTCCCAGTTTATGATCCTTACCCACTCCTCAAATAGGGCACCAGTCATCCATGTGCATTTGTTTGATCTCCAAGTGACGGGAAGTCTTTGGGCTTCAGGTTCTTGAATGCACGTGGCTTTGCCAATTTACCAATCACCAAGGGCATTAGTTTCTCTCTGGTTGAGCTAGTGCAATGCAGAACTGGGAAACATTCTTTCAAAAGTTTTCCACTCTTACATTTATCATGCTTCATGATGAGTCTCATGTCAGGCATCACCTTGAAAAAGGGTTCACACTCATCAGTGTTAAAGATGTCATCTTTGAAGCCTCTGGCAAAGTGCGGGAACTTTTTGATGAACTCTTCACTTCTACTGGAACATCACTGGATTCACCACATAAAACATTCAGGGAGATCTCATGTCACAGCTTAAATTTCTCAAGCTAACCACTTGATGCTTGGAAATCTGTCACCCTAAATTCCTGTGCAAATATTTTGACAACTACTTGGATCATCAGCTTGGAGATTCGAGCATTAAATGTCATCGTTTATTTGAACCAGCTTAATGTGGCTTTATTGTCTTCATTGCAGGAAGTTTTCCTCCTTTTCTGCTGTAGGTTGCCACTTTCCTAACCATCTCTCCATATATACCATTACCATACTTCCTGTTTCCCTGCTTTCTTTATTTATTTATTTGACATTCGTTTACTGGAATTGTCTGACTGGGCAGATGTCTGTTTTCAGTGGAGGCCCAGGGAGAATATCTCCAGCATAAACTGAACAGGCAACAGTTTAAAATACAAAGTACAGCAACTAGAACTTCTAAGGAACACATACTACACAAAATAGTTAAAATACATATTAGTAACCAAGCATTTGCATACAGTGGACAATACAAAACTTGCTAAGAGTATTACATGGTAGGTTTAATTTATCTGGGTAGATGCCACATTTCTTGAGTAACAATAAATACTGTCTAAGGCATTGTTGAAGGGCTAAGATTGTTAGTTTCTTACATGGAACAGAGGAAAGGAAACTTAGGCTGAGAGTAAATGGAGGAGGTAAAGAGTCTAGAGAAAAAATTTGGGTAGTGCTGGAAAGGAATCACTAAGTGAGAAGAGTTGGGGCTACGTCAGATGGAGAGAGAAAAGTTTACAGAGGAGGTAACAGAGGTGTAGGTGTGAAGGTTACAGTGCAGGAGGGATGATAATCAGCCACGTGATGGCCATGAGCAAAGCCAGAACAGTGCAGGACGATGATAATCAGCCACGTGATGACCATGAGCAAAGCCAGGACAGTGCAGAAAGGATGATAATCAACCAGGTAATGACCATGAGCAAAGCCAGGACAGTGCAGGAGGGATGATAATCATCCAGGTGATGACCATGAGCAAAGCCAGGACAGTGCAGGAGGGATGATAATCAGCCAGGTGATGACCATGAGAAAGCCAGGACAGTGCAGGAGGGATGATAATCAGCCAGGTGATGACCATGAGAAAGCCAGGACAGTGCAGGAGGGATTCTAATCAGCCAGGCGATGACCATGAGCAAAGCCAGGACAGTGCAGAAAGGATGATAATCAACCAGGTAATGACCATGAGCAAAGCCAGGACAGTGCAGGAGGGATGATAATCATCCAGGTGATGACCATGAGCAAAGCCAGGACAGTGCAGGAGGGATGATAATCACCAGGTGATGACCATGAGCAAAGCCAGGACAGTGCAGGAGGGATGATAATCAGCCAGGGGATGACCATGAGCAAAGCCAGAACAGTGCAGGAGGGATGATAATCAGCCTGGTGATGACCATGAGTAAAGCCAGGACAGTGCAGGAGGGATGATAATCAGACAAGTGATGACCATGAGAAAGCCAGGACAGTGCAGGAGTGATGATAATCGGCCAGGTGATGACCATAAGCAAAGCCAGGACAGTGCAGGAGAGATGATAATCACCAGGTGATGACCATGAGCAAAGCCAGGACAGTTCAGGAGGGATGATAATCAGCCAGGTGATGACCATGAGCAAAGCCAGGACAGTGCAGGACGATGATAATCAGCCAGGTGATGACCATGAGCAAAGCCAGGACAGTGCAGAAGGGATGATAATCAGCCAGATGATGACCATGAGCAAAGCCAGGACAGTGCAGGAGGGATAATAATCAGCCAGGTGATGACCATGAGCAAAGCCAGGACAGTGCAGGAGGGATGATAATCAGCCATGTGATTTCCATTAGCAAAGCAAGGACACTGCAGGAGGGATGATAATGAGCAAAGTGATGACCATGAGCAAAGCCAGGACAGTGCAGGAGGCATGAAAAACAGCCAAGTGATGACAGTCAGCCAGGCGATGACCATGAGCAAAGTCAGGACAGTGCAGGAGGGATTATAATCAGCCAGACGCTGACCATGAGCAAAGCCAGGACAGTGCAGGAGGGATGAAAATCAGCCAGGTGATGACCATGAGCAAAGCCAAGACAGTGTAGGAGGGATGACAATCTGCCAAGCGATGATCATAAGCAATGCCAGGACAGTGCAGGAGGGATTATAATCAGCCAGGTGATGACTGTGTGCAAAGCCAGGACAGTGCAGGAGGGATGATAATCGGCCAGGTGATGACCATGAGCAAAGCCAGGACAGTGCAGGAGGGATAACAATCTGCCAGGCAATGACCATGAGCAAAGCCAGGACAGTGCAGGAGGGATGATAATTAACCAGGCAATGACCACAAAGCCAGGACAGTGAAGGAGAGATGATAATCAGCCAGGCAATGACCATGAGCAAAACAAGGACAGTGCAGGATGGATGATAATCAGCCAAACGATGGCCATGAGCAAAGCCAGGACAGTGCAGGAGGGATGATAATCACCCAGGTGATGACCAGATCAAAGCCAGGACAGTGCAGGAGGAATGATAGACAGCCAGGTGATTACCCTGTGCAAAGCCAGGCCAGTGCAGGAGGGATGATAGTCAGCCAGGCGATGACCATGAGCAAAGCCAGGACAGTGCATTAGGGATGATAATCAGCCAGGCGATGACCATAAGCAAAGCCAGGACAGTGCAGGAGGGATAATAATCAGCCTGGTGATGACTGTGTGCAAAGCCAGGACAGTGCAGGAGGGATGATAATCAGCCAGTTGATGACCATGAGCAAAGCCAGGACAGTGCAGGAGGAATGATAATCCGCCAGGTGATGACCATGAGCAAAGCAGAACAGTGCAGGAGGGATGATAATCATCCAGGTGATGACCATAAGCAAAGCCAGGACAGTGCAGGATGGATGATAATCATCCAGGTGATGACCATGAGCAAAGCCAGGACAGTGCAGGAGGGATGATAATCAGCCAGGTGATGACCATTAGCAAAGCCAGGACAGTGTAGGAGGGATGATAATCAGCCTGGTGATGACCATGAGCAAAGCCAGGAGGTGGTTAGTCCCAAGGAGTTTTCTGAACTGTGAGGGGTTTGCAGTTATTAAGATGTGGGGGGTGGAGTTCCAAGTCCTGGAGATCTGGTTGGAGTAGAGAGAATCCTCAGAAACATTATTAGATTTTGTGCCTTGTAGAACATATTTGTCAGAAGATCTCAGGTGTCTTTTATTAGAGTGAAGTTGAAGCAGATTATGAAGTGCTGGACATGTATCAAGTTAGTATACCATGCTATGGGTAGCTGTAAGTCGAACAATGGTTAGGAGACTGGGTAACTCTAACCAGCTGAGTTTACTTAGAGCAGTTCAGTGATGAGATTTATAGGGGTAGATTATAGCAAATCTGGCAATCTCATCATAGCAGGCTTCTAGTTTTGCTAGGTCTGTTTTCTTCAGGTTGGTGGAGATAGGAGAGCCATAAAGCAGGGTAGAGAGTAGGTGGGTCCTGGCAGCAGATTGTTTAATGGAGCTGGTGAGGTATGGTTTTATTCTGTAAAGAGAGCCTAGTTTTATGTGGACCTTTTTATGATTAGGGATAGATGTTTATCGAATTTTATGTTATTATTAATTGTGACACTGAGTAGTTTTGGTTGTGATACAGGTTCTGTCTTAGTATTATTGGATGACTAGATAAGAAAGGAGGATTGGGAGTCTGGGGGTTGTTATTCAAAAAGAGCATTAGTTTAGTTTTATTAGGATTAAGAATTAATTGAGAGTCAGAGAGCCAAGATTCTACAGCTGAGAAGAAATGCTGGGTAATTTCTTGGAGTCGAGAGAGTGGGAGTGCTACACATATGAGGTTGGAGTCATCTGCATACTGTATGATAGTGGTGAGATGGGTAGCAGTATGGAGTTTATTGTTGAAGATACTGAAAAGGAGTGGACATAGAACTGAGCCCTGTGGAACACCTAATGTGACAGGTAACAGAGAGGAGAAGTCACACTGGCATTTGACAGCTTGTTGTCAGTCAGACAGGTAGTCATGGTACCATGCAAAGGCAGAATGGCTTTGTTTTAGGGTTGAGAGTTCATTGAGAAGTTTTTGATGGGAGATGGTATCAAATGCTTTGGACACGTCTGATAAGATGGAGGAGACTAACTGACCATTATTTCTAAACTGGTTAATTGTGTTTGTGAAACTTACGTGGCCAGTAGTGGTACTGAGAGTCAGAAGCCATGCTGGGAATTATTTAGAAGGTTAGTGGATAGTAGGTAGTTCATGAGCTGGAAGTGGATACATTTTCCAAACATTTTGGGTAAAGGAAATAAATATGCAATTGGCCTGTAGTTAGAGAGATCAGTAGAGACCCTACCTTTCTGTAGTGGTATGATATAGGATACTTTGCAGATTTGGGGAAGATGTTGTCCTGTAATGAAGCAATTCATCAAAATAGACACAGCAGCAAAGGATGTGGGTTTAAGTTTGTTGAGAATTTTTTTATGGTGCTGGTTTGTATGGGCTTGAAAGAGAAGGCATTAGTATTTTCCTTGGGTCTTTTAGAATGTTAAGAGGACCAGTGCTGTTATTTTTGGTTAGTGATAGTGCAGAAGTAGTAAAATAAGTATTAAATTGGGTAGTTATACAGGCCATAGTATTTGTTCTGGTAGGGACTAGAGTCAAGGATTGCCCAGGTTGTAGTAGTTGTTTTATAGCAGTCTAAAATTATTTAGGATTGTTTTGGTGTTTTTGTTGGGTTGCAATATATCTTGTATAATTCTTGATCTGTTTGTTTGCTTTATTTCTTAGATGCCAACAATCATCTAGGGTGTCTTGTTTTTTGTTGGACTGATATTGTGCCCTGGCTTTATCTCTGATCTTAAGTGTTTGGTATCTTTTGCTAGCTAGGGAGCATAGTTCGATTTTACCCTGATAATTCCAGGAGGTGCTTGGCTGTTTAAAATGCTTGGGAATGTATTATTAAAGAACAGTATGGCAGTATCTAGTTGAAGTAATGTTAGCAGGGTTCAGTCACAGTGCTAGAGCTTGGAAATTGTTGCACATTTGTCTATATGTAGTATTTTTGGAGTGGTGTAGATGTTGCCAGAGCGTTTCTTCTGGGTACTCCAGTTTCCTCCTACATCCCAAAGACATGCTGTAGGTGGATTGGACACAATAAATTGGCCCTAGGTGTGTGTGCGCATGTGTGTGCCTTCTGTGGAAGGTTGGGCACCGGGCTGGCAACTTGACACTGTAAATTTCCACTGCCAATCATGAGCAAACAGGTGACCCGCTGTGGCGACCCCTAACCGGAAAAAGCAGAAAGAAGAAGAAGGTGGACATGCTCCACTTAAAGAAAGCCCAATCCCTCTGAGCTACATGCTGTGGGGAACTAAACTTTGTCACCACAATAAATAGAACATGCTGGAGGGATAGATTCCTGTCCCAGAGACTTCCCATACTCTGGAACAGACTACCTATCTATGTCAAACAGAGCTCCTCATTAGCACTCTTCAAGAAAAATCTTGATGATTGGATGGGTAATATGAAATTTACCCCGCAGATCACTTCTGTGTTTCTGCTTGACAGGGGCACAGGAAAATAATTTTCTTGGGTGGCAAAAGCCAGGGTACCTTTTTGGCTATAGGCCCTAGGTCCAATAGCCTAGTACCTACCTATGAACCTATAAGGAGATGTTGCCTGAGCAAGTAAGTGGGTAGATTGGTCACTAATGCTGTCAAGGAGGCAACATGACTGGTAGGCAAGTGAGGGTTTCTTGGTTAAAATCCAGTCTAGGACTGACTATCTATTGGTGTTTTTGTCAACTCTAGTTAAGGATTGTATTAACCAGGAGAAGCCGTACAAGTTAATGAAGTCTGAGGGTTTATCTGAGGTGCAGGTTAACTAGTCTTTATTAAAGTCCACTTTATTAAGGTTTTCTGAGGAAATGCTAAGGATGACCAGTGAAGGAAGTCCTCAATTATAGTGTGGTAGTTTCCAGGAGGGATGTAAATTGCTATGATAGTTATATATTTATTGGGATTATTTTGAGTTAATACTTCAGTATTACTGAGTCCTGCAGGGTTTAGTTCTAAGTGTTCTAGTTTGAGTGCCTCTTTATAAATAATAGCAATGCCATTCATTTTGTCCTGTGTGTTGATGTTGTAACCTGAGGTTAGAATTTCATTTCTGCTTATCTCAGGTTTTAGCCAGGTTTCAGTTAAAACTGCTATGCCTGGGGAGGAGAGTGAGAGAGAAGTGTGCAATTTGTGTATTTGTTTGCTAGGCTCCTGAGATTCATAGGTTCATAGGTTCATACTAGGCTATCTGCCCTAGGGCATTTATAAGCCTAGCCAGAGCGTGTTTGGCTTTCGCCACCCATTTTAAATAAATTTTGCTATGCCCTTTTTCAAGGTTAGTATACTGTGCCTCTGTCTAACAGTGACACAGAAGTGATACCTGGGGTAAACCTACTGTCTCCCATCCACTCATCAAGATTCCTCTTGAAGAGAGTCAATGAGGGACTCTGCCCAACCTGGACTGGGATTTTATTCCAGAGTGAAGGGATCCTCTGGGTTATGAATCTGTCCCTCCAGCATGTCCTATTTATTTCAGTGCTAAGGTTCAAGTCTCTCGAGCGCATAGCTCGATGGGATTTGGATTTTCTGAGGTGCAGCATGTCCATTAATTCCAGGTTGGACATGGCTTTATACATCAGGCACAGATCGCCTCTGAGCAGGTGGCATGCCACTGAGTAGAGCTGGAGTTTCTTTAACTGGGCAGCATATGGCATCTGTCTGAACCCTTTGATCCTCTTGGTGAGGTACTTTTGGGGTCTTTCCAGTTGCTGCAGGTGTCTGGTAAGGTACATCCCAAAAGGGGCATTGTACTCAATTATGGGCCTGATGAGGGATGAGTAAAGAGGCACGATGACCTCCCCTGATCTAGATGTGAATCCCTTCATGATTAGGTGGGCTATATAAAATGTTTTTCTAACCACTTTGGCCACGTGGTTGTCAAATGAGAGATTGCTATCAACTTGGGTCCCCAGGTCCCTAATTACTTCTTCCGTACTTAATGGATTGCCACCTATGTGGTAATCTGTGGGCACTTTGTTTTTACCAAAGGGGATGACTATACACTTTTTGGCGTTTAGCTTGAGGCCATGGCTCTGGCACCAGTTGTCTGTTTCTATGAGGCCATTTTGTAGGATGCTTGTGTCGGCTGGAGAGTCTATTATGGTGCCCAGTTTGCAGTCATCTGCGAACTTGGTCAGCCACAGTCCTTCCGTGTTAGCCTGTACCTCCGAGAAATATATACCGAACAAGAGAGGTTCCAGGACTGAGCCTTGTGGGATGCCATTTGTAACTGGTTTGGAGTCTGACATGGCTCCAGCAATTCTAACCATGTGGGTTCTGTCCTTGAGCCAGTTTGCAACCCATCTAGTGACATAGGGGTTTATATTTAAGATGGTGAGCTTATCTATAATGCCCGAGTAGGGTATTGTATCGAAGGGTTTTGCAAGGTTCAGATAGGCTGTGTGGACCACCTTCCCCTCGTCAATGGCCTTGGTGACTGTTTCAAAGAAATCGACCAGGTTTAAAAGGCAGGATCTGCCCTTAACAAAGCCGAACTGGGTAGGATCCAGTGTCTGTAGGTCCCCAATGTCTTTATTTATGAGGTCCATGATGATCTCCTTTCCATAGCTTTGCAGACCAAGCTAGTCAAGCTTATGGGGCGATAGTTTCCAGGATCCGTTGAGGCACCACCTTTGTGGAGAGGGACCACTGTTGCTGTACGCCACTCTTTGGGTACATATCCTGTAGTAAGGCTGAGATTGAACAGTAGTTTTATGTTTGGGTTTAGTTCTTCTTGGAGTTCATGTAGGACGCAGCCCAGGACACCGTCTGGTCCCATTGATGCTGGGTCTTTTGCCTTGGAGAGGGCGGCTCTTACCTGAGCATCTGAGATGTCAGGGTGGCAGCACTCTGCTGGGATAGATATTTGCCCTTTTGGTGAGGAAGGGGGGGAGAAGTTTGCGCTGAACCTGTCAGCTAGGATGTTGGCAATGTCTGTGGGTTCGGTGTATTTTTTGTCATTTTGGACTAATTGTGAGCATATCTGGGAATTCCCACCCAGGTTTCTAACATAACTAAAGAAAGCCTTGTAATTATCCTTAGTGTCCTGTGCAATTTTTCTCTTGAAGCTGGCCTTAGACGATTTTATAAGTTCCCGTAGTTTTTTGCTAATACTGATCAGAGATGCCTTCCCTTTTTGGGATTTTGCTCTATCATGTAGTAGCTTCCTCCTTCTGTTGTATAGTTTGTTTATGGCTGGGGTCCACCAGACAGGACGCCTAACTTTGGAGGATTGGGTCTTGGTTTTATTTGGGATTGCATGATCCATGCATTCCTGAAGGTGTTCATAGAATGCGTTTATAAAGGATTCTGCGGTCTGGGCCATATTTTCCACAGGCCCGGGGGCTTTGTAGGATTCCACCTCAGTTTTGAGGACTGTGAAATTTGCTTTAGAGAAGTTTTTCACTGTGATTTTCTGGGCAGGGGCTGGGGTCGGGATGTGAATATCTAGTGAGATTAGATTATGGTCTGATCTTACCAGTGAGGGATACACTTCTGGTCTGGAGCACAGAGTCCCCATGTTGGTGATGATCAGGTCCAGTATGTTTTCCCCTCTTGTGGGAGTGGCAACAAGTTGTTCCATAGCATTTGAGTTTATAAATTCTAGGAACCTTTGGGCTAGGGTGCTGGAGCTAGAGTAATGCTCTCAGTCTATGTTAGGGTAGTTGAAGTCGCCCAATATAATGGTGTTAGGAGAGACCATTATATTTTCCAGTGTTCTCAGGAAGGCCGAGTGGGGTTCCTGGGTTTGGGAGGGTGGTCTGTAGCAGGCTATAAACTGGAAGGCAGTTTTACCCACTGTTAGTTGCACATGGATAGTCTCTGATGCTTCGTGCTGTGCCACCAACCTGGAGGTGTGGGTATCTTTGATGAATATTGATACTCCCCCTCCTTTTGTGGTTCGGTCCAAATTTTGGGGCCGAAAAACAAGGTATGAGGTATAACCTGGTAGTGCTGGGGTGCTCTCGGAAGCCTTGAACCAGGTTTCTGTTACTGCACAGATATCGATGTTCTCCATGCTAAGGAGAGTTTCGAGTGTGTGCATCTTGAGGATTAGACTTCTGGCGTTGAGTAACATTATTCTTAGTTTCTTATCCCTTGTGATACCTATGGAGGTGGGTTTGTCTTTTGAGCCTTGCCTAAAAAAGGCACTATGGGGGTGGCAAGAGCCTTTGCCAATATCCAAAAGCCCAGGGGTGACAGGTGCAAGCCGTCCCTAGCGAAGCATCGTGGCTTGTCGAGCATGTCATCCCAGGCAGACATGCACTGGATCCCCTTTGAATGACACCAATACTTAAGCCGATTGTTGAAATTGATCATCTTGTCTTCATATTGTGGCATCATTCTTGGTGAGGGTAAGATGCTACTCAAGGTCAGGGTCATACCAGCCTGGGCTACATGCTCAGAGAGCTCCTCTATGTCTCTTTTCATGTAGTCCAGGGAGGTACGTCTCAGGTCATTCACACCAGCATGGACAATGACTGAGTCATATTAGTACTTGCCTTGGAGTGACCTGAGTGCTTGTGTTATGTGGCGGATCCTAGCACCCGACAAGCAGCTCACCGTGACCTTCTCCTTGTTCAGCCTGGTGAGCGGGACGTCAGTGTGCCTGACAATAGAGTCACCTATTACAAGTGTATCAGGTGTGTTGTTTAGCCTTAAGGGCTGTGACTGTTCTGCACACTGGCTTTGTGAGCTATGTGTTGCACGTGTTTTGTTTTGGGGTAGCGGTTGCTTGGGTGTCTGCTTTGGAGGTCTCTGCTGCTTCGGCAGATCTTTATTTAGAGCCTCTGAGTATGTTTTTGTGTGTTTATGTGTTTGGTTTGCTGTCGTGGTAGGTCTATGTGAGACTGGAATTGTAGTGAGTGTGGTTTCCTGTAGTGAGTGTGGTTTCCTTCTCCTCCTGACTGGTTATGCCAGTACTGAGTTGAGAGAGCTTAGCCTCCAGTTTGGCTATATGGTTGCATCTCTCACATTTATTGGAGAATCAAGATGGTGGGCGTCTAAGTAGTACCCTATTTTAGTAGCTCCAGCTATTAGTATCTGGTCATCTTATTTAACTGAGTTAAATAGGCTAAAAATCTATACTCACTAACTTCGTTTTAAATACAGCCTCTGTGAGTGGATTTTAAGTTATTTTAATAACTTTAACTCAAGCTAAGTGACTATAATTAACTTCAGAGGACTGCAACGGTTCCTGCACGTGGATTTTTAGAGGCCTGAATTCCAGCACCACACCGTGTGACAGCTCCGGCAATTTCGAACTGTGTCTCAAAATGAACAAAATGTCTAAAGATTCAGAACTTATGGACACTCAAACTACCAAATCTAAACTATCTGCTATTACTACATCTCCTGAAAAGGATGCAAAAAGGCTGAGATCTTCCAAATCTACATCGGACCACTCCAGAGAACCGATTAAACAAAAAGCCGAGAGTGCCCTTTTAATGGATGAACTAAAATGTGCGCTTTCCCCTCTACAAGAAGCCATCAAAGATTTGTCAGCAAATATTAATACGCTTGATCTAACTATACATAAAATTGCAGACAGGTTGGACCTTGTCGAAGAAAGATCTAAGGCAAATGAGTATGAAATTGGTTTAGTTAAAGAATCTCTTTCATTAAAAGATAAAGCGATCAGCGCTATGCAAGCCAAGATTTGTGACTTAGAAGCGCGAAGCAGGAGGAACAATCTAATTATAAGGGGTTTAAGTGAATCATTTGAGCCCAGTCAACTAGCGGATGTTGCAGTCCAAATATTTAGTGCCTTATGCCATGAAACTAACCCCGCTCATAAGTATGAGATTGAGAGGGCGCACAGAGCATTACGGAGAGATCAATCAACCGTAGTGCCTAGACCGGTCTATATCAAGTTGCTCAACTTTCGGGATGTTCAATCGATTCTGATAGCCTTTAAGAAAATTAAAAGATTTACCTGGAAGAACCAGTCAATAGTAATCACATAGGATCTTCCCTTGGAGATACGAGAGATGCGTCGGAAATTGGCTCCCTTCTGTGCCGAACTCATACACAGGAAGATTAAGTTCCAGATGAGGTTTCCCGCTACATTGTCCTTTGTACATCAAGAGATGAAGTTATCCGTGACATCTCCTAGTGAAGCTAAAGCTATATTTCTTAGACATTTTGGGCTAGATCCTTCCGTTAAATGATGTGCTGTTCGAACATTAATATGTTCTTGTAGAGTTGGTTTGTGGCCACGTTTCCTCATTTGAGGGCAAGCGATGTTATTTTTTTCTTAGTGTTGTAAAGATAAAATACTTTTTTTTTTCTTTTTCTTTTTTCTTAACAAACTATAGGAACCTTTTTTTCTTAGCTTCCGAAGTAATAGGAAGCCTTTAGGTGAGGCGATTATGTAATCCTGGCTGTTACACATTTAACAGGAAGTTCGCCTCATATATCCGGTTTTCATTAATGATGGCTGCTTGTTAGCCGCGGATCTTCAGGTTTATTAGCTGCTTCAAGGGCGAAAATAGTAAGATTTTTGGAGTTGGGTTTGGCTTTGATCAATCTGGTTCACACAGCTGATCACAGATTCTAATATTCACGTGATTGTATATATTTGTTGTTAACGGTATGGTCCCAGATTTCCGGAGTAATATTAGTTTATTCGTACCAATAATCACAGTAATTGTTAAGTGTGTTAATAGCAACTTTACTGTTATCATATGTGTTAAGTTTCTTTATATGGACAGTATAACATGATATATTATTATTAGCCTTAAACCTACATTTTGTTAAGTGACCTACTTAAAGGTGATAACCTGTTGTTTACTGGACGCTATTAGGATATTAATAGGGATTGTGATGTCCGGGATCGGTCTGGTTATGTGGTTGTATATTGTGTGTAAATATTTTACCTTCTATATTTTACTGTTATGGATGAAAATTATTTTCTGTTACTTAAGTATAGGCTCATTTAAAATGTTTTATTTCTGCATTCTCTCAATTGCTACAGCAGTGTGGGTATGCACGGGGTTAGGATTGAGGGATTTTGGTGCCATGTATCTGCAATATGCTGCTCATCTTTCCTGTTTTTTAAGTCTTATTGAGGGTTATTATACAGATTTTGTACATTTGACCTTTATAACTGTTTTCTCAGTTTTGTTTTTTTTCTCTCACTATACTTAACTAAATGAATAGTATTTTAAAGGTTTCTTCATGGAATGTTAGGGGACTCAATGATATAAATAAGAAAAAATTAGTAATGCATTTGATTCTTAAATCTAAAGCAGAAATATGTTTCCTGCAGGAGACTCACTTGCTAAGTAGTGATTGGTCCAACGATACCAGGAAGGCTTGGATTTGTGACATTATCTCGGCTGGGACCTGTAACAATTCCAAGGGGGTGGCTATTATTATTAAAAAATCCCTTCGACCACTGATTATTTCGAAAGATAGTGATCAGGAAGGCAGATGGTGTTACTTTACTTGTTCTCTACAGGATATAGACAATCCAATACTATTTCTGAATATTTATGGTCCATGTTCGGGGCATTCTGACTTCATTATGAGTATTTATAATTTATTACTTAAATTTCCCAATCATAAATTGGTTATTGGTGGGGATTGGAATATTGTGGTTAATCCTCAGGTAGATCGTTCATCTAGGAGTAAGACTGGGAATACAATGACGTGTAAAGCCCTGCTAGACTGATTGAAGATTTTGACTTAATTGACCCGATTGCCTTTGCTGCCAATCTCATGGATTGCAAATCCAACTATTTTACTTATTTTTCTAAATGTCACCAGACTTGGTCCCGTATTGATTACTTTCTAATTTCAAGATCTTTCAATAATAGACAAATTAAGTTTGCAACAGATCCTCGATTCCTATCTGACCATTCAAGAATAGACTTGGAAATTGGCTCAATTCGTAACTCAGCTGAACTATCCAAAATTACCAGTTGGTCATTGAATTGTAATCTTCTGAAGGATCAACACTTAATTACTGATATTAATACGGCACTTAATGATTTGTTTGGGACACAACATGATGAGAATATCCATTTTGACATCAGATGGGCAGCAGCTAAGGCGGTGATTAGGGGTATCTTTATTAAGAAAGCGAGTTTTCTTAAAAGAGTGCGTTCCTCCAGGTTAACTACATTACTATTGGATATTAAACTCTTAGAGGAAAAATTGATTAATAACTACTCTATAAACCTTGAAAAGGAGTTAATTAGTAAACAGAAAGAATTATTTGAACATCACCAGTCTACTTTGTCTATTCAGGAGTTTAGGTTTATAGCCAAATTTTCAGAATATATGCAAACTCCTTCCAGAGCATTGGCTAGAATAATTCTCAATTCACCTAGATCTTCTAGAATATCCTGTCTTCAGCACAATAAACAGATTTATAGATCTGATGGGGAAATCACTCAGTTGTTCTACCAATTATACTCGGGAATCTATGCTAATTGTAACCCGGCGGCTAGAAAGGAAGAGATGGAGGAGTTTCTTAATGAGATTACTTTCCCGAAAGTTACTAAGTTGCAAAAAACCTTACTCTCAGCTCAGATTACTAAAAAAGAAATTCTAGATGCTATCGATAACCTGAAATTGGGAAAAGCCCCAGGTCCAGATGGATTTCCATCGGAGTTTTATAAAACGTTTAAAATCTCTCTGGCCCCTATTTTACTAGATTTATTTAAATCCTTTGCTAGTAATGGTATTGTGGACTTGTATACTAATTATTCTAAAACTATTTTGATTCCTAAGAACACGTCAGATTCTACTAATCCTAACAATTATAGGCCGATATCACTTATAAATGTTGATATTAAAATTCTTTCCTCTATACTGGCCAAGAGACTTAAAACTGTAATGAATGAGTTGATTTCCCCGGAGCAAGCTGGTTTTATGGTGAATAGACACACTTGGGACAACACCCTAACCTTGGAATCTATGATAAAAAAGATTAAAAAAGAAAGAAATCCTAAATATGCTCTGGTTTTGGATGCTTCTAAGGCATTTGATCGGGTGAATTAGGACTTTTTGTTTATGGCTCTTCTGAAATTTGACTTTCCACCTGAATTTATTAATTTAATTAAAACTCTATACAATAGTTCATATACTCGCTTATATATAAACAAGACTTACTCCAATCCTATTAAGATTGCAAATGGCACTAGGCAGGGATGCCCTTTGTCTCCTCTGCTTTTCAATTTATACCTAGAAGCTCTACTTCTTTTTGTTGTACAAAAAACCTATCATGCCATTCCTAGAATTTGTAATACTAACATTAGATTTACAGTTTTTGCAGATGATCTAATTATTTATTTTACGCAACCTACTAATGATGCTTTGAAAATAATGCACTCACTAAATACCTTTGCTGCTATCTCTGATTACAAGATTAATGATAGTAAATCCCTTGTTTTCCCAATCAATCCCGAGGCGCATAGGCAACATTTGTTCCCAGTCTTACCCATGCATATTGGTTATTCTTTAAAGTATTTAGGGGTCGTATATGAGCATTTGTATTCCTCTATTTTGCAGGCTAATCTAACCAGGATATGGACTTCTATCCAGCAGGATATTATGAGATGGCAGCAATTAAAGTTCTCTATGTTGTCAAAAATCTCTATTGTGAAGATGAATATACTCCCTAAAATTCTCTACCACTGTAATTCTTCTCTATCTCCTGTGACAATTACTTTTATTAATAAGATACAGAAAGAGATTGCAAAGTTTATCTGGCACCCGAAATCGGTTAGAATGGCATACTATAAGCTTACCTTTCCTAAATCATTGGGAGGTATGGCGTTGCCCAATCTCATCTTATATTATAGAATTATTCATGCAAATCGAATTTTGGCTATTGCTAACCATACCCAAGACCCTTCAGTATGGACTCCTTTATGGATTAGACTATGGTATAATCACACAATTAGTAATAAGATTAACCCTAAAGCTCTACCCTTCCTGAATAGAACCACTATTAAAAAGCTCAAGTTACATAATACTCTAAAGGGTTTAATTAGGACCTTTCAGGAATTATTTCACTCCCTTGGTTTAACTAAGGCTCTTTTCCTGTTTCAGCCCTTCCACCTTAACCCGAATGTTAAATTGAACAGTCAAATGATTAATCTTAGTAATTTCCCACTGATTAGAGACTATACTTTTTGGGATTTTTATAAACATAAACATCTTTCATTAACGGAACTTAGAGAAGTTTTGTCTTTGTCCAAAGCCTATATGATTATTTTGAGACAGCTAAGGGACCTCACTGCATTTTTTCTTCTAAAATTTCAAAGTTCAGATAATGAGATTGATACAGTCGTACATCTTCTACAAAGTCTCAATTCCAATAAACACATGCTTTCTATAGCATACAAATCTTTCTCCTCCTACCTCTACAAAGGGGAGATTATATTTGCTGACTACTGGAATAAGCAAGGGGTTATTATATCGCCACAGCAGAAAATGAGGTCGATTGAACTTACACGTAAATATTCCCCTTTTAAGAAATTTATCTCTACTCAATTTATGATTACAAACAATTTATATATAACTCCTACCCATCTTAATAAATTTAACCCTTCTATATCTGTTTCATGTCCATGTTGCTCACACCCTCACGCTGACATCATCCACATATTATGGTTTTGTAAGTATGCCCACAACCTATGGTGTTCTCTTAAAATAAGACTAAGTAAAATGGGATATCATAAGTCAACATTATCTTGGGAATTGGCTTTGCTCCATATTACTAACATTAAGATGACTCCTCTTAGACTCAAAGCGCTTATCACCATTTGTCTTTTAGTTAAGTTTTATATTACCAAACATTGGTTAGATCGTACTAAATTAACGTGGGGGGATTTCACTGCTTTGGCAATTAAATATATAACCTCCCAGAAAACGTTAATTGTTAATTCACGCAAAAAGATAGAAAACCAGAAATTTTGGGATTTTATTTTTCAATTATTGGTAGAGGTCTAATTTATGGCTTATGATATCCCTTTTCACCAATGGTTGTATGCCTCTATTTTTGCGATGATTTGTTTTGGAATCATATTAGTCCCAAGATGCTTGGTGTACCTCTATGTTTTGATATGAGAATTTACAAGAAGATGGGCGCATAATTTATTGTATAATATTCTAGATATTGGCACTTGTGTATATAGTTTTCTTAGTTTTCTTTTTTATTTACTTTGGTTTTAATAGGTTTTCTTTTATCTTTGTTATCCTTTGTGTTAATCTTTGAGAGATACTAACGGTCTGGTTGTATGACGTTATTATATGTAGTGATTTATAAATTGAAATAAAGAATTTTGAAAAAAAAGATTCCCAGATTCACCAGCTGGACCGGAGAGGAGATTGACACCTGACCTTTGGACATGCTAGAATAGTATTGGGAATTCCTTGATAATTGAAAAAAGGGCCAATGGGGAACAAAGTACTCAAGGGGAGTTTGTGAGGGTGTAGTGCTTTTAATTTTTTAGTGCAGACTTACATAATTGCTTTAGTGAGCAAGTGCCAGGCTTTAGAGTGGGAATAGGGTGTTTATTATGAGAACTAGATCAGTTCTAAGGGAAAACGTGAAGAGCAGACTTTGTGAAGCCGAGAATAGTTTAAACGTAATTAAGCGGCACTGCCCGATGTTGTGCTATGCACAAAATCACGCAAAGCCGCGCTAAAGTGGGTTTTATACAGGGGGACTTGAAAGAGCTAGAAATTGGCCCAAAATGGCCAATAGACTACTAGATTATTGTGCTGGGAACACTCCTCCAAGGATAGATAGGCTGCTCCAAGCTCCCCACTGCCACTGGTGAACAAAGAAGCCTCCCTTTATCCAAGAAAGGAAATGGGCAACACAGGAACTTTCCAAAAGTCCAGAATACAGCAAAGCCTATATTTGGACTACTCTAGGTCAGGAAAGACGGGAAACAAGGATAATTTTTTTTTTTTTTTTTTTTTGCAACAAACAGCAGGAAAATGTTTAGAAGTAAAAGGACAGATTTCTTTGTCCTGTCTGCCATACATAACTACTTCAGCTGGGATCTGGCAGTTGTGTACTGGTCTTTAACTCCTCTTTTTTCCATGCAAGACACAAAAAAGCCTGCTCACGCTCACCCCTCAGTTCACCCATCTCAGAGTTTGTCCCTCTTTTATCTCTCTCTGTCCATGTATCACTTCCTACACACACCCACACACACACACACACACACACACACACACACACACACACACACACACACACACACACACACACACACACACACACACACACACACACACACACACACACACACCATTAGCCATTTCGGGCTGACGTCTATCCCTTTCAACTTTCTGGCTTAAAAAGGTAAGTGTTTGTGCATTTGTCACATCATGCAGCACTGCCAGGCTACAGTTAAGCTATTCTAGGTGCCAGAAAGTCTGCTCTTCAAATTCTCCATTAGAACTAGCTGGTTTCTCAGTAGTAGCACTAAAATCTGAACCCCTATGACTAGCACTTGCTCTAGAACCTGCTGGAAAGCACTAGAAAACCTTAAACTGATACAAGCACTCAACTCTCCTTGTTAATAAGGTGAAATTAGTCGTAGGCACTAAACAGCCTATAATTGCAAAGTACCTTGCACAGGTAAGGGAAAACAGCTCTTGTACTTTACAAAAAAGCACCTAAACAGGCATGTCCAAGGGTCAGCTTCCGGTGATTTCTCCTGTCCACCTGGTGAATCTGGGCATACTGGGGCAATGCAGCAACTGCCTCATGTACACAGACAACCCTCTCCTCCTACCACCCAACACTACAACCTGCGAGAGATGCACTTACAAGCTGGAAGCAAAGCTCTCTCCAGCCAAGATTGTGCTAGACAGTCAAGAAGAGAAGGCTAACACCTGCACTACACCTGAAGCAACACACAGCCCTTCAAAACCCACACCATCAACACCCACACATAGCAACACTAAACCCACATATGCGGAGGCCCTTAACATTAACCTGCCCAAGCAACAAGGACCTCCGAAGCTGAAATGCAAACAAACACCGGTCACAATCAAAGTGACATATAGCTCACAACACCAGTGTGCCACCCACCAACAGCCCCTAAGGCAAGACAATGTGCCCAAGACTTTAGTCATAGGTGACTCTATAGTCAGGCACACTGATGTCCCACTCACTAGGCTGAACAAGGAGAAAATTACACTCAGCTGCCTGTCGGGTGCCAGGATCCGCCACATAATACACACACTCCAGTCACACCATGACAAGTACAAATATGACTCTGTCATTGTCCATGTTGGAGTGAATGACTTGAGATGTACCTCCCTGGACTACATGAAAAGAGACATGGAAAAACTCTTGGATCATGTGGCCCAGGCAGGTATGACCCTAACTCTGAGTAGCATCCTGCCTTAGCCCAGAATGATACCACAGTATAAGGACAAAATGATTTGACTTCAACAATTGGCTAAGCTTCTGGTATCTTTCAAAGGGGATCCAGTATCTGTCTGCTTGGGACGACATGATCGACAAACTAACGATGCTTTGCCAAAGATGGTCTGCACCTGTCACTCCTGCGATTCAGGTTACTGGCTAAAGCTCTCGCCACCCCTATAGTGCCTTTTTTAGGCAAGGTTCAAAGGACAAAATCACCACCATAACAGATACAAGCATGCAAAATCTGAAGGTAATGCCACTCAATGCTAGAAGTTTAAGCCTCAAAATGCACTCTCTCAAGGCACTCCTAAAAATGGAGAACATCGATAACTGTGCAATAAGTGAGACCTGATTCAAGGCTCCAGAGAGCACTCCTGCAATATCAGGTTACAACTCTTACCACACTTTTCAGCCACCAAACCAAGACTGAAACACTAAAGGTGGAGGAGTGTCCATATTCACCAATTATATTCACACCTCCAAGCTAGTTGCCCAACACAATGCATCTGAAATTCTCCAGGTGCAACTAACACTAGATAAGACTGCAATCCAAATTGCAGCTTGCTACAGATCCCCCACCATGCCCCAAGATTCTCACTACACCTTTCTAAACATACTGGACAATATTAAGATACAACCAAACATCCTAATACTGGGTGATTTCAACTACCCTGCTATTAACTGGGAAAACTACTCGGGTACCAACACCTTTTCCCAGCGGTTCTTGGAATTCATAAATTCCAATGTCCTGGATCAACTAATCCATTGTCCCACCAGGGGCTCCAATATCCTAGGCCTGGTCATTACCAAAATGGGAGATAGATGCTCCACACCAGTGGTCACCCCCTCATTGGTCAGGTCAGACCATAAGCAAATCACCCTTGACATCAACAACCCACCCCACCCCCAGTAAGGAAACCTCCGTAAAAAACTTCTCCAAAGCCAACTTCATGCAACTCAAGTCAGAAGTGACAAACTTCATGTCACCCATGCAGATGGGAGCTGAAAGTTCGACTGCTGAATCCTACACTAAGGCACTGTATGAGTACATACACTCGTGCATGAATCATGCCATCCCAAATAGACCCAAGATGCTCTCCTCCAAAAAAGGAAGCCACTCTGGTGGTCCCCTGCCATAAAAAAATATACAATAGAAGCAAGAAACTCTTGCAGAAAAGATGAAAATCCCAGGATGCAAAAAACTCCCTGACCAGCCTCAGTAAGAAGCTGAGATCCCTCATAAAATCCTCCAAAGCTAGCTAGGAAAATAAAATTGCCAAAAATTCTAAAGACAACCACAAGACATTCTATAGTTATGTCAAGAATCTAAATGGCAATGCTCAGGTATGCTTGAGCTATAACAAATTGGCATTACATATACTGAAATCCCAAGGATATTGCCAATATCCTGGCAGATCAATTTATTGCAAACTTCACCCCCCTCTCACCCCCTAAAGGGCCAATCTCAATATCAAAAGATTGCCAAATTCTGGTAATCAAGGCCACACAAGTAGAAACTGCACTCTCCAAAGCTAAGAATACAGCATCCATGGGACCAGATGATATCCTGGTCTGTGTACTACATGAACTACAAAATGAACTGGCACCTCACCTAAGTGTCATGTTTAATCATAGCCTCACCTCAGGCTTCGTTCCCACTGAGTGGTGCACAGCTACAGTTATCCCACTCCACAAGAGGGGATCCACCTTAGATCCCAGGAACTACCATCCCATCAGTCTGACGAGCCTGATCTGCAAGGGCATGGAACGCATTATCATGGAACTTATAAACAAAGATATTGGCAACCTTCAAACACTGGACCCCACCCAGTTTGGGTTTGTGAAGGGCCGATCTTGTCTCCTGAACCTGATTGACTTCTTTGAATCAGTCTCCAGAGCTGTAGATGAGGGTACGGAGGTCCACACAGCCTATCTGGACCTCAACAAGGCCTTCGACACCATTCCCCACTCTGGAATCATAGATAAATTTACTAAGCTGGGCATAAATCCCTATGTCACTTGATGGGTTGCCAACTGGCTTACTGATAGAACTCAGACTGTATAAGAAGCCGACTCCAAATCCAGCTCCAGATAAGTGACAAGTGGGGTTACCTCAGGGTTCAGTCCTGGGACTGCTCTTGTTTGGCATCTACTTCTCTGAAGTACAGGCCAACACTAAGGGACTCTGGCTAACAAAGTTCGCAGATGACTGCAAACTGGTAGTCATTACTGAATCCTAAAATGATGTGGATATTCTACAAAAGGGCCTTACAGAAACAGATGCTTGATGCCAGAGCCATGGGCTCAAGCTTAATGCCAAGAAATGTATAGTTATCCCCTTTGGGAAAAAACATGTACCCCTGAATTACCACATAGGTGGCAGTACAATAAACACCTAAAGTGCGATGACAGACTTAGGAACACAGGTGGACAGTGGTCTCACCTTCGATAACTACATCACCACAACAGTCAGGAAATCCTTCTATGTGGCACACCTCATTACAAAGGGCTTTTCATCCAGAAAAAAGGAGGTCATTGTCCCACTGTACTCATCCCTCATTAGACCAATTATAGAGTCCAATGCCCCATTTGGTATGTACCTCACAAGACATCTGCAACAGCTGGAAAGGCCGCAGAAATACCTTATTAAAAGAATCACAGGCCTAAAGCAAATGCCCTATACTGACCGTCTAAAAAAACTCCAGCTATACTCTGTGGCATATCGTCTACTCAGAGGTGATCTCTGCTTAACATACAAGGCCATGTCAAACCCTGAGCTGTTGGACATGCTCCACTTAAAGAAATCCTAATCCCTCAGAGGCACATGCTCCAGGGATCTAAACCTTGGCATCACAATGAACAAAACATGCTGGAGGGATAGATTCCTGATCCAGAGACTCCCCATACTCTGGAATAGACTGCCCATACTTGTCAAGCAGAGCGCCTCCTTGGCGCTCTTCAAAAGGAACCTTGACGATTGGATGGGAGATAGGAAATTCACCCCAGGGATCAGTCAGTTGCCCTGCTAGACAGGGGTCCAGGGAAGTAAATATTGTGGGAAGGAATATCCAGGGAATTTTTATGGCTAGGCTTGTATAGGTCATACAGCCGATAGCCTAGTACCAACCTATGAACACACATACACACACATGCACAAACACACACACACACACACACACACACACACACACACACACACACACACACACACACACACACACATGGACACCATACCTCTCAACTGTCAAATTCTCAAAGAAATGTCTAGATTTTTGCCTCATATTTTTGGTCTGTTCCTCATAAAATTTGTGGTTTTCTGAAAAATCATAGAGGGTTGACATCACTAAATAATGAGTGGCATTTGACTTTCAGACTTCATATCTTTCAGAAAATGCATGCTAACACAAAACCTTTTATTCTAGCAGCTTTCTATGTATATAAGAGCAATAGTTAAAATTTGTCTCTATTTTTGAGCCTTTGTCCCTATTTCTTGTGCTATGAGGTTGAGAGGTATGGTGCAGACACACACACACACACACACACACACACACACACACACACACACACACACACACACACACACACACGCACGCACACACGCACACACACACACAAAACACTATCTTTATGCTATATCTTTTTTAGCAACTATTTCTCCATCACCCCCATCTCTAGTCTACAATTGATCTCAGGAAACTCACTGTGCCCTAGCTCATAAAAAATTACCCTCATTTTAAGTGCCTTCTCTCAAGAAACATCCATTACATGAGCAAACCTGCACTTACTTAAATATAACAACACAAAAGGGTAACTTTCAATGACTGGGGGCTCAGTAGGGTATTGTGTTGCCCTCTGAAACTCCTGAAGACATATTTACATAAACCCCTTCCAATCATACAAGCATATGCAAATCTAATGCGCTTTATTAAAGTTTTAGGAATGAAGAATTACCACCCTTACTGTGGTTATTGTCGTAACCATATGTAACAAACACGGGGAATCTTGGTTACCAGACAGGCATCCCTCACCTAAAATGATTAGCCTCAAGCCTGTTCCTTTACTCCTGAAATGTATTTACTAGCCCATAGACTGAGATGTAGACTTAAGCCTGATGTCCAGTCTGTCCCTGTTCTTTTTGTTCATCTACAACCCGAGCTCTGTGATCAGCTCTGTTCATTCTCATTAGGATTATCCTATTATATATAAGGAGCCAAATAGCTATGGATGACCATTTTGAGGTATAAGTCAGTGCTTGGTGACAAAATGAGAAAAACTAAAGCTCAAAACAGGCAATGTAAGTGAAATCACCAAATAAAGTAAAAACACAAAAAACAAGCTAGCTAAGGATCCAATAAGCAGAATTAGGAATGATTAATTAAAATATAAAAACTCCACAAGAATTATTGTACAAGACACTTTTTTAAGTAGTTAAAATTCAGACACAGCAAACATTTTAAATAGATAATAGTCATGTGCTCATTTGAACATCCTTTCCATTCTATGGCACTCTTTGTATGTCAACAAAGAGCCAAGACTCCTTTATGACCCCTACAGCATCCTGAGAGTAACTGCAATGACAATATAACAACACAATAATATGTCATATTCCCTGGAATACCTGTTCTCCAGAAAGGTGCCATACCTGCAAGAACCAGGCACGCACAGGAGCACCAAACAATGTGTGCTGCAGAGGCAGGCATGTGCAGGAGCACCTAATAGTGTGTGCTGCAGAGGCAGGCATGTGCAGGAGCACCAAGCAATGTGTGCTGCAGAGGCAGGCATACACAGGAGCACCGAGCAGTGAGTGCTGCAGAGGCAGGCATGTGCAGGAGCACCTAATAGTGTGTGCTGCAGAGGCAGGCATGTGCAGGAGCACCAAGCAATGTGTGCTGCAGAGGCAGGCATACACAGGAGCACCGAGCAGTGAGTGCTTCAGAGGCAGGCATGAGCAGGAGCACCGAGCAGTGTGTGCTGCAGAGGTAGGCATGCACAGGAGCACCGAGCAGTGAGTGCTGCAGAGGCAGGCATGTGCAGGAGCACCTAATAGTGTGTGCTGCAGAGGCAGGCATGTGCAGGAGCACCAAGCAATGTGTGCTGCAGAGGCAGGCATACAAAGGAGCACCGAGCAGTGAGTGCTTCAGAGGCAGGCATGAGCAGGAGCACCGAGCAGTGTGTGCTGCAGAGGTAGGCATGCACAGGAGCACCAAGCAGTGAGTGCTGCAGAGGCAGGCATGTGCAGGAGCACCTAATAGTGTGTGCTGCAGAGGCAGGCATGTGCAGGAGCACCAAGCAATGTGTGCTGCAGAGGCAGGCATACACAGGACCACCGAGCAGTGAGTGCTTCAGAGGCAGGCATGAGCAGGAGCACCGAGCAGTGTGTGCTGCAGAGGTAGGCATGCACAGGAGCACCGAGCAGTGAGTGCTGCAGAGGCAGGCATGCGCAGGAGCTCCGAGCAGTGTGCACTACAATGGCAGGCACATGCAGGAGTACCAAGCATTGTGTGCTGCAGAGGCAGGCATGTGCAGGAGCACTAAGCAGTGAGTGCTGCAGAGGCAGGCATGTGCAGGAGCACCAAGCAGTGTGTGCTGTAGAGGCAGGCACATGCAGGAGCACCAAGCAGTGTGTGCTGCAGAGGCAGGCATGCACAGGAGCACCGAGCAGTGTGTGCTACAGAGGTAGGCATGAACAGGAGCACTGAGCAGTGAGTACTGCAGAGGCAGGCATGTGCAGGAACACCAAGCAGTGTGCGCTGCAGAGGTAGGCACACATAGAAGCACCAAGAAGTGCATGCTGCAGTGGCAGGCATGTGCAGGAGCACCAAGCAGTGTATGCTGCAGAGGCAGGCATGCGCAGGAGCACTGAGCAGTGTGTGCTGCAGAGGCAGGCACATGCAGGAGCACTGAGCAATGAGTGCTGCAGAGGCAGGCATATCTAGGAACACCAAGTAGTGAGTGCTGCAAAGGCAGGCATGCACAGGAGCACTGAGCAGTGTGTGCTGCAGAGGCAGGCACATGCAGGAGCACTGAGCAGTGTGTGCTGCAGAGGCAGGCACATGCAGGAGCACTGAGCAGTGTGCACTGCAGAGGCAAGCACATACAGGGGCACCAAGCAGTGTGTGCTGCAGACGCAGGCACATGCAGGATTATCAAGCAGTGAGTGCTGCAGAGGCAGGCATCTGTAGGACCACTGAGAAGTGTGTGCTGCAGAGGCAGACATGTGCCAAAGCACCAAGCAGTGTGTGCTACAGAGGTAGGAATGCACAGGATCACCGAGCAGTGTGCACTGCAGAGGCAGGCACACGTAGGAGCACAGAGAAGTGTGTGCTACAGAGGCTGCCAATTTACATATATACTACAGCGCTCATTTTTAGCGCTGGTCATGGCATTACGTGTGGTGTTTGAGACTGTTTGAAGCTTTTTAACTACAGCTGCTAAGGTACAGATGAGGAGACAAACCCCAGTGATGCATATATGGCCAGGTTCAAGCCTGTCACAAGACTGACCAAATAAAATGTGCACTTGTCAACAAACATGTACTGACCCTTTCAGCACAAGAAGCAGGATAAAAACACAAGTAGCAGTATTTATGGTTATTGTCCTATCCTACAGGCATATTACTCCCTGTAGAAACTATTGCACCCCTTGAGACAGCACACTGCCTCATTACTCAATGACATAAATACTGACATTCATCAGTAAGTGGGGATTCTGTGGCTTTGAGAAACCTGTACTAGCTTAGGGCCAGTGAGAATAGCTTTGAGAGAACCTGCAGTAGCCTTAGGGCCACTGAGAAGAATAGCTCTTAGAGAACCTGCAATAGCCCTAGTGCCAGTGAGAAGAATAGCTCTAAGAGAACCTACACTAGCCCTAGGATCAGTGATACGAATAGCTCTGAGAGAACCTGCACCAGCCCTAAGGCCAGTGAAAAGAATAGCTCTGAGAGAACCTGCTCTAGCCCTAGGGCCAGTCAAAAGAATAGCTCTGAGAGAACCTGCACTAGCCCTAGGGCCAGTGAGAAGAAAATATTCAGGAGGACCTGCACAGCACATCTTTGATTTTGTTTTATATTTATGCTCTGTCCTTGAGCAAGTCAGATAACTAGACAGTGTGTTTGGGCAACTGGAAATTTAGGCTCCGCTCCTCAATGGTCTCCTGAACTGCAAGCTTCGTAACTACTGGTGTGAAGGAAGGAAACTGATTGCAAACAGCAGCATCATCATATGAGCCATGTTCTTTGGCTGTGACCTTTGGTTTCCTTAATGTTGACAGTGTGTTTATTATTCAGCTACAAATAAATTGCACAGCATGAAGTCCATGAGCTGACTGTTAATATAACTATACTGAATTTGTTTTCAGGCACACAAGTATGAAGTGCACTGCTTGCACTACAGCACTTAGTGCACATGTGGAAGGCCATGAGCTGTTAAAGAGCTGATTCTGCAGTGCATGGTTTGATTCTCTTAGCTTTCATTTGTCTTCTATGACACTCTGCCAAGTTCCTTTACCAGACACTATTCCTGTGCTGCTCCTTAAAAGTCACACATCTGTCCATCAGGCTATTAGCAAATGCATTACACAGTTGTCTTTTGATTCCCCCACATCCTTCAATTAGATTTTAATTCGTATGTCCCTATATGCCCCTGCACCCTTCACATAGATTGTAATTCATATGTGACTTTAAGCCCCACACCCTTCACATAGATTGTAATTCATATGTCACTTTATGCCCCACACCCTTCAAACCGATTTTAATTTGTATGTCACTATATGACCTGCACTTTTCACATAGATGTTAATTTGTATGTCACTATATGCCCCTGCACCCTTCACATAGATTGTAATTCATATGTCACTTTATGCCCCACACCCTTCACATAGATTGTAATTCATATGTCACTTTATGCCCCACACCCTTCAAACCAATTTTAATTTGTATGTCACTATATGCCCTGCACTTTTCACATAGATGTTAATTTGTATGTCACTATATGCCCCTGCACCCTTCACATAGATTGCAATTCATATGTCAATTTATGCCCCCCACCCTTCACACAGATTTTAATTCGTATGTCACTATACACCCTTGCACCCTTCACATAGATTCCAATTAATACATCACTATATGTCCTGCACCCTTCATATAAATTATAATTTGTACGTCACTATATGCCCTGCACCCTTCACATAGATTCTAATTCACACATTACTATATGCCTCGCACCCTTCACAAACATTCAAATTATTACATCACTATATGACCTGCACCCTTCACATACATTCTAATTTATACATCAATATGCCCTGCACCCTTCACAAACATTCAAATTATTACATCACTATATGACCTGCACCCTTCACAAACATTCTAATTAATAGGTTACTACATGCCCTGCAGCCTTCACATACATTCTAATTCATACATCACTATATGCCTCGCACACTTCACATAGACTCTAATTCGTACATCTCTATGTGCCCTGCACCCTTCACATGGATTATAATTCATATGTCACTATATACCCCGCACCCTTCACTTAGAGTCTAATTCATATATACCCTGCACCCTTCACATAGATTCTAATTACTATGTCACTATATGAGCCACACCCTTCACATGAATTCTAATTCGTATTCACTATATGCCCCTGCATCCTTCACATAGATTCTAATTTGTACGTCACTATATGCCCCGCACCCTTCACATAGATTCTAATTCACACATTACTATATGCCCCACACCCTTCACAAATATTCTAATTAGTACATCAGTATATGCCCTGCACCCTTCACATACATTCTAATCCGTACGTCATTATATGCCCTGCACACTTCACATATATTCTAATTCATGTGTCACTATGTACCTCGCACCCTTCACATAGATTCTAATCCATATGTTGCTATATGTCCTGCGCCCTTCACATAGATTCTAATTCGTAAATCATTATATGCCTCACACCCTTCACATAGATTCTAATTCATACATCACTATATGCCTTGCACACTTCACATAGATTCTAATTCATACATCACTATATGCCCTGCACACTTCACATAGATTCTAATTCATACATCACTATATGCCTTTCACCCTTCACATGTATTCTAATTCATACATCACTATATGCCTTGTACCCTTCACATAGATTCTAATTCATATGTCGCTATATGCCCCACACCTTTCAAATGGATTCTAATTCGTATGTCACTATATGCCCCTGCACCCTTCACATAGATTCTAATTACTATGTCACTATATGCTCCACACCCTTTACATGAATTCTAATTTGTACATCACTATATGCCCCTCACCCTTCACATAGATTCTAATTTGTACGTCATTATCTACCCACCACCTTTCATATAGATTCTAATTCGTAAGTCATATGCCCCACAGCCTTCACATAGATTTTAATTTGTATGTCACTATATGTCCCTGTACTCTTCACATAGATTCTAATTCAAACATTACTATATGCCCCGCACCCTTCACATAGATTTGAATTTGTATGTCACTATATGCCCTGTACCCTTCACATAGATTCTAATTCGTACATCACTATATACCCCGCACCCTTCACATAGATTCTAATTTGTACTTCACTATATGCTGTTTCAGTGTAAACCCCAGCACACATCTTGTGGCTTAATAGGATGCCAAAAGCATTCTCATTAAACATGAGTTTCAATAGAAGAGAAGTTTGCTGTTATTCATGCTTAGTCTGTTTTCCATATGAGAGCATTTTGTTTAGAAAATGGCTGTAAGTGTCTTTTCTATAAAATCTGAAATGAAAGTTTTAAAATGAAATCACAATCTCTGTGATAATTGTAAAAACAAAGAAAAAATAGTATGTACACTTATAGGTTTGAACAGTGTTTATGGTAAGAGGGTACAGATAGCCAAGTATTGTGATACTGGTATGGCAAGCAGGGGCCTGATTCATTACCCTGCATAATGCCACATTTTTTCCATCATTAGGATCTGTTGACTCTGGATGTGAATAATACAAGTAGGACATGCCTGTTAAGAAGGGATAACATGTAAGAACTCCCCATAAAAAATGTATGTGGTTAGCACTAAGGATTCTCTCAACCTTCATTTGCCTACTGTGTGGCCCTGAATAATCCACTTAACTTTACAGTGTTTTGGGGCAACTGGGAAATTGGGCTATGCTCCTCAATAATCTATAGGACCACATGCCTAGTAACATATTAAGCTATGTACATTTGGCACTTGTGGTTGTTAGTCTAGTATATACCTATGAACATATATGCAGTAATATCTTTGATTTTTCCATGACTTGTAAATTGTTGAACAAAAGTTGCTGCAGCATTTATATTGTTTATAATTGAGTTGCTTTATTTATTGCACTAAAGAATTAATTCAGTAATAGCCTTAGATTGTGTAATATGGACTAAACATGTTGCATTATAGTAATATATCTTTGCTGTACCTTCTTTACAGCCTACAGCAACTGCAAAGGGGTTGGCATTTGTCAGATCATATAGTCTGCATTATTTGGAGTGGTGATCAGAACCGTCTGATCTT
>NC_056741.1:73702139-73714639 GCF_019279795.1 Protopterus annectens
CACAATAATCTGTCTAATTAGGGCTGCGTACAGAGAGGTAAGAACAACCTTTTATATAGGTGACACAATAATCAGTCTAATTAGGGCCACGTACAGAGGGATGAGAACAACCATTGATCTAGGTGACACAAATAATTGGTTTAATTAGGGCTGAGTACAGAGGGGTGAGAACAACCTTTGATATAGGTGACACAATAATTGGTTTAATTAGGGCTGAGTACAAAGGGGTGAGAACAACTTTTGATCTAGGTGACATATCTTTGAGGTAAATCAAAGTTTTTCCTAGCTCTTGTTGCTATGTAGTTGTCAAAGGTAAGAGAGTTATTGACCCAGGTACCAAGACTTCTAACAACAGTTTCCATTTGGAGTTTGGTATTGGCTATACTGTCATTTGTAGATGAGGGGTGTTTCCCAAAGATGACAGTGCTGTACTTCTTTGCATTGAATTTTAGCCTTTTCTCTGTACACCACTGGTTAGTTTGAGCCCTTTTTATGTACATTTTTGGTTTATAACGATTACTTCTTGCTGAAATTAATTTGTATTTGCAGTGAACTGGATGATAACACCCAGCTGGCAATGACTGATAAGTGTGGTTAGCTGTATATCAGGTTTTGTGGCATGGCGCTTAGAAAATATATACCAAAAAAGGATGGGTTCAGGCACCGAGTTCTGTGGTAACTGTCTTACTTTCTGAGCCAGCACAACTGTGTGCATTCTGTCATTTAGGCAGTTTGCAATCTATCTTACCACATAAGAGTCTACCTTTATTTCTGTTAACTTTTTACAATGCTCACCTGGGGTGTTGTGTCAAAGACCTTGGCAATATTCAGGTATGCCCACTGTCTGCTACCTCTGTGTCTTTTTCAAAGAGGTTTACTAAAGTGAGTATACTTGACCTGCCTTTGACAAATCTGAATGTCATGGGTTTAGTTATATAAGACTTTTTAATATAATAGTTTATGAAGTTAAATGTGAGGCATTCTGTGGTCCATGGCATACCAAATGTTGGCATAATGGTTAAGGTATTTACCTTACAGATACAAGGTACAGGGTTTAATTCTCATATGGGGTAATTCGCTAGGCTTAAAATGCTGACAAGGGCAATTAGCCTAGTACTAATCTATAAACCTATGTGGTGCCCTCTCTCCTTTGCCTTGTGCAGGGTCACCATTACAGCTGCTGTCCATGCCTCAGCAACATACCACGTGTCAAGGCCTAAGTTAAACAAGTACAGGTGGGGTTCAGTGAAGGCATATTTGGTGCTGTTAATTAGGCATCTGTGTAAATGGGCCCAACAAAAGTTGTATTTGTAGTTTTACAGGGTACAGCTAGGGCCTGCTGTATTAACATCTTAGGGTGTGTGTGGATGTAGGACTCAGGCATCTACAGCATTTCATTGACTTTTTCTGCAGTAAATTTAAAAAGCAGATCAGAAGGTACAGAACAACACTGTTATATGCAGATAAAGTGGTTCTACAAGCAGACCTTAAACAAGAACATCTGCAAATGACAGGAAACTGGAATACAAAATTGTAGGCACATGGAATGAAACTGCCTACAAACAAGTCAGTTGCCCTGACAGCAAATAGAGGCAACCAGAAGAAGCTGAAAATTGAAATAGAGAAGAACATTCTGGAATACATTAACAGCTTCCGGTATCTAGGAGGGGTGGTTGAGGAGAAAGGAAGTCTATATTAGGAGGTCAAAACTAGAATCAGAAGTGATGCAGCCAACTGGCACAGAGGTTAAGAGGTAGTGTTTAAGAGAAGAATGCCAAATAAGTTGAAAAGTAAGGTTTATAAAACAGTGAAAATAACCAGAGTGTGTTTCAGTAAAGCACTGACATTTGAGCAGTGATGGCAGAGCAGCTGAGGAAGCTAGAGGTGAGGTGTAGTGCTTGGGATGAGTAGCAATGTGGAAAGATAAGGAAATAAGGGCATCAGAATGGAAGCCAAAGTCACCCCGGTTACTGAAAAGATCAAGAATGGATTATGGTGGTTTGGTGACGTGTGTAGGAAAGTAGAAGCCAATTTGGGGAAGCAGATTTGGGAAAGAACGAATGCAAGAGGAGACAATGACGTACCAAGAGACGAATGGATTGTGTCAGATGACCTGCAAGAGTTAGCTATGACTACTGGACAAGGTAGGACAATAACTTTAAACTGACAGAGGTAGACAGTTCATGTGACACCCTAACCCCATGGGTGATAACAGTGATTATAACAGTTTGTTTTTTGGCTTTAGTTTTTTTATTCTTATATACCTAGTTTGTGTGAATCTCATTTTAAACATTGCCCTTTTATTTCTCGTGCACAGATTGAAAATTTTTTTATCATGATACGAGGTCAAAATTGGTCAAGAAATGATCAGTTCACCATAGTACATTTTTCCTTTGGTAACCCTGATTCTTAGTGCTATGTTATGTATAACTTTCATAACAGATTTTTGGGAGCCACGTTACCCAAATTTCCATCATTTTGTTGCCATTGTCTCTTCTTCTAACTCTTAACACCCTTTAAAAAAAAACATTTAACCCCTGGACTGGAGTCAAAGATTCATAGATTTATAGATTGCTACTAGGCTAACAACCTGGGGGGGGACCTTTCTAAGCCTAGCCAAGTTTTCCCAAAAGAATAACAGCATCCCTTATATAAATAGGACATTGAGGGCCAGGCATTTTTAAGTTACCTCTGTCCATAAGGGACATGGATGTCAGGCCATCCACTGATCAAAGTTGCACTTAAATTGGATAACGGATGAACTCAGCCTCACATGGATGGGAAGCCTGTTCCATAGGAGGGGCAGTCTCAGGGACACATATCTGTCTGTCTAGCATGTTCTGTTTAAGTCATTAGCATTTCTGGTACTGTTTGACTTACGATCATAACAATGGGGATTTGTTAATGACCTATAACTCTTCAGAAGGGTGGGCATGTAATGACATATGCAGACATTTGTGTGCATTCCTGCACATGACATACTGATACCTGTCCATCCCACCCTCCCAATATGCATACCCATTTGTGTGATGGGGTGCTGCTTCCCAATCTCTACTAGAGAGCAGCGCAGTATCAAGAAAGCCCACTCCCCACCTGAGTTAAATGAGCTACCTGTCAGCCATTTAAGTCCCCCATCAACACCACTACCAGCCCTCCAGTTCCCAGATCACTAATCAATCTCAGGTCACCAGTGTCACATCCAGACACCCTGCCCCTGTGCCAAAGGGCCAGCTTATACATGACATTCATAACAGTTTTATATATCAATTGATTTATTATTCGGTTCTCAGTTAAAGCAGAATGTCTATGACTGTAAAATCATAGCAAATTTCCATCACTTTTTTATTTCAAAATAGTCTCTGAGTAAAGGCTGGGTGGTGTCTCATTGTAACATAGCATGTGCCCAGCTCCACCTCTGCACCAAAGCCCAAGTGATCCAGCCAACATGACAGAGAAGAATCCTACTGCTCAGTGGTTAATATTGTCAGGGTTTGCATGTTCCTCCTATGTTTGTGTCAGTTTTCTCAAGATACTGTTGTTTCTTTCCACCTTCAGAAAATTTATTGGATGAATTCATTATTCAATGTGTGACTGAAAATTATATCTCAGCGTACTTTATCCATCCAATGCATACAACATGCACAGCCATTTCAGTGTACTTTATCCATACAATGCATACGACATGCACTGCCATCTCAGCATACTTTATCCATACAAGGCATGTGACATGCACTGCCATCTCAGTGTACCTTACCCATACAATGCATATGACATGTGCTGCCATCTCAGTGTACCTTATCCATACAATGCATAGGATATGCGCTGCCATCTCAGCGTACTTTATCCATACAATGCATATGACATGCGCTGCTATTTCAGCATCCTTTATCCATACAATGCATGCAACATGCACTGCCATCTCAGTGTACCTTATCCATACAATGCATACGACATACACTGCCATTTCAGCATACTTTATCCATACAATGCATATGATATGCACTGTCATCTCAACGTACTTTATCCATACAATGGATACAACATGCACTGCCATCTCAGCGTACTTTATGCATAGAATGCATACGACATGCACTGTCATCTCAGTGTACCTTATCCATACAATGCATATGACATGTGCTGCCATCTCAGCATACCTTATCCATACAAACCATACAACATACACTGCCATCTCAGCGTACCTTATGCATACAGTGCATATGCCATGTGCTGCCATCTCAGTGTACCTTATCTATACAGTGCATATGACATGTGCTGCCATCTCAGAGTACTTTATCCATACAATGCATATGACATGTGCTGCCATCTCAGAGTACTTTATCCATACAGTGCATATGACATGTGCTGCCATCTCAGCGTACCTTATGCATACAATGCATATGCCATGTGCTGCCATCTCAGTGTACCTTATCCATACAATGCATATGACATGTGCTGCCATCTCAGAGTACTTTATCCATACAATGCATATGACATGTGCTGCCATCTCAGAGTACTTTATCCATACAGTGCATATGACATGCGCTGCCATCTCAGTGTACCTTATCCATACAATGCATATGACATGTGCTGCCATCTCAGCGTACCTTATCCATACAGTGCATATGACATGCGCTGCCATCTCAGTGTACCTTATCCATACAATGCATATGACATGCACTGCCATCTCAGCGTACCTTATCCATACAGTGCATATGACATGTGCTGCCATCTCAGAGTACTTTATCCATACAGTGCATATGACATGTGCTGCCATCTCAGTGTACCTTATCCATACAGTGCATATGACATGTGCTGCCATCTCAGCGTACCTTATGCATACAATGCATATGCCATGTGCTGCCATCTCAGAGTACTTTATCCATACAGTGCATATGACATGTAGTGAATCAAAGGATCATGTGCAGACTAGTGGCCACTCTCAGACTGGAACTTAAATGCACCAATTTTAGGAGAAGGCCTTATTTCCAAGGAATCCAGGGAAATTCTCCTTATTTTTCCTACATGATGCTATGGATTATTTAATTTTTAATTGAATACCCCCACCAGTACAAGGACTGTTACAAGGAACCTCAGTTTAGCATTTTCTTCCCAGGTTGCCAACTGGCTCACTGACAGAACCCACACTGTGAAAGTAGCAGTCTCCAAATCCAACTTCAGACCACTGACAAGTGGAGTACCACAGGGTTCATTCCTGGGTCCTCTCCTGTTTGGTATCTACTTCTCTGAAGTACAGGCTAACACAGAAGGTCTTTGGCTAACGAAGTTCGCAAATGACTGCAAACTAGGAGCCATAATCAAAACTCCTAATGATATGGACATCCTACAAAAGGGCCTCACTGAGACAGATGCCTGGTTTCAAAGCCATGACCTTAAGCTCAATGCCAAAAAGTGCATTGTCATCTCTTTTGGTAAAAACTCTGTACCCATGAACTACCATATAGGCGGTAGACTACTTAACACTGAAAGTGTGATAAGAGACCTTGGGACACAGGTGGACAGTAGTCTATCCTTTGATAATCACATTGCCACAGTAGTCAGGAAATCCTTCTACGTGGCACACCTCATCACAAAAGGTTTCTCATCCAGGAAAAAAGAGGTCATTGTTCCCCTCTACTCATCACTCATTAGACCCATTATAGAGTACAATGCCCCTTTTGGTATGTACCTCACGAGACATCTACAACAACTAGAAAGGCCACAGAAATACCTCACAAAGAGGATTATCAGCCTCAAACAGATGCCATATGCAGACTGTCTCAAAAGACTCCCGCTTTACTCCGTCGCATATCACCTACTCAGAGGCGATCTCTGCCTAACATACAAAGCTATGTCAAACTCAGAGCTGTTGGAGATGCTCCACTTAAAGAAATCCCAATCCCTCTATGCTACATGTTCTAGGACCTAAACCTTGTCATCACAATAAACAGAACATGCTGGAGGGATAGATTCCTGTCCCAGAGACTTCCTATAGTCTGGAACAAACTACCTGTCTGTGTCATCATTAGCACTCTTCAAGAAAAATGTTGATGATTGGATGGGAAATAGGAAATTCACCCCGGGGATTACTTCTGTGGCTCTGCTCAACAGGGGCACAGGAAAATAATTTTCTTGGGTGGCAAAAGCAAGGGTATCTTTTTGGCTAGGCTTATAAAAGCCCTAGGGTCAATAGCCTAGTAGCTACCTATGAACCCATGTCACACCATACTGACCGCTCAATGGCTGCACATTCTGCAATTGAATGGAAGCTTTTCTTTTTTTTGTTCTTCCCCAAAACAGTTCTCATTGCCCTGCATATAAGCAAACATCTGTAGTTTAAAATCCTGCATCAGAAATGCCCTCCATAGTCTTCACTATTCACAGTTGCTTGAAGAGCTGCCAGTTTGTGCAGAGGGCAGCACCACTGTAGGTCATCTAATAATATACTTCTAAACACTCTCATTTAGACCTTTAAGTGACTCTCCCCTGCTCTATCCCATCTACTAAGGATCTGGTATTATGGATAGGCACTTCCCTACTATCCCTGTTTCTGGAGTGGTGAATTGGGCATCCTTAGGTAGTGCAGTAACTGCCTCATGTTCACTGACAACCATTTCATTTTAGAACAGACAAACAGTATGTGAGAGATGTAGCTACACAATGTCATTGGAGGCAAAGCTCTCACATACAAACAGGAAAAATGCAAACCAGGATGTTACCATTACACCAAAACACTCACTACCAGTGCTAAGGAACAAATACATAGTCCCACATATGCAGAGGTATTCACTTGTAATCTACCCACTTCTCCAAGAACTCTTAAAATCATCTCTCAATAGCTCTGTACACACTCAAAAAAGACAGCAACTCAAAAAATACATATCTCTGAAAATCATTGTAGCCCTGCTTCCAAACCCATAAGGCAACACACCATGCATGCAAACATTCTAGTTATTGGGAACTCTATTGTAAGACATACTGATGTCCCCCTTACCAGACTAAACAGCGAGAAGATCACAGTGAGCTGTCTGTCTGGAGCCAACATCCACCAGATCACACTGCCCTTAGGTCTTTAAACCACAAGTACCAGTATGACACAGTCAGAGTCCATGTGGTTGTAAATGACCTAAGACATACCTCACTAGACTATATGAAGAGAGACATGATGGAGCTCTCTAAATATGTGTCCCAGGTGGGTATGAATCCAGCCACTGAGTACCATCCTACCTTTACCTATGATGATGCCGCAGTACCAGCAACAAATAATTGGCTTCAACAGTTTGCTTAGTTTCTGGTGTCACAACAAGGGGATGCATTATCTGTCAGCCTGGAGAGACATGGTTGACAAACCATGATGGTTTGGCAGAGGTGGTTTGCATTTGTCATCACTTGGCTTTCAGATAATGGCAAAGACTTTATCTATCCCCATAGCACCTTTTTTAGGCTGTGCCAAGTTGTTAAATTCAACATAACACAAATCACTCATGACTACCTACAGGTACTGCTACTCAATGCTAGGAGTTTAAATAAAAAACTGCACTCCCTGGAATCACTCCTCACCCTGAAAAATGTAGACATATATGTATGCATTCACAGAAACATGCTTCAGAACAATAGAAAGCACCCCAGCTATCAAAGGCTACAATGCCTTTCATGCATTTAAATCCCCCTCAACTCAGGATAAAACAAAGGGAGGAGGGGTCTCACTGTTTATAAATGACAAGTACACTGCTAGACTGGTCCAACAGATTGACTCAGTTGAACTGTTCCATGCCTAACTAACCATAGGTGTGACCCCCCCCATAATATCCTTGCTAGCTGCGGAACCCCTAACATGAGTCTGGAAAACCACACCTCCTAACTATACCTACTGGAATGTCTTAACATTCAGCCTAATTCCATACTTATGGGTGACTTCAACTACCCTGGGAGACTTATACAACCCATAATTCACTTGTTGAGAGGTTTTTGGACTTGGCCAACACAAATACCCTGGAGCAACTAGTTAGCTCCCCAACTAGTGGTACAAATATCTTAGAGATAGTACTCATGAACATTGGGGGATGCTGTTCCCACCCATGCACTAACTCTTCCCTAGTAAGATCTAACCACAAAATAATCTCCTTTTGTTACAAAAGTAACCTATAACGCCTATCAAACTTCAAACCTGGTAAGAACTGTGCTAAGGCCAATTATCTCAAATTACATGGCAGCTTATTAAACTTCCAAGCCCCTCCAAATCTGGATGACACAGGCCTACTCTGAGCTGTACACAAAAGCACCGTGCAACCACATTTATAGCTACAGAGAGGAAGCAGCACCTCCCTGAGTCAAACCTATGATTACTGGTAAAAAATAAACCACCATGGTGTACCCCTCACACACATATGCTATTTAACAAAAGGGAAACAATCTTCTGCAAAGCCAAGAAGGAACAGACAAAGCACTGCAAACAGACACTCTCCAGTCTAAACAGACAAATCAGAGAGCTGGTCAAATCTGCCAAAGCAAACTATGAGGCAAAGATAACCTCCCAGGTGAAAGGTAATAACAAGACTTTTTAAAATTATGTTCGAAACCTTAGGAGAAATGCTCAGCAATGTGCTGAGTTAATCATGAACTGCAACAGTTATACCCAGCCTGAAACTATAGAAAACCTGCTGGTCAACATGTTCAGGTCAAACTTCTCTCCCCATCATCTCCTACCACACCCAAAGAAATACCCACATCCATCCCCCTACCGGTCAGTCATTAGGAGGGAACCGGTCCTTACTGCACTCACAAAAGTCAAAAACGTAGTCTGCATGGGTCCTGCCAATGTTCCAGGATGCTTCTTAAACAGCTTAAAACAGAATCTATCAGGGCCACTAAAAACCATCTTTAACCATTGCCTCTGGGTGGGCTTTGTCCCAGAAGAATGGAGAACTGCATCAGTCATTCTGCTGCATAAAGGGGGCCCATCAACTGACCCAGGGAAATACAGACCCATAAGCATGACCAGTCTTATCTGCAAGGCCATGGAGAGAATTATCATGGACCTGATCAATAATGACACAGGAACTCTCCAAAAACTGGATCAGACCCAATATGGCTTTGTCGAAGGGAGGTCTTGCCAACTGAATCTGGTGGACTTTTTTGAAAAAGTTACCAGGGCCATGGATGAGGGTAAAATGTTACACACCAGTTATCTAGACCTGGCCAAAGCTTTTGACACAATCCCTCACTTGAGGATCATAGATAAACTTACTGAGTTAGACATAAACCTTTACATCATCAGGTGGCTAGCCAACTAGATCACTGACAAGACATATGTTGTCTGGATAGGTGAATCCACTTCCAATAAGAAACCTGTTACTAGCAGTGTCCCACAGGGCTCAGTGTTGGGGCCTCTTCTGTTTGGTATATACTTTTGTGAGGGGAAGACCAATGTTGGGGGCCTTTGTGTCACCAAGTTCACTGACAACTGTAAGCTGGGAGCAATCATTGAATCCCCAAATGATGTTGATATCCTACAGACTGGTCTAAAAATGACAAACAACTGGTGTCACAAGCATGATCTAAGACTAAATCATACTCTTTGGTAAATCAGATATTCCTGCAAATTATAACATTGATAGCACACCACGTAAAAGGAGGACCAGTGATGAGGGACCTAGGAACACAGATAGGCAGTGACCTAAACTTTTACCACTAGGTGGCTGCGGCAGTGAGGAAATCCTTCTGTGTGGCTCAACTTAAGTAAAGGTATGGCATCAAAATCAAAGGAAATCATAGTGCCATTGTACTCGGGCCTCATCAGGCCCATAATTGAGTACAATGCTCCCTTCTGCTTGTACCTAAATGGGCCCTTAAACCAATTGGAGGGCCCCAGAGGTTTCTCACTAAAAATATACAAAGCATAAGACACATGTCTTGCACAGACCGACTAAAGCCCTATCCCTTTACTCTGTCTCACATCATTTATTGAGAGGGGACTTATGCCTAATGTACAAGGCAGTCTCTGATCCAGCCCTGATGAAAATGTTACATATTCCCAAGAAAAATTATACAAGGGTAATGCGTTCCATGGACCTGAGCCTTATTTGTCACTGTAGCAGAACTTGCTGGAGAGACAGATTCATATCCCAAAGGCTACCTCATCTATGGAATAGACTTCCCATCTTCTTAAAACAAAGCACATTCCTTACTCTCTTCAAAAAGAATTTGGTTAAATGGATAGGGAACCATAAATTCACTTCTGGGGTACTGCCCATATCCCTTATGGACAGAAGCAGTGTGTAAAATGACTCAGGGCTCCAACACCCAACGACCAATTAGCCTGATACTACCCCACCCCTTATCTGGGGAATTAAGATTTAATATTGTTATATCCTGGGTATAACTGGCTAGGCTTGTAAAGGCTCTTGTGCCATTAGCCTAGTAATCACCTATGAACCTATGACTGATGACATTTGTACTCAGTTTTTCAGGTATGCAAACCAGTGTCTTTCCTTTCACCAGTTCCTTTATAATGAAATGTTGGTCTTTATCATTACTGCTGATGTACAGAGCAATTTTAGCTTCACAAACCCAAAACAAAAGAAAATTGCTTAGCTAGTAAGGTTTATACATCTGAATTGTTGTCTGTTTTGATTTCACATATATCTTGTCCCTATTTAAGCTTTTTTATTGATTTTCTAGACCTTATCAGGCAGCAAGTTAAATATAAATCAGTAGATAATCTTTTGTGTTATGTACCAATGCGTTTAACTTGTATGTCAAGCTTTCTGTGAAGAAATTCTGCCTCAAGGTACTCGTAAATCAAATTTCCTGCACCTTCAGCATGTAGCCTACTGCCCTTTACCTATTTTTCTGGAAATGTCTATGCCCAGTACCACTTTGTAAGGCAGCTATGTGTATTTATTACATTCTCTCTCTCTCTCTCTCTCTCTCTCTCTCCCCATCTTTTTTCTCTAGCAAGCTGATTTTATAAATATGTTGACTCTGTGAAAGTCATTGCATCACCTTGATTCTCAAAAGACTTCTACAACAGAGAATATTTATTCAAATAGTGCTGCCTGTTCCCATATGGCTTATGATGCAGTCCAGTATCTAGTTTATTGTACTTATCTAAACCTTCCCTGCCTCTGTCCTTAGTCAGATCTCCCGAATTCTATGTTGTAATCCTGATACTCTACTGTTGTCTTGTAGCAGAATTAGTACCTCACTTTTTCTGATGCTTTTAGCAGTGGATGGATACTTCTAAGCAATCTAATAGCCTCACCTGCTATGTCAAACTATTACATTAACATGAAGTCTTCAGAAGCAATAATTCCAATGTACCTTTATTGCTTTGTGTGTGCTGTGCTTGCGTATCATCCACAAAGAAAACAAGATATGGTATTCTAAGATTTCTGACCCCTCTCGGTATTAATTACATTTAATATAGTCCTATGTGGTTTTTTCCTAATAATTTTTTATTAGAATAGTCCTGTGTGTTTCAGAAATAAAAATAGTGGTGTGAATGTGAAGCTCTCACTTTTATGGCTTTATAAATAAATCCTACACCTGTTTTAGTTCCAAAATACTGCGTTACCAGAGGTTGTTCATATAAAAGTGGGCAGAGTCTTCCTTACCTAAGAAATACCTAGGGTGTGCAGGTTCTATGTTTTGCAACATTATTCCTAAAGTAGCAGTTTGCATGGCAACTAGTAAAACAAGTGATTTCATTGCAACGGGAATAAGTAATGTATTCCTTAACGTGTACTCCTCATTTCATGGGATAAGTTTCTGTCCATTGTAGATATGTTTGCTGTTTACTCTCCAGTAACCAGGTAGTACCTAGCAACCATGCTGTCCTTGTTTCCAAGAGTAACCTAAGAACATAAGAGGACTTAAGTCACTTGTCATTCAGTCCAATAACTGAGGTTACAGGAATCAAACCCAGGTCTACTGAATGCACCATACCTAAAATTTAGTTTATTTTTTTCTATTTTATGACTTAAACAGCATTGCATATGCTGAAATTGTTTGGTTGCTAGCTAGCATATGAAGCTGGCATAAAGCTATCGTTCTGATAAATGTAATAGGTACTGTGTTTCAGCTGCTCTGGACTATAGAACACAAGAAATAACTTTGTACACAACCTCAAAAAGGAAAGAATATGAGGTGTACTTAGACTTCACTGCGCATTTTAAATATTTGTTTTCCTGGAATATTCTTTTGTCTTTTTTTTTTTTGTTTTGTTTTCTGCAGCCATTCCATCTAGTCTTTGGGGAACCTCATCATATCTCCAGCACCCATTGCTCCTTTAAAACTTTAGTTCCGCTTATGGGTGGGGGGATCATGTCTTTTCATCTAGAATTGTTGTCTTTTGTAGCTGTTTATCTTCTGCTGGCAGTAAACAGTAAGGTTTTGGGATTTCTAGAGCCATTATCTGCAGCTGGTTTAAATTTTTTGGCATACTGTCTTAATCCTCTATTTGTCTTGACTGTGAGGTTCACGGCAGTCTACAATGTTGGACA
>NC_056741.1:73719639-73904639 GCF_019279795.1 Protopterus annectens
TATTAATTTGACATTTGTTAGCCGGGTTAATCCAACTGGGACAAAGCCCTTTTTCATTGGAGACCCGGGGAGAAAAGCTCCACATTAAACATTCAATAATTAGACATAAAGTAAAACAAAATATACAAAGACACAAACAATATAATGTAACATTACTACATAACGTATAGCACAAAGGGTCCCAAAGTCACACATGCTGAGCCTGTAAGGCAGGCATCAACCTAACCAAACATTCTTGTTATTGTTATTGGTGACTTTATTGTAAGACATACAGATGTACCTCTACCAAGGTGAGCAAGGAATGAGTGACAGTTGTGTGTTTGTTGTTAGGTCACACAAGCACTCAAGCCCTTAAGCAACAAGTACCAGTATGATTCTGTCACTGTCCATGTGGGTGTAAATGCCCTGTGACATACCTCCCTGGAATATATGAAGAGAAACACAATGGAGCTTTCAGACTAAGTATCCCAGGCAGGTATGAGCCTAGCTTTGAACGACATTGTACCTTTTCCAAGGATGATGCTGCAATATGAGCAAAAAATAATTGATTTCAGTAATTGTTCAATTGTTTGTTAATTTCTGTATAAAGGCCAAAGGCCATTTAGAATGCAAACTCCTCAATGAATGTACATACTCTGGGACTCAACCAGGTATCAAGTTGTTTTTTGAATATCTGCAAAGAAGAAGACTGTTGAATATGTAAAGGGACTCTGTTCCAAAGTCAAACCAATGAGTGTGTTAAATAGTTTGCTCTTAAAATTGTCCTTGATTTCTTAGTTCTGTAAGTTAAATATGCACCACTGGTTAATATGCTTGTATTCAACAATTTAGTAGAGATCAATATTCTTCACTCCAGAGCCCGCTGTAGGCTAAATAAAGTTTACCTCTCAGATATTTGTAACTGATTGAAAAGAGGTTAGACTTCCAGTCTATATGGATATGATTTATCTCCGCAAGTAATGACATGCCTTGTAAATTTTCAGTGAATACCTCATAAAACCCTACGATCACCTTTCTTGTAGGAGCAAAACAACATGCTGTACTCAATGACGGGTCGAACATATGTTATGAACAGCCTCAAAAGACAGTCATTATTTCTCATTGTAAAGTTCTTAAAATTAAGCCAATAACTTTAATGCCTTAGATTTAACTTTTAAGGCGTTAGTCCTACACTTAAAATTACTACATATAATAATAATAATACCCAAATCCTTATATTCCGTCAGCTTCTGTAACTCTTGGGAACTTAATTTGATTTGATATTTAACCACTGGTTTCCCAAATTGCAGAGTAGTGCATTTATCCTTATTAACTTTTAGTCCAGTTAAGTCTAACTATTCATCCACCAAACGCATGTAAGTGTTGAAGTGGTCAGTATAGTAGGAATAAATGAAAATACCAGGTTGAACAATACTGGACCAAGAACTGAGCCTGGGGGACCCTTTTCTTCACTTCAAGTCAGATAAATGTGAAATTCACAATCCTTACCCTCTGCAATCTACCATGTTGAGTGAGGTCCCTTGGAGTTGACACAGTAGTCAGGGACTTAGGAAGACACATAGACAGTAATCTAGCCTTTGACCATCATGTGTCTACAGTAGTGAGGAAATCATTCTATTTTGAGCAACTTATAAACAAAGGTATGGCATGTAGTTCCAAGGAGGTCATTGTTCCACTATATTCAGCATTCATCAGACCTATCATTGAGTACAATGCCCCCTTTGGTATGTACCTAACCAGGCACATCCAACAACTGTAACATCTTCCTCATTGAAAGAATACACAGCATAAGTAACATGTCCTATGCAGACTGCCTCAAGGCCCTATCCCTGTATTCTCTCTCCTACAGGCTGTTAAGGGGAGATCTATGCCTGGTATACAGGGCATTGTCAGACCCCACTCTGACGGACCACCTGCATATCCACAAAACAAACAGCACCAGAATTACCCATTCTAAAGACTTCAACCTTGCCTATGATATAAAGAGGACCTGCTGGAGAAGCAGGTATGTATCCCAGAGACTGCCCTGTCTCTGGAACAGGCTCCCCATCCTTGTGAAGCAGAGTTCTTTCCTAACTCAATTCAAGTGCAACTTAGACAACTGGATGGGGAACAGGAAATTCATTCCTGGTTTGACACCTATGTCTGTCTCTAATGGACACAGGCAACCTGTAAATGGTTCATCTCCCAGGCCCCTGCTTGTAAATGTTTCATCTCTGAAGCTGCTGCTTACACTTATCAGGGATACCAGAACTTGTCAGAGATTTGGGTTGCATGGCTAGGCTTAAAAAGGCCCTTGTGGTAGTTAGTCTAGTAAGCACCCATGAACCTATGAAGCCAGTTAGCCACCCAGCGAACAATGTATGGATTAACTTTGTGTTTGAGCATAGCATCAGTAACAGCAGAATAAGAGACACTGTCAAAAGCCTTAGACATATCCAAACAGATCACCACTACAGACGTGCCCATATCTAAGAGAATTGTCACTGGGCCATACAGTTCAACTAAATTAGTAAACATAGAATGTTTTTCAGTGAAACCATGTTGAGTGAGGTCCATTAAACATCCCTGAAAATCTTGATTAAGAAGGAAAAGTAGACACCTCTAAAAACTCTTCCCCCACCAGTGAAGTAAGATTGATAGGTCTATAATTATTTATATTGTCCTTTGGGCCAGCCTTATGAATCTAAAGTATGTCCACAAGTTTCCAACTAGCAGGAACAGTGCCAGAATACAACAGATCATTAAAAAAGTGAGTGATAGTAGCCAAAATATATTTACTGCAATATGCCCAGAAAATGCCTGGAATATTATTAGGTCCCATACGACTACTCTATTTAATACGGCAAAATGATGTTCGCACAAGGGTCAAATTGAAAACTGGGCACATACAATCATCTTCTTTTTAAATTCCAGCATCAGAAACATCATCAAACACTGTAACATCTTCTGCTAACAAATGTCACTGAGCAAATTTGCCAATAATTCTCCAGCGTTCAGCACTTCATCTCGAACAGAAATTGGACTGAAAGGCTTAACCTTATTACCAATGTATCTAACGTAAGAATAAAATTTCTTAGAACAAGGGTTGTTAACTACATTATCTTCAGATTTATTTTTTGTTAATCTGAAGGAGGCATTTAACCTTCTGGAGATTTATAGGCCTGTTTTAAATCATTTCAACTGAACCTCTTCCAGGCCTAAATGTTTCCCTCTTTTTTCTCAGAAGTTTACTATGTCCAGTATTCCATCATTGACGCATAGTCCTCAGTAAACTGTTACTTATTGTTTTCTTACATCCAGACAAAAGAATTTCACAGATGTTTTCAAAGTCCTGGCATTTATTCACATTATTTACTTCAGAGTAATTCAAGTCCATAGAATTTATTTGACTAATAATGCTCAGATCAAACAGCTTACACTTAAAAATACTCTTTTGTTAATTTGTGCAAAAAGCTTTAGTTATTACATTCAATTCAAAAGCTAAATGATCTGAATTGCTTAATGGACACGGTTGAACTCAGAAATTTTATCTGGAATGTTTGTAAGATATTATTTGATCTGGTAGGAAAATCAATCATCTGATTCAAACTGCGTAACATATATAAATCGTAAAATTCATCCTCTGACATTGTCACTTTTGTGCTATCAGACCAACTGGTCCATGGAATGTTAAAGTGACTTAATATTATCAGGTTATCATAAGTCATAATCTTAGTTTTTGGAGTCATTTGAAGGGGGTCCAATATTTGTGGGAGGATATGATGAACAGACCGTGCTGTTTCACAAGAAATGGTCTGCATCTGTCTCCTCTAGGGTATCACTTATAGGCAAAGACTCTGCCCACCCCCATAATGCCTTTTTTAGGCAATGTCAGCCTGCTAAACCTACTAACATAACAAAACAAGCAAAGGAAAATTTGAAGTTTAATATAATATAATATAATATAATATAATATAATATAATATAATATAATATAATATAATATAATATAATATAATATAATAATATCCAATGTAAAATGGACCAACATGTGTCCATTGTCATAAGGAAGCCCTTCTATATTGTGTCTAGCTCCAGGGATGTCATTGCCTCCCCTTTACTCAGCCCTCATTAGGCCAGTTATTGAGTATAATGCCCACTTTAGCATGTATCTGTCCAGACACATGCAACAACTGGAACTACCAGAGAGATAATTTACTACAAGGATACAAGACCTAAACAGTATTTCCTACATGGACTGGGTCACAGCCCTATCACTGTATTCGGTATCCTACAGCCTGCTTATAGGTGACCTGTGTCTAGCATACAAGACATCCTCCGAACCAATACTGATGGACCTGGTGTACATCAGCAAATCAAATGGTATCAGAAATGCCTGGTCTAGGGTCTAAACCTCTTCTACAACAACAACAGAATGGTTTGGAGGGGTAGGTACATCTCGTTGAGGATACCACTGCCCTGGAACTCCACATCCACATAGCACAAAGCTCATCCTGTCCATATTCAAGTGTAACTTGGATTTATGAAAGGGTAATAGAAAATACACCCAAGGACTGCTCATTGTACAACTAATGGATACAGGAAGCTCCTAAATGTTTTACCCCATGTATAGGTCCCCCTCAAATTATCTATGGTATGATCCCAGTTATTCTCATTAGGGTGATATATAATTATCAACCACGGGTTTGTCGAAGGCCAATTTATAGCCAAATGGGACAGGTTAATTCAAGGACCAAAGGGAAACTGGCAAGGTTTAAACTGGCCCACAAGGGCAGCTAGCCTAGCCCTTACCTATCAACCTTTGAACCTAACGACACTTATGTCAGGTGGGCTTTCCTGATTAATGAATGTATATGAATAGAAAAAAAAAATTGGAGAAAAAGACAATAGGAGACATGGAGGCACTTTGAGGACAAAAATGATACGCTGGAACTCCAGTATTGATTTTATTGAATTGACTTATTTGGTGCACAGTTTCACTGTGAAGGGGCATTTCCTACTGCTTCAGCTTGGTGTTTATGTGTTTGCAACAGTTTTTTGTCTGTCTTCCTTTCAATGCTGGAAGTGGTAATAAAAGAAATGCAGATCAGAGGAAAGTTAACTTCCTCAGGGTGGTGGGTCACTGATTTTACTTGCCAGTCAGTGTCGCTTGTCTTGTTTCACCACTGAAGACGAAACATGGGACAGTTAGTTTATATGCTTTATTACACAGAAACACATCCGGATGGATAGCAGCAGTGCAAAATAGAAACAAACTAATTAACTGACAGACTACACAGACATACATGCTTACATCTCATCAGCTAACTACAAAATGCCACTCAGGCTCACACGTGCTCAGTATTTATACACTTGTGCAAGCCCTTAGATAGCTTATTAAAGGTATACGTACATATCACTCTACATCCTCCCTCTTTAATGAATTGCCCACAATATAATTACACCTGAAAAGAAACATGCAATTGTACAGACAATAAGAAATAAACACAACATTCATGTCCATGTCACCGTGTATCTGGAACATGGTCTGGAAATGCAACCTGATCTAGTGATATAGCAATCAGAACTGGGTTTAGCAACAGGGACAGTCATTGGTGAACAACCTGCTTTAAGAGGTTTGGGATTCATCTCAGGAGCAGGAATATTTACTTGAACGTCCTCTGTAACTGGAACTCCGGATAACTCACACTGAGATATCGAGTCTTCCTCGCAGGTATGATAGTGCAATACAGGCTCGGACACTGGGATCAAATGTTTCTGATTTCACCTAAATTCTGCTCTGTGCGATTCCACAATTTATGATTTTGACTCTGGACATACACTTTTCACGACACCTATCCGATCAAAATCTTTGGACATCTGCTTCCTCACTATCTCCCCTTCTCATAATGGATTGAGTGGTATGCTGGACTTATCATAATAGGACTTCTGGGATAAGCACTTCTTCAACAGACTGTCTCTCACTGATCTATTGCTCTTGACACATGGAACCAGTAATGAACTATTAATTGGAAGGGTGGTTCTGGTTTGTCTCTACAGAAGTCTCTGTGCAGGTGAACCAAGATGTTTATCATGAGGAACATTTCTGAGATTCAAGAGATTCAAGAAAATATCAATATTGTCTCGTTTCAATTTCTCTGGTAATTGTCTCATACTTTGAACTGCACGTTCTGCAAAACCATTTGACTGCAGGTACTCAGGGCTGCTTGTAACATGAGTAAAGTCCCACTCTCCAGCAAATCTTTTGAACTTCTGGCTTGTAAACTCTGTACCATTGTCAGAAATAACTTTGTGTGGGCTACCATGGACTGCAAAATGATGTTTCATCTTAGAAGGCCAAAATAATAATCCTCTCACCCTTTTTTGGTAGAATCAGTTCCTGGGTGGCCACAATGCAAAATAGTAATGTACTTTTGTTGTAAGGATTTTGGAATCACTTTTGGACCCTTCATGATGATACTATTATCATACATAATCTCATCTCTACAAGGAAAATAAGGTTGCAGGTCTACTGGTAAACAAGATTGTTTTAATGGCCATCCTCGACTGATAAAGTGATTGAGCTTCTGAAGAACTGGATCTGAAGCTGTATGGTTCCTAAGCTCATCAAGATGTGTGGAAGAAAAATTTCTCACTTCCATGATTTCAAAATCAAGTTTCTCATTTTCATGCTGTTCAGTGGTATTTCTGGGTGATCTGGATAAAGTATCAGCAGATAAAGAAGTCTGCCTTTTGTGTAGACAAGACTGAAATTGTACTTTTGCAATTTGAACATCATGTGTTTCAATCTGGCAGGAGCTGTATGCATAGGCTTTCTCAAAATAATTACTAGAGGTTGGTGATCAGTTTCAATGTGGGTAGGTCTGGAACTTCAAACATGCAAACTTAATTGCCAAGAGTTCTTTCTCTATCTGTCCATACTGCATTTCATTCTGCGTTAGAGTTCTGGAAGCGTAGGCTACTGGTCTACCCTCTTGAATAATGACTGCACCAAGACCAAATTTCAAAGCATCACAAGAAAGAGTAACTGGTTTGTGAACATCATAATATCTGAGAGTAGGTGGACTGGCAATTCTCTGTTTCAGGACGTCAAATGCTCTTTGATGTTGTTCTAACCTGGACCAGGATACATCTTTGCATGTCAACTCTCTAACTGGTGCTGAAAGTTGGTTCAAGTTTGGAATGAACTTGCCTAGGTAGTTAACCATGCCAAGAAAATGTTGTAGGGCTTGAACATTGTCTGGAGCTGGCATCTCAAGCACAGCAGTTTGCTTGGAAGGATCTGATTGTAAGACTGAACTGGTAAATAAATGACCAACATAAGTAACTTCTTGTACCCTGAACTTGCACTTCTGAGGATTCAGCTTAACATTCATTTCACATGCTATTTCCAGAACTTTCTTGAGGTTTCTGTCATACTCAGCTTCACCATTACCTCCTACTAAAATATCATCTACTATAATAACACATGGATACCCAGAAAAAAATTTGTTCCATTGCATGTTGGAAGGCTTCACTGGCAGAATCTGTCCCAAATGGCATCCTCAAAAATCTGTACCTGCCAAATGGAGCACTGAAAGTGGTCAGCAATGAAGATTTTTTGGTCAAGCAAAATTTGCCAAAATTAAATCTTTGCATCCAAGACAGAAAAAAACAGTGGCATTAACTGTACACATTGGATGATGAGGTATTTTCCGTGCTCTAGTCAAATCTCATGGATCAATACATATTCTGATACCATCTGAGATTTTCTTATGAGCAATGACCATGGAGGATACCCATTCAGTTGGTTCTTCAAATGGATAAATTACACCTTGTTGCACCATTTTATCTAACTCAGCCTTGACTCTGCTCTTCATAGGTAATGGAACTTTCTGGGCTTTCCAGACAACTGGACTGACTTCAGGGTCTAACTTCACAAGTATACAACTGGGGGTTTGCCTAGTTAGTCTTTGAAAAGATCAGCATAGGTAGAAAAAATAGACTGGGCAAATTTATAATAGTGCACTTTTAAGCTGACATGATGGACTTCTTTATTAAATGAAAGCAGTCCCATTTTCAAACTCTCTCTGAGTCCTAATAATGACTGTACGTGCCTTTTGACCACATAGAATTGCAAGTCGTAACTTTTCCCAGCAAAGAAATGTGAAATCAGTACTGAACCTTCAGTCTGAATTTCTTCACCAACAGAAGCAACAAGCTTTGCACACTTTGCCAAATCAAGATTCTCACCAGCACATACTCTAGCAATTGTTTCTGCTGACATAACACTGCACTTTGAACCTGTGTCAACTTTGAGCTCTGTGGGTCTCCCATTTATCTGAACAGTACAAAATACTTCATTCTTTGCCCATAAATCTACTGCATTGACTGTTTCATTAAGCACTGACACTCCATCAACATAAAAAGTAGGGTCACGGCTTTCTAATTGATCAACTTGTCTCTTTGAATGTTCTCTTTTAATAAAAAAATGTCCCTTATTTGATTTGCAAGCACTTATTGCATTTGTGGTATTGCTGACCAAAAGCTAAGCACTTTTATCTTTTAGGTTCATGATGTACACCACAGTTACGACAGTTAACTATGAAACCAGGTAGAGGCACATTCTTTGAGTTTTCTGACTCACTCTTGTGCTCCACTGAGACTGTGCACACTCTGGAATTTGCTAGAAAAGTACAGGGTTTCCTAGTGACTGTTGCAGGATTTACAGTTGCTGCCATGTGCTTGGGTCTGTTCTTTTACCCATGTGCTACATACTATCAACATGAGCACTAGAAGATACTGGAAGCATGCATTTTTCGTTTGTAAGCATATTTGTGTGCTTTTCTGTGAGCTCATATATCTGACAAATCTCAGTTGTCTTTTTCAAAGTTAAATCACTACCACAAAGCAAAATATTTGTCACAGCATCTTCTTTCATACCATGCACACAAGTTTGTCTTTTATCAACTCATCCCTTAAATCTCCAAATCTGCACATTTTAGCTTTGTTTCTCAAGTCACTTATATATGCTATGAAAGTTTCCCCGGGCTTTTGACCTCTTGTGTAAAAATAAGTGCCTTTCCATTGTAATATTCATTTGTAGGTTACACATTTCTCTAAATTTACATTTTAATCACTCTGGGTCCTCCCTTGTTTCAGCTAGTACCACTATATGATGGTCCCCCCCCCCTGTCCTGCAAACACAGCAGGGGCATACACAAATGAATGCTCTCTTTCTATGGCTTCTGAACCAGCTAAATTAAGCAGAATAAATGCCTTTGTATGGTCATCTTTATCAGAAAATGCAGCTTGTATGAAAATATTGTACTCTTGCTCAAACATTCTCCAATTCTCTGTAATATTATTATCAAATACAAGTGGATCTGGTCTACGAAATCCTTCAGCCATGCCATCAAAATATACCCAAACACACTGAAAATATGGCCCTTGTAATTATATGAACATGCACACACAGCCAGCACTTGTAATAACAGTCAAATGCAAAATAAACTCTGAAATACTGTACTTTGCGAAATATGCTTTGAAATGACTGTATTTTGTGAAATAACTGTACTGTGATACTGCACAAACTTGCAAACACTGTATATTTTGGATACCTTAAATAGCTTTAATTAATGTAAACAAAGTATGTGCTATGAACTACTTCGAAAAAAATGCAGTCATATTCCTTATTTTATTTGTTTTATGAGATTCAGACTTTATTTCAAACATTTTCCATTGTTATTTGAATATTTTTCTATCAATATGATGCAGTTTCGGACATTTTGTTTACTTAGAAATTCATTTAGAGCATTCTGAGTGCTTTGTTTTATATTTTGTGAATAAGAAATCATTTAAGTAAGGTTTGATACCTGAAATATGTTTCTGACCTTTTTTGTGAGTTATATGTGCTCTAGGAATGATCCGTTCCTCTATATTCCTCCACCATTAACTGAATACCTTCTTGGTCCAGAATCTGGATTTCTGGATCCCATTCTGACACCACGTCGTTCGTCCTGTTTCACCATTGAAGATAAACAGGCAGAGTAGTTCATTTATATGCTTTATTACATAGAAACACATCAGGATGAAGAGCAGAAGTACAAACTATAAACAAACTGATTAACTGACAGACTACACAGACATACATGCTTGCAGGTTACTACAAAATGGCCGTCAGGGTTGCACATGCTCAGTATTTATACACATGTACAAGCCCCTAGAAAGCTTCTTAAAAGTATACATACATATTGATCTACAGTCAGGATTTAAAACATGGTATAAAATTGATGTGAATGGCAACTGACTAAGAAGGCTTTAGAGAACCACTTTTTAAAGAGGCTGCAGTAAAATGCATACTTAGGTACTTAGCCAGCAGAGATGTATGTCAAAGTCAAAGTAAACTTTATTGTCATTTAGAACTACATATGTGTAGCCTAAATGACATTTCATGCAGCAGCTCACTTCTTGAGATTACAAAGGAAAGTGAAACAACACATATAAGTAGAGGAATAAACATAACTAACAAATATAATCCTACTTCCACTATATGCAAGAAAGAGCAGACATTTACCAACACTCTTATATGAAAAGATTACCCTCCCATGAATTCAATTAACTACCCTATTTAAAGTAAAACAAAACACACTACAGATTGATATTTGAATAAAATTCACTTGAATGAGTTAAATAATACTGACTCTGGATATAATAAATAAATATTGCACTTACTTGGAATATATGTAAGTATATATTGTACAGATAAATAAAAATGGACTTATTATGTGTCCAGACTCCTGCACTAGTGCCCGAGTTCAGAAGTCTAATCACTGTAGGGTAGAAACTGTTACTGAATCTTGTAGTCCTGCAGCGGATGCTGTGATATCTCCTGCCAGATGCCAGATGCTTAATAAGTCCATGCGCAGGATGCGTGTTGTTCTGTATATTTTGGTGGCCTTTCTGATACTTTTTGCTGAATAAACATGTTGCATTGATGGAAGACTGGAACCTGTTAGTTTCTCTGCAACCCTCACCACTCTTTGAGGGTGGCCTAATGCTTAAGGTGTTTGCCTTAGAAACAGAAGGTGCAGGGTTTGAGTCTCACAAGGGATAATCTCCTGCCAGATGCCAGATGCTTAATAAGTCCATGCGCAGGATGCGTGTTGTTCTGTATATTTTGGTGGCCTTTCTGATACTTTTTGCTGAATAAACATGTTGCATTGATGGAAGACTGGAACCTGTTAGTTTCTCTGCAACCCTCACCACTCTTTGAGGGTGGCCTAATGCTTAAGGTGTTTGCCTTAGAAACAGAAGGTGCAGGGTTTGAGTCTCACAAGGGATAATTGGCTTGGCTTAAATGGCTCGCAAGGGCAATTAGCCTAGTACTAATCTATGAACCTAATCTATGAACCTTTCTGTAACTGTGCAGCTTCCAAACCACACTGTGAAGTTGCAGGTGAGGATGCTCTATACACTGTGAAGGTGCGGGTGAGGATGCTCTATACACTGTGAAGGTGCGGGTGAGGATGCTCTATACACTGTGGAGGTGCAGGTGAGGATGCTCTATACACTGTGAAGGTGCGAGTGAGGATGCTCTATACACTGTGAAGGTGCGGGTGAGGATGCTCTATACTCTGTGAGGTTGCAGGTGACAATGCTTTCTACACTGTGAAGTTGCAGGTGAGGATGCTCTATACACTGTGAAGGTACGGGTGAGGATGCTCTATACACTGTGAAGGTGCGGGTGAGGATGCTCTATACACTGTGAGGTTGCAGGGTGAGGATGCTCTATACACTGTGAAGGTGCGGGTGAGGATGCTTTATACACTGTGAAGGTGCGGGTGAGGATGCTCTATACACTGTGAGGTTGCAGGTGAGGATGCTCTATACACTGTGAAGGTGCGGGTAAGGATGCTCTATACACTGCGAAGGTGCGGGTGAGGATGCTCTATACACTGTGAGGTTGCAGGTGAGGATGCTCTATACACTGTGAAGGTGCAGGTGAGGATGCTCTATACACCGTAAGGTTGCAGGTGAGGATGCTCTATACACTGTGAAGTTGCAGGTGAAGATGCTCTATACACTGTGAGGTTGCAGGTGAGGATGCTCTATACACTGTGAAGTTGCAGGTGAGGGTGCTCTATACACTGTGAGGTTGCAGGTGAGGACGCTCTCTATTGCAGGTGAGGATGCTCTCTATTGCACCTCTATAGAAGGTGGAGAGAATATGAGGAGGAAGCTTAGCTTTTTTTTCAGCCTTCTTAAAAAGGGGAGGCATTGTTGCTCTTTCTTGACCAGTTGGTTGGTGTTTCCCGACCATGAGAGATCCTCTGATATGTGTACACCCAGGAATTTTGTACTCTTAACCCTCTCCACACTCTCAGCATTGATCCTGGGCACTGGGTGGTTTGTTCGCCTTTTCCTGAAGTTGATGATAATCTCTTTGGTCTTGCTTGCATTCAGGTCAAGGTTGTTCCCTTTGCACCATCTGATCAGAGATGCCACCTCCTCTCTGTACACCCTTTCATCCTCCTTTGTGATGAGCCCCACAACTGTGGTGTCATCAGCAAACTTGATGACATGGTTGGACTTGTACTTAGCATAACAGTCGTGGGTTAGGATGTTGAATAACAGAGGCTGAGAACACAGCCCTGTGGAACCCCGGTGTTAATCGTTATGCACTTTGATATGCTTTTACCTGAACACACCCTCTGCGGTCTCTCAATCAGAAAGTCCAGGGTCCAGTTACGGAGATGTTTACTGATTCCTAAATGTGGCACTTTTTCTATCAGCTGCATTGGTACCACCATATTAAATGCAGAGCTGAAGTCTATGAACACCATCCTCACATAGTTGTATTTGCCCTCTCAATGTTCAAGGGTGATGTGTACTGCTACTGATATGGCATCAGCCATGGATCAGTTAGCTCTGTATGCAAACTGCAAAGTGTTAAAATCAGGAGGGTGTCATGATGAAAGATGCTTTTTGATCACCCACTCAAAACATTTCATAACAGTAGATGTCAGAACGACTGGTCTGTAGTCATTAGGGCTGGAGGGAGTGGTTTTCTTAGGTAGTGGGATGATGTTAGTTTCCTTGTAGTGTGAGGGTACTTTTGCCATGGCAAGAGAGGCATTAAATATTTCCTTGAGCACTGTACATAGTTGATCAGTACAACCTTTTAACACCTTGCCCGGTATGTTGTCTGGGCCAGCAGCCTTCTTGGGGTTCACCTTCCTTAGCTGCCTTCTTACCTCCTCTGTGCTGAGGTGAGCACAGCATCCTTCTCATCAGTGGGTAGCTTTAGTGCCAACCTGTTGTTTCTTTCCTCAAATCTACCAAAGAAGATGTTCAAACTGTCCCGGAATTTGATGCTGTCCTCACACTGTGCTGACCTGATTTTGTGGTCAGTGATCTCCTGTATGCCTTGCCATAGTCTCCTTACATCCTTCATGACTTCAAAGTGGCTCTGCACCTTTCTGCCATACTCCCTCTTAGCTTCCTTTATACCCCTCCTGAGATTATCTCTTGCTACACTTAGGGCTACTTTGTCCTTAGCCCTGTAAGCTGCATTTCTCTCCTTCAGAACCTCATATACCTTAGGGGTGTTTTGCAGCATGCAGTAACATACAGCAACATGCAGTACTTAGGTACTTAGGCACCATATGTGTATGTGTTTTGTAACATGTAGTAACATACAATAACATGCAGTATTTAGATACTTAGCCACCAGATGTGTACATGTTTTGTAACATGCAGTAACATACAGTAACATGCAGTATTTAGATACTTAGCCACCAGAAATGTATATGTTTTGCAATATCTAGTAACATACAGTAACATGCAGTATTTAGATACTTAGCCACCAGAAATGTATATGTTTTGCAATATCTAGTAACATACAGTAACATGCAGTATTTAGGTACTGAGCCTCCAGAGATGTATGTGTTTTGTAACATTCAATAACATGCAGTTCTTAGCCACCAGAGATGTATGTGTTTTGTAATATGCAGTAATATGCAGTAACATACAGCAATATGCAGTACTTTGGTAGTTAGCCACTAGAGATCTATGTGTTTTGTAACATGTATTAAAATGTAGTGAAATGCAATATCGTGAATTACTTAGGTAATTGACTACCAGAGATGTATGTGTTTTTTAAAATGCAATAACATGCAGGATTTAGCCACCAGAGATGTAAGTGTTTTATAACGTGCAGTGATGTGCAGTACTTAGATACTTAGCCACCAGATGCATACGTGTTTTCTAACATGCAGTAACATACAGTAACATGCAGTAGTTAGGTAGTTAGCCACCAGAGATGTAGGTGTTTTGTAACATGCATTCAAATGTAGTAACATGCAATATCATGCATTACTTAGGTAACTGGCCACCGGAGATGTATGTGTTTTGTAACATACAGTAACATGCAGCAGTTGCCACCAGAGATGTGTGTGTTTTGTAACATGCAATAACATACAGGATTTAGCCACCAGAGACGTATGTGTTTTGTAACGTGCAGTGACATGCAGTACTTAGGTACTTAGCTACCAGACATGTACGTGTTTTGCAACATGCAGTAACATATAGTAACATGCAGTATTTAAGTACTTATCCACCAGAGATGTATATGTTTTTAACATGTAGTAACATACAATAACATGCAGTATTTAGGTACTTAGCCACTAGAGATGTATGTATTTTGTAACATGTAGTAACATACAGTAACATGCAGTATTTAGGTACTTAGCCCCCTAGAGATGTATGTGTCCAGTAACATGCAGTACTTAGGTACCTAACCACCAGAGGTGTATATGTTTTGTAACATGCAGTAACATACAGTATTGAAGTACTTAGCAGAGATGTATCATTTTTGCTATATCTGTTTTAGAATGTTGACTTACTATTATGTCGCCATTTAAATGATCGAGCTGAGATCATTGAGACAGCACAATCTCAACATCCCAGATCGGGAAAATATCGTTAAGTGACAGTAGATAGTTTTTGATTGAGACAGCACAATCTCAACATCCCAGATCGGGAAAATATCGTTACGTGACAGTAGATAGCTTTTGTAAGATCTTGGTACAGCAGGGATTGAGGTTTTGTCATGTAGCGTGATCTCAGAGTTGATATATATAATTAGGAGGGATGCAGAGGATACAGGGGAGGTTTCTACTCCAGCAAAAAATATGTTTGCAGTGTTGTGGACATAGCTCTCCGTTGTACAGATTTTCTCAGAATACCCAGATTTTTGCCTCATATTTTTGGTCTGTTTCTCATTAAATTTTGGTTTTCTGGCAAATCATTTCAAATCATTGAGAGGTGAAGTCAGAAAATAATGACAGACATTTGAGTTTCAGACTTCATATCCTTCAGAAAATTCATGCTAATGCAAACCATGTTATTCTATCAACTTTCTAAGTCTGTAAGAGTAATATTTAAAAAGTGTCCCTATTTTTGGGCCTTTGTTCCCCCATTATTTGTGGCTTTGTCCAGATTTCTGGCTCTGAGAGGTATGGCTGGGACATCAAGATTGTGTTGTGTCTATGATCTGGACTCAGTCATTTAAATGTTAACATAATGGTAACTTGACGTACTAAAATAGACTGTTTTGCCATTGCGGAGTAGAAATCGTAAGTCAATGTATGCATGTCTCTGCTCCTTAAAGGTTGTTGCTACACATATATCATTTTACATTTGAGGACTATGTCACTGGGCTTTGCCAAAATAACAGGGTGCAAGAGACAGTGTAGAAACTGACATTGTTTACTGTAACTAAGTGAGCCCACTGGAAGAACAGAGACAGGAGACATTGATGTTCAGGTGAATTAACTGTTTGCCTGAGGTCTAGTTTGTATGTATGTATGCATTTGTTTACTTATGTACAGTACAGTAACCGGGTTGGTAGGCTACTTCACAAACCATTTCAGTCATGAGATGTGCCACTGTGACAGATACAAATTTCAGCATAGAACTGCGAGTCAGATATAACATAATAATTGCAAAGCACAGCAACAGAATAAACAAAAAAGGTAATAGCTGTCACTGGCTACAGAAATAAATGAAAAGACAGTATTTAATTATATTCACAGATTAGCATCTTACTGTGATCATGAAAATGAAATGTGTACAATTTGGATTTGCTAAATGTGCTTGCTGCGTGATATTGCCTGGTGTCAGGTTTGTAGCCAGTGTCAAAATAAACCCGCTTGTATTTATTGCTAAGGTATTTCGTTAGTTGTTCTTTAAATGTGGTTATTCGGGGATTTTTCTCATGGACAGCTAGTTTTGCTTTCTAGTTGTGTCCTGTTTACAGCAGTTTTACTGAGCCTAACCCCTGCTCATTAAAAGTAAGGACAAACTACAAAGACATGCATCTGGAGCATTTTTCCCGGGCCTCCGCTGAAAATAAGCTCTGTCCCAGTTGGACTTTCCCGGTCAACAAATGTTAAATAAATAAGGAACTTCTCTGATTCTGGCAATTCCTGCTTGTCAAATCTTTGTTAACTCTGTACTTTTCTAGGTGTCTGACATGCTTCCTTCTCGCACAAGTTTGTCATCATCCATTGAAAGGCTTTTATTCACACGTAATGCCCTAGGGAATTTACAAAGTTCAACATGTCTGCTGTGCATAGGAGTGTTGTTTCATTGTTGTTACAGCTTAAAACGTGTGAAAGAATAACTGACACTTAAAATAATTACTGTAACCCTTGCCCTCTTCAGACTATGGCATGTATAACATACCTTATTTGTTTCAAACACTAGGAACTTCCATCATTTCTGTTCTGCCACAGTATGACTTCTAATATTTCTAAAATTTCATACCTGCAACATAAAAGCCATCACCTCCACCTGAGCTCAGGCAGAAAAAAAAAAAAAGGCTAAAAAGATTTATAAAATTATCAAAGTTTAATGTAACAAGTTGTTGAGGTATGCTGTTGCAGCTTGGTTGAAGGTCATTTAACAGCTGCAAGTCAGAGGGATGTGCATTAGCTTCTTAAAAGGGTTGTGAAATTGGTTATAATTGCCTTGGTAGACAATGTCCCTAATTACATCGAACATTTGCCTTCTCATTCGGCCATGCAGTCACCTGCTCATTATAGGTCATCCACTCTGTTAGTCGTCCCAGTTTTAAATTATGAAACTTATAAATGTGAGATCTTTAATAGCAAAATGAGTAGTTATAGATGCTAATTTTGAGGGTACTGTGTCTCTCACAGTAGACCCTTTTCTCTAGGGTGATCTTACAAGGCATGATTTTTAGATTCATAGATTCATAGATTAGTACTAGGCTAACTGCCCTTGCGAGCCATTTTAAGCCTAGCCAATTATCCCTTATGAGACTCAAACCCTGCACCTTGTCTTTGTAAGACAAACACCTTAACCATTAGGCCACCCTCCCAACCCATAAGTTAGTACTAGGCTAACTGCCCTTGCGAGCCATTGTAAGCCTAGCCAATTATCCCTTGTGAGATTCAAACCTTGCACCTTGTATTTGTAAGGCAAACACCTTAAGCATTAGGCCACCCACCCTCCCTGTTGATTTTTGCATCCCTTTACATTTGGGGGTGCATCTCTCTTCATTTGTGGTACAGATGGCTTACAAAGAACAGCAGCGACAGTTGACATTAGTTGTTCTTTTCTAGTTTAGTTTTGTTCCCCATAATTCAAGAATGCAGTTATGGCCTTGAAAGACAATATGAACCCTCTCATTTAATTCTTCCCTCTCAGTCACTCTGAAATGCAACACGGAGCCTCTCATTTAATTTCTTCTCACTCAGTCACTCTGAAATACAATATGGAGCCTCTCATTTAATTCTTACAGCTCAGTCACTTTGAAGTACAACACGGAGCCTCTCATGTAATTCGTCCCTCTCAGTCACTCTGAAATACAACATGGATCCTCACATTTAATTCTTCCCTCTCAGTCACTCTGAAATACAATATGGAGCCTCTCATTTAATTCTTACAGCTCAGTCACTCTGAAATACAACATGGAGCCTCTCATTTAATTCTTACAGCTCAGTCACTCAGAAATACAACATGGAGCCTCTCATTTAATTCTTCCCTGTAAGTCACTCTGAAATACAACATGGGGCCTCTCATTTAATTCTTCCCTCTCAGTCACTATGAAATACAACATGGAACCACTCATTTAATTCTTCCCTGTAAGTCACTCTGAAATACAACATTGAGCCTCGGATTTAATTCTTTCCTCTCAGTCACTCTGAAAAACAACATGGGGCCTCTCATTTAATTCTTCCCTCTCAGTCACTCTGATTTACAATATGGAGCCTCTCATTGAATTCTTACCTCTCAGTCACTCTGAAATACAACATGGGGCCTAGCAATTAATTATTCCCTCTCAGTCACTCTGAAATACAACATGGGGCCTCTCATTTAATTCTTCCCTCTTGGTCACTCTGAAATACAACATGGAGCCTCTCATTTAATTCTTCCCTCTCATCATCATCTTCTTTTGGCTGCTCCCGTTAGAGGTCACCACAGTGGATCATCTGTTTCCATTTCTTCCTGTCCTCTGCATCTTGCTCTGTCACACCAACCTCCATGTCCTCTTTCACCACATCCATAAACCTTATCTTAGGCCTTCCTCTTTTCCTCTTACCTGGCAGCTCCATCCTTAGCATCCTTTTCCCAATATACCCAGCATCCCTCCTCAGCACATGTCCAAACCAACGCAATCTCACCTCTCTTGCTTTGTCTCCAAACTGTCCAACCTGAGCTAACCCTCTAATATACTGATTCCTAATCCTGTCCATCCAAGTCACACCCAGTGCAAATCTTAACATCTTTAACTGTGCCACATCCAGCTCTGACTCCTGCCTTTTCGTCAATGCTACCGTCTTCAACCCATATAACATAGCTGGTCTCATTACCCTCTTGTAGACCTTCCCTTTCACTTTTATTGGTACCCGTCTGTCACAAATCACTCCTGACACTCTTCTCCACCCATTCCACCCTGCCTGTACTCTCTTCTTCACCTCTCTTCCACACTCACCATTACTCTGAACTGTTGATCCCAAGTACTTAAACTCATCCACCTTTACCAAATCTACTCCCTGCATCCTCACCATTCTACCCTCCCTCTCATTTACACACATATATTCTGTTTTAGCCCTGCTGACCGTCATTCCTCTCCTCTCTAAAGCATATCTCCACCTCCCCAGGGTCTCTTCAACCTGGTCGCTACTCTCACTACATACCACAATGTCATCTGCAAACATCATAGTCCACGGGGCCTCCTGTCTAATCTCATCTGTCAACCTGTCCATCACCACTGCAAATAAGAAAGGGCTCAGAGCTGATCCTTGATGTAATCCCACCTCCATCTTAAACATATCTGTCACTCCCACCGCAGTCCTCACCAATGTCACACTACCCTTGTACATATCCTGTACCACTCTTACATACTTCTCTGCCACTCCCAACTTCCTTATACAATACCACAACTCCTCTCTAGGCACCCTGTCATGTGCTTTCTCTAAGTCCACAAAGACACAATGCAACTCCTTCTGACCTTCTCTGTATTTCTCCAACAACACTCTCAGAGCAAATATTGCATCTGCAGTGCTCTTTCCTGGCATGAAACCATACTGCTGATCACTAATCATCACCTCCCTTCTTAACCAAGCTTCCACTACTCTTTCCCATAACTTCAAGCTGTGACTGATCAATTTTATCCCTCTGTAGTTAATGCAGCTCTGGACATCACCCTTATTCTTAAAGAATTGTACCAAAACACTTTTTCTCCACTCCTCAGGCATCCTCTGACTTTCCAAAATTTTATTAAGCAATCTGGTTAAAAATTCCACTGCCATTTCTCCTAAGCACCTCCATGCTTCCACTGGTATGTCATCTGGGCCAACAGCCTTTCCATTCTTCAACCTCTTCATAGCTGTCCTTACTTCCTCCTTGCTAATTTGCTTCACTTCCTGATTCACTATCCCCACATCATCCAACCTTCTCTCTCTCTCATTCTCTTCATTCATCAGCCCTTCAAAGTACTCTTTCCATCTACTCAACACACACTCCTCACTTGTGAGTACGTTTCCCTCACTGTCCTTTATCACTCTTACCTGCTGCACATCTTTCCCAGCTCTGTCCCTCTGTCTAGCCAATCGGTACAAGTCCTTTTCACCCTCTTTAGTGTCCAATCTCTCATACAACTCTCCATACGCCTTATCCTTAGCTTTCACCACCTCTCTCTTTGCCAAGCGCATCATCTCCTTATACTCATGTCTTCTTTCTTCATCTCTTTGACAATCCCACTTCTTCTTCGCCAGCCTCTTCCTCTGTATATGCTCCTGTACTTCCTCATTCCACCACCATGTCTCCTTGTCCTCTTTCCTCTGTCCAGATGTCACACCAAGCACCTTCCTAGCAGTCTCCCTTACTAGTTCTGTTGTAGTTACCCAGCTATTCGGTAAATCTTCATTGCCTCCCAGTGCCTGTCTTAACTCTTTCCTGAACTCCACCTCACAATCACCCTTTTTTAACTTCCACCATTTAATCCTTGGCACTGTTTTCACACTCCTCCTCCTCCGCTTCTTGATCACCAACATCATCCTGCAGACCACCATTCTATGCTGCTTAACTACACTTTCCCCAGTCACCACTTTACAGTCTCCAATCTCCTTCAGACTGGCCCTCCTACATAGGATATAATCCACCTGTGTGCATCTTCCTCCACTCTTGTACATCACCCTGTGCTCCTCCGTCTTCTTAAAATACATACTCACCACAGCCATGTCCATCCTTTTCGCAAAATTCACAATCATCTGATCTTCTGCATTCCTCTCCTTAACACCATACCTACCCATCACTTCCTCATCCCCTCTGTTCACTTCACCAACATGCCCATTGAAGTCCGCTCCAATCACTAGCCTCTCACCCTTGGGTACACTCACCACCACTTCATCCAACTCACTCCAAAATTGTTCTTTCTCATCCATCACACACCCAACTTGTGGAGCATATGCACTAACAACATTCATCATTACACCTTCAATTTCAAGCTTCATAAACATCACTCTATCAGACACTCTCATCACCTCCAAAACACTCTTGCCATACTGTTCCATTGGGATAACCCCTACCCCATTTCTTCTGCCATCCACACCATGATAGAACAATTTGAACCCGCCTCCTATACACTTGGCCTTACTTCCCTTCCATCTGGTCTCTTGCACACACAATATATCAACCTTCCTTCTCTCCATTATATCAGCTATCTCTCTCCCTATACCAGTCATAATGCCAACATTCAAAGTTCCTACCCTCAGAACTCCACTCCTAACCTTCCTCCTCTCTTCCTGCCTTTGGGCATGCCTTCCCCCTGCTCTTCTTCTTCGGCCAACAATAGCCCAATTTCCGCCAGCACCCTGTTGGCTAACAGTACTGGTGGCGGTCATTGGTAACCCGGGCCTCGACCGATCTGGTATGTAATTAGGAAATGTTCTCTGCATCAGTAATTTGGCAGAGGTTTTACGCCAGATTTAATTCTTCCCTCTCAGCCACTCTGAAATACAACATGGAGCCTCTCATTATATTCTTCCCTCTTAGTGACTCTGCGACATGGAGCCTCACATTTAAATCTTCCCTCTCAGTCACTCTCAAATACAAACATGGGGCCTCTCATTTAATTCTAACTTCTCAGTCACTCTGTAATACAACATGGAGCCTCTGATTTAATTCTTCCCTCTCAGTCAGTCTGAAATACAACACGGAGCCTCTCATTTAATTCTTCCCCCTCAGTCACTCTGAAATACAATATGGAGCCTCTCATTTAATTCTTACATCTCAGTCACTCTGAAATACAATACGGAGCCTCTCATTTAATTCTAACATCTCAGTCACTCTGAAATACAACACGGAACCTCTCATTTAATTCTTACCTCTCAGTCACTCTGAAATAAAACATGGAGCCTCTCATTTAATTCTTACAACTCAGTCACTCTGAAATACAACATGGAGCCTCTCATTTAATTCTTCACTCTCAGCTACTCTGAAATACAACAAGGGGCCTCTCATTTAATTCTTACCTCTCAGTCACCCTGAAATACAACATGGAGCCTCTCATTTAATTCTTACAAATCAGTCACTCTGAAATACAACATGGAGCCTCTCATTTAATTTTTCCCTCTCAGTCACTCTGAAATACAACGTGGAGCCTCTCATTTAATTCTTCCCTCTCAGTCACTCTGAAATACAACATGGACCCTCTCATTTAATTCTTACATCTCAGTCACTCTGAAATACCACATGGAGCCTCACATTCAATTCTTACATCTCAGTCACTCTGAAATACAACATGGAGCCTCACATTTAATTCTTCCCTCTCAGTCACTCTGAAATACAATATGGAGCCCCTCATTTAATTCTTACATCTCAGTCACTCTGAAATACAACATGGAGCAACTCATTTAGTTATTCACTCTCCATCACTCTGAAATACAACATGGAACCTCTCATTTAATTCTTCCATCTCAATCACTCTGAAATACAATATGGAGCCTCTCATTTAATTCTTACATCTCAGTCACTCTGAAATACTACACAGAGCCTCTCATTTAATTATTCCCTCTCAGTCACTCTGAAATACAACACGGAGCCTCTCTTTAATTCTTCCCTCTCAGTCACTTTGAAATACAACATGGAGCCTCTTATTTAATTATTCCCTCTCCATCACTCTGAAATACAACATGGAGCCTCTCATTTAATTCTTCTGTCTCATTCACTCTGAAATATAACATGGAGATTCTCATTTAATTCTTCCCACTCAGTCACCCTGAAATACGATATGGAGACTCTCGTTTAATTCTTCCCTCTCAGTCACTCTTAAAAACAACATGGAGCCACTCATTTAATTCTTCCCTCTTAGACACTCTGAAATACAGTATGGATCCTCTCATTTAATTTTTAAATCTCAGTCACTCTGTAATACAACATGAAGCCTCTGATTTAATTATTCCCTCTCAGTCACTCTGAAATACAACATGGGGCCTCTCATTTAAGTCTTCCCTTTCAGTCCCTCTGAAATACAACATGGAGCCTCAAATTTAATTCTTCCCTCTCAGTCACTCTGAAATACAACATGGAGCCTCTCATTTAATTCTTCCATCTCAGTCACTCTGAAATACAACATGGAGCCTCAAATTTAATTCTTCCCTCTCAGTCACTCCGAAATACAACATGGAGCCTCTCATTTAATTCTTCCCTCTCAGTCTCTCTGAAATACAACATGGGGCCTCTCATTTAATTCTTCCCTGTCAGTCACTCTCAAATACAACATGGGGTCTCTCATTTAATTCTTCCCTCTCAGTCACTCTCAAATACAACATGGTGCCTCTCATTTAATTCTTCCCTCTCAGTCACTCTGAAATACAACATGGGGTCTCTCATTTAATTATTCCCTGTCAGTCACTCGCAAATACAACATGGGGCCTCTCATTTAATTCTTCCCTCTCAGTCACTCTGAAAAAGAACATGGAATCTCTTATTAAATTCTTCCCTCTCAGCTACTTTGAAATACAACATTGAGCCTCTCATTTAATTCTTCCCTGTAAGTCACTCTGAAATACAAACATGGGGCCTCTCATTTAATTCTTCCCTCTCAGTCACTTTGAAATACAACATGGAGCCTCTCATTTAATTCTTCTGTCTCATTCACTCTGAAATACAACATGGAGCTTCTCATTTAATTCTTCCCACTCAGTCACCCTGAAATACGATATGGAGACTCTCGTTTAATTCTTCCCTCTCAGTCACTCTTAAAAACAACATGGAGCCACTCATTTAATTCTTCCCTCTTAGACACTCTGAAATACAGTATGGATCCTCTCATTTAATTTTTAAATCTCAGTCACTCTGTAATACAACATGGAGCCTCTGATTTAATACTTCCCTCTCAGTCAGTTTGAAATACAACATGGAACCTCTTATTTAATTATTCCCTCTCAGTCACTCTGAAATACAACATGGGGCCTCTCATTTAATTCTTTCCTCTCAGTCACTCTCAAATACAACATGGGGCCTCTCATTTAATTCTTCCCTTTCAGTCCCTCTGAAATACAACATGGAGCCTCAAATTTAATTCTTCCCCCTCAGTCACTCTGAAATACAACATGGAGCCTCTCATTTAATTCTTCCATCTCAGTCACTCTGAAATACAACATGGAGCCTCAAATTTAATTTGTCCCTCTCAGTCACTCTGAAATACAACATGGAGCCTCTCATTTAATTCTTCCCTCTCAGTCACTGTGAAATACTATATGAAGCCTCTCATTTAATTCTTCCCTCTAAGTCACTCTGAAATACAACAAGGAGCCTCAAATTTAATTCTTCCCTCTCAGTCACTCTGAAATACAACATGGAGCCTCTCACTTAATTCTTCCCTCTTAGTCACACTCAAATACAACATGGGCCCTCTCATTTAATTCTTCCCTCTCAGTAACTTTGAAATACAACATGGGGCCTCTCATTTAATTCTTCCCTCTCACTCACTCTGAAAAAGAACATGGAACCTCTTTTTAAATTCTTCCCTCTCAGCCACTCAGAAATGCAATATGGAGCCTCTCATTTAATTCTTCCCTCTCAGTCACTCTGAAATACAATACGGAGCCTCTCATGTAATTTGTCCATCTCATTCACTCTGACATACAACATGGGGCCTCTCATTTAATTCTTCCCTCTCAGTCACTCTGAAATACAACATGGTGCCTCTCATTTAATTCTTACAGCTCAGTCACTCTAAAATACAACATGGAGCCTCTCATTTAATTCTTACAGCTCAGTCACTCTGAAATACAACATGGAGCCTCTCATTTAATTCTTCCCTTTCTGTCACTCTGAAATACAATATGGAGCCTATAATTAATTCTTCCCTCTCAGTCATTCTGAAATACAACACGGAGCCTCTCATGTAATTCGCTCCTCTCATTCACTCTGAAATACAACATGGGGCCTCTCATTTAATTCTTCCCGCTCAGTCACTCTGAAATACAACATGGAGCCTCTCATTTAATTCTTACAGCTCAGTCACTCTGAAATACAACATGGAGCCTCTCATTTAATTCTTACAGCTCAGTCACTCTGAAATACAATATAGAGCCTCTCATTTAATTCTTACAGCTCAGTCAGTATGAAATACAACATGGAGCCTCTCATTTAATTCTTCCCTCTCAGTCACTCTGAAATACAATATGGAGGCTCTCATTTAATTCTTCCCTATAAGTCACTCTGAAATACAACATTGAGCCTCAGATTTAATTCTTTCCTCTCAGTCACTCTGAAAAATAACGTGGGGCCTCTCATTTAATTCTTCCCTTTCAGTCACTCTCAAATACAACATGGTGCCTCTCATTTAGTTCTTCCCTCTCAGTCACTCTGAAATACAACATGGGGCCTCTCATTTAAATATTCCCTGTCAGTCACTCTCAAATACAACATGGGGCCTCTCATTTAATTCTTCCCTCTCAGTCACTGTGAAATACAATATGAAGCCTCTCATTTAATTCTTCCCTCTAAGTCACTCTGAAATACAACATGGAGCCTCAAATTTAATTCTTCCCTCTCAGTCACTCTGAAATACAACATGGAGCCTCTCACTTAATTCTTCCCTCTCAGTCACTCTCAAATACAACATGGGCCCTCTCATTTAATTCTTCCGTCTCAGTAACTTTGAAATACAACATGGGGCCTCTCATTTAATTCTTCCCTCTCAGTCACTCTTAAAAACAACATGGAGCCACTCATTTAATTCTTCCCTCTTAGACACTCTGAAATACAGTATGGATCCTCTCATTTAATTTTTAAATCTCAGTCACTCTGTAATACAACATGGAGCCTCTGATTTAATACTTCCCTCTCAGTCAGTTTGAAAAACAACATGGAACCTCTTATTTAATTATTCCCTCTCAGTCACTCTGAAATACAACATGGGGCCTCTCATTTAATTATTTCCTCTCAGTCACTCTCAAGTACAACATGGGGCCTCTCATTTAATTCTTCCCTTTCAGTACCTCTGGAATACAACATGGAGCCTCAAATTTAATTCTTCCCTCTCAGTCACTCTGAAATACAACATGGAGCCTCTCATTTAATTCTTCCATCTCAGTCACTCTGAAATACAACATGGAGCCTCAAATTTAATTCTTCCCTCTCAGTCACTCTGAAATACAACATGGAGCCTCTCATTTAATTATTCCCTCTCAGTCTCTCTGAAATACAACATGGGGCCTCTCATTTAATTCTTCCCTGTCAGTCACTCTCAAATACAACATGGGGTCTCTCATTTAATTCTTCCCTCTCAGTCACTCTCAAATACAACATGGTGCCTCTCATTTAATTCTTCCCTCTCAGTCACTCTGAAATACAACATGGGGCCTGACATTTAATTATTCCCTGTCAGTCACTCTCAAATACAACATGGGGCCTCTCATTTAATTCTTCCCTCTCAGTCACTGTGAAATACTATATGAAGCCTCTCATTTAATTATTCCCTCTAAGTCACTCTGAAATACAACATGGAGCCTCAAATTTAATTCTTCCCTCTCAGTCACTCTGAAATACAACATGGAGCCTCTCACTTAATTCTTCCCTCTCAGTCACTCTCAAATACAACATGGGCCCTCTCATTTAATTCTTCCCTCTCAGTAACTTTGAAATACAACATGGGGCCTCTCATTTAATTCTTCCCTCTCAGTCACTCTGAAAAAGAACATGGAACCTCTTATTAAATTCTTCCCTCTCAGCCACTCAGAAATGCAATATGGAGCCTCTCATTTAATTCTTCCCTCTCAGTCACTCTGAAATACAATACGGAGCCTCTCATGTAATTCGTCCCTCTCATTCACTCTGAAATACAACATGGGGCCTCTCATTTAATTCTTCCCTCTCAGTCACTCTGAAATACAACATGGAGCCTCTCATTTAATTCTTACAGCTCAGTCACTCTGAAATACAACATGGAGCCTCTCATTTAATTCTTACAGCTCAGTCACTCTGAAATACAACATGGAGCCTCTCATTTAATTCTTCCCTTTCTGTCACTCTGAAATACAATCTGGAGCCTCTAATTAATTATTTCCTCTCAGTCATTCTGAAATACAACACGGAGCCTCTCATGTAATTCGCCCCTCTCATTCACTCTGAAATACGACATGGGGCCTCTCATTTAATTCTTCCCGCTCAGTCACTCTGAAATACAACATGGAGCCTCTCATTTAATTCTTACAGCTCAGTCACTCTGAAATACAACATGGAGCCTCTCATTTAATTCATACAGCTCAGTCACTCTGAAATACAACATGGAGCCTCTCATTTAATTCTTCCCTTTCAGTCACTCTGAAATACAATGTGGAGCCTCTCATTTAATTCTTACAGCTCAGACACTATGAAATACAACACGGAGCCTCTCATTTAATTCTTCCCTCTCAGTCACTCTGAAATACAACATGGGGCCTCTCATTTAATTATTCCCTGTCAGTCACTCGCAAATACAACATGGGGCCTCTCATTTAATTCTTCCCTCTCAGTCACTCTGAAAAAGAACATGGAATCTCTTATTAAATTCTTCCCTCTCAGCTACTCTGAAATACAACATTGAGCCTCTCATTTAATTCTTCCCTGTAAGTCACTCTGAAATACAAACATGGGGCCTCTCATTTAATTCTTCCCTCTCAGTCACTTTGAAATACAACATGGAGCTTCTCATTTAATTCTTCCCACTCACACCCTGAAATACGATATTGAGACTCTCGTTGAATTCTTCCCTCTCAGTCACTCTTAAAAACAACATGGAGCCACTCATTTAATTCTTCCCTCTTAGACACTGTGAAATACAGTATGGATCCTCTCAATTAATTTTTAAATCTCAGTCACTCTGTAATACAACATGGAGCCTATGATTTAATTCTTCCCTCTCAGTCAGTTTGAAATACAACATGGAACCTCTTATTTAATTATTCCCTCTCAGTCACTCTGAAATACAACATGGGGCCTCTCATTTAATTCTTTCCTCTCAGTCACTCTCAAATACAACATGGGGCCTCTCATTTAATTCTTCCCTTTCAGTCCCTCTGAAATACAACATAAAGCCTCAAATTTAATTCTTCCCTCTCAGTCACTCTGAAATACAACATGGAGCCTCTCATTTAATTCTTCCATCTCAGTCACTCTGAAATACAACATGGAGCCTCAAATTTAATTCGTCCCTCTCAGTCACTCCGAAATACAACATGGAGCCTCTCATTTAATTCTTCCCTCTCAGTCTCTCTGAAATACAACATGGGACCTCTCATTTAATTAATCCCTGTCAGTCACTCTCAAATACAACATGGGGTCTCTCATTTAATTCATCCCTCTCAGTCACTCTCAAATACAACATGGTGCCTCTCATTTAATTCTTCCCTCTCAGACACTTTGAAATACAACATGGGGCCTCGCATTTAATTATTCCCTGTCAGTCACTCTCAAATACAACATGGGGCCTCTCATTTAATTCTTCCCTCTCAGTCACTGTGAAATACTATATGAAGCCTCTCATTTAATTCTTCCCTCTAAGTCACTCTGAAATACAACAAGGAGCCTCAAATTTAATTCTTCCCTCTCAGTCACTCTGAAATACAACATGGAGCCTCTCACTTAATTCTTCCCTCTTAGTCACACTCAAATACAACATGGGCCCTCTCATTTAATTCTTCCCTCTCGGTAACTTTGAAATACAACATGGGGCCTCTCATTTAATTCTTCCTCTCATTCACTCTGACATACAACATGGGGCCTCTCATTTAATTCTTCCCTCTCAGTCACTCTGAAATACAACATGGAGCCTCTCATTTAATTCTTACAGCTCAGTCACTCTGAAATACAACATGGAGCCTCTCATTTAATTCTTACAGCTCAGTCACTCTGAAATACAACATGGAGCCTCTCATTTAATTCTTCCCTTTCTGTCACTCTGAAATACAATATGGAGCCTCTAATTAATTCTTCCCTCTCAGTCATTCTGAAATACAACACGGAGCCTCTCATGTAATTCGCTCCTCTCATTCACTCTGAAATACAACATGGGGCCTCTCATTTAATTCTTCCCGCTCAGTCACTCTGAAATACAACATGGAGCCTCTCATTTAATTCTTACATCTCAGTCACTCTGAAATACAACATGGAGCCTCTCATTTAATTCTTATAGCTCAGTCACTCTGAAATACAACATGGAGCCTCACATTTAACTCTTCCCTTTCAGTCACTCTGAAATACAATATAGAGCCTCTCATTTAATTCTTACAGCTCAGTCACTATGAAATACAACATGGAGCCTCTCATTTAATTCTTCCCTCTCAGTCACTCTGAAATACAATATGGAGCCTCTCATTTAATTCTTCCCTATAAGTCACTCTGAAATACAACATTGAGCCTCGGATTTAATTCTTTCCTCTCAGTCACTCTGAAAAATAACATGGGGCCTCTCATTTAATTCTTCCCTCTCAGTCACTCTCAAATACAACATGGTGCCTCTCATTTAGTTCTTCTCTCTCAGTCACTCTGAAATACAACATGGGGCCTCTCATTTAATTATTCCCTGTCAGTCACTCTCAAATACAACATGGGGCCTCTCATTTAATTCTTCCCTCTCAGTCACTGTGAAATACTATATGAAGCCTCTCATTTAATTCTTCCCTCTCAGTAACTTTGAAATACAACATGGGGCCTCTCATTTAATTCTTCCCTCTCATCTACTCTGAAATACAACACTGAGCCTCTCATTTAATTCTTCCCTGTAAGTCACTCTGAAATACAAACATGGGGCCTCTCATTTAATTCTTCCCTCTCAGTCACTTTGAAATACAACATGGAGCCTCTTATTTAATTATTCCTCTCCATCACTCTGAAATACAACATGGAGCCTCTCATTTAATTCTTCTGTCTCATTCACTCTGAAATATAACATGGAGATTCTCATTTAATTCTTCCCACTCAGTCACCCTGAAATACAACCTGGAGCCACTCATTTTATTCTTCCCTCTCAGTCACTCTGAAATACAACATGGAGCCTCTCATTTAATTCTTCCCTCTCAGTCACTCTGAAATACAACATGGAGCCTCTCATTTAATACTTCCCTCTCAGTCACTCTGAAATACAACATGGAGCCTCTTATTTAATTATTCCCTCTCAGTCACTCTGAAATACAACATGGGGCCTCTCATTTAATTATTCCCTCTCAGTCACTCTGAAATACAACATGGGGCCTCTCATTTAATTCTTCCCTCTCAGTCACTCTGAAATACAACATGGAGCCTCTCATTTAATTCTTCCCTCTCAGTCACTCTGAAATACAACATGGAGCCTCTCATTTAATTCTTCCATCTCAGTCACTCTGAAATACAACATGGAGCCTCTCATTTAATTCTTCCCTCTCAGTCACTCTGAAATACAACATGGAGCCTCTCATTTAATTCTTCCCTCTCAGTCAGTCTGAAATACAACATGGGGCCTCTCATTTAATTCTTCCCTCTCAGTCACTCTGAAATACAACATGGTGCCTCTCATTTAATTCTTCCCTCTCAGTCACTCGCAAATACAACATGGGGCCTCTCATTTAATTCTTCCCTCTCAGTCACTCTGAAATACAACATGGAGCCTCTCATTTAATTCTTCCCTCTCAGTCACTCTGAAATACAACATGGGCCTCTCATTTAATTCTTCCCTCTCAGTCACTCTGAAATACAACATGGAGCCTCTCATTTAATTCTTCCCTCTCAGTCACTCTGAAATACAACATGGAGCCTCTCATTTAATTCTTCCCTCTCAGTCACTCAGAAATGCAATATGGAGCCTCTCATTTAATTCTTCCCTCTCAGTCACTCTGAAATACAACATGGGGCCTCTCATTTAATTCTTCCCTCTCAGTCACTCTGAAATACAACATGGGCCTCTCATTTAATTCTTCCCTCTCAGTCACTCTGAAATACAACATGGAGCCTCTCATTTAATTCTTCCCTCTCAGTCACTCTGAAATACAACATGGAGCCTCTCATTTAATTCTTCCCTCTCAGTCACTCTGAAATACAACATGTGGAGCCTCTCATTTAATTCTTCCCTCTCAGTCACTCTGAAATACAACATGGAGCCTCTCATTTAATTCTTCCCTCTCAGTCACTCTGAAATACAACATGGAGCCTCTCATTTAATTCTTACAGCTCAGTCACTCTGAAATACAACATGGAGCCTCTCATTTAAGTCTTCCCTCTGAGTCACTCTAAAATACAACATGGGGCCTCTCATTTAATTCTTCCCTCTCAGTCACTCTGAAATACAGTATGGAGCCTCTCATTTAATTCTTCCCTCTCAGTCATTCTGAAATACAACACAGAGCCTCTCATTTAATTCTTCCCTCTCAGTCACTCTGAAATACAACATGGAGCCTCTCATTTAATTCTTCCCTCTCAGTCACTCTGAAATACAACATGGAGCCTCTCATTTAATTCTTCCTCTCAGTCACTCTGAAATACAACATGGAGCCTCTCATTTAATTCTTCCCTCTCAGTCACTCTGAAATACAACATGGAGCCTCTCATTTAATTCTTCCCTCTCAGTCACTCTGAAATACAACATGGAGCCTCTCATTTAATTCTTCCCTCTCAGTCACTCTGAAATACAACATGGAGCCTCTCATTTAATTCTTCCCTCAGTCACTCTGAAATACAACATGGAGCCTCTCATTTAATTCTTCCCTCTCAGTCACTCTGAAATACAACATGGAGCCTCTCATTTAATTCTTCCCTCTCAGTCACTCTGAAATACAACATGGAGCCTCTCATTTAATTCTTCCCTCTCAGTCACTCTGAAATACAACATGGAGCCTCTCATTTAATTCTTCCCTCTCAGTCACTCTGAAATACAACATGGGGCCTCTCATTTTAATTCTTCCTCTCAGTCACTCTGAAATACAACATGGGGCCTCTCATTTAATTCTTCCCTCTCAGTCACTCTGAAATACAACATGGAGCCTCTCATTTAATTCTTCCCTCTCAGTCACTCTGAAATACAACATGGAGCCTCTCATTTAATTCTTCCCTCTCAGTCACTCTGAAATACAACATGGGGCCTCTCATTTAATTCTTTCCTCTCAGTCACTCTGAAATACAACATGGAGCCTCTCATTTAATTCTTCCCTCTCAGTCACTCTGAAATACAACATGGAGCCTCTCATTTAATTCTTCCCTCTCAGTCACTCTGAAATACAACATGGAGCCTCTCATTTAATTCTTCCCTCTCAGTCACTCTGAAATACAACATGGAGCCTCTCATTTAATTCTTCCCTCTCAGTCACTCTGAAATACAACATGGAGCCTCTCATTTAATTCTTCCCTCTCAGTCACTCTGAAATACAACATGGAGCCTCTCATTTAATTCTTCCCTCTCAGTCACTCTGAAATACAACATGGAGCCTCTCATTTAATTCTTCCCTCTCAGTCACTCTGAAATACAACATGGAGCCTCTCATTTAATTCTTCCCTCTCAGTCACTCTGAAATACAACATGGAGCCTCTCATTTAATTCTTCCCTCTCAGTCACTCTGAAATACAACATGGAGCCTCTCATTTAATTCTTTCCTCTCAGTCACTCTGAAATACAACATGGAGCCTCTCATTTAATTCTTCCCTCTCAGTCACTCTGAAATACAACATGGGGCCTCTCATTTAATTCTTCCCTCTCAGTCACTCTGAAATACGACATGGAGCCTCTCATTTAATTCTTACAGCTCAGTCACTCTGAAATACAACATGGAGCCTCTCATTTAATTCTTACAGCTCAGTCACTCTCAAATACAACATGGGGCCTCTCATTTAATTCTTCCCTTTCAGTCCCTCTGAAATACAACATGGAGCCTCTCATTTAATTCTTCCTCTCAGTCACTCTGAAATACAACATGGAGCCTCTCATTTAATTCTTCCCTCTCAGTCACTCTGAAATACAACATGGAGCCTCTCATTTAATTCTTCCATCTCAGTCACTCTGAAATACAACATGGGGCCTCTCATTTAATTCTTCCTGCTCAGTCACTCTGAAATACAACATGGAGCCTCTCATTTAATTCTTACAGCTCAGTCACTCTGAAATACAACATGGAGCCTCTCATTTAATTCTTCCCTCAGTCACTCTGAAATACAACATGGAGCCTCTCATTTAATTCTTCCCTCTCAGTCACTCTGAAATACAACATGGAGCCTCTCATTTAATTCTTCCTCTCAGTCACTCAGAAATGCAATATGGAGCCTCTCATTTAATTCTTCCCTCTCAGTCACTCTGAAATACAACATGGAGCCTCTCATTTAATTCTTCCCTCTCAGTCACTCTGAAATACAGTATGGAGCCTCTCATTTAATTCTTCCCTCTCAGTCACTCTGAAATACAACATGGAGCCTCTCATTTAATTCTTCCAGCTCAGTCACTCTGAAATACAACATGGAGCCTCTCATTTAATTCTTCCCTCTCAGTCACTCTGAAATACAACATGGAGCCTCTCATTTAATTCTTCCATCTCATTCACTCTGAAATATAACATGGAGCTTCTCATTTAATTCTTCCCACTCAGTCACTCTGAAATACAATATGGAGACTCTTGTTTAATTCTTCCCTATCAGTCACTCTTAAATACAACATGGAGCCACTCATTTAGTTCTTCCCTCTCAGTCACTCTGAAATACAACATGGAGCCTCTCATTTAATTCTTCACTCTGAGTCACTCTGAAATACAATATGGAGCATCTCATTTAATTCTTACATCTCAGTCACTATGAAATACAACACAGAGCCTCTCTTTTAATTCTTCCGTCTCAGTCACTCTGAAATACAACATGGAGCCTCTCATTTAATTCTTCCCTCTCAGTCACTATGAAATGCAACATGGTGTCTCTAATTTAATTATTCCCTCTCAGTCACTCTGAAATACAACATGGAGCCTCTCATTTTAGTCTTCCCTCTGAGTCACTCTAAAATACAACATGGGGCCTCTCATTTAATTCTTCCCTCTCAGTCACTCTGAAATACAACATGGAGCCTCTCATTAAATTATTACCTCTCAGTCACTCTGAAATACAACATGGAGCCTCTCATTTAATTCTTACAGCTCAGTCACTCTGAAATACAACATGGAGCCTCTCATTTAATTCTTACAGCTCAGTCACTCTGAAATACAACATGGAGTCTCACATTTAACTCTTCCCTTTCAGTCACTCTGAAATACAATATGGAGCCTCTCATTTAATTCTTACAGCTCAGTCACTATGAAATACAACATGGAGCCTCTCATTTAATTCTTCCCTCTCAGTCACTCTGAAATACAACATGGAGCCTCTCATTTAATTCTGCCCTGTAAGTCACTCTGAAATACAACATTGAGCCTCGGATTTAATTCTTTCCTCTCAGTCACTCTGAAAAATAACATGGGGCCTCTCATTTAATTCTTCCCTCTCAGTCACTCTCAAATACAACATGGTGCCTCTCATTTAGTTCTTCCCTCTCAGTCACTCTGAAATACAACATGGGGCCTCTCATTTAATTATTCCCTGTCAGTCACTCTCAAATACAACATGGGGCCTCTCATTTAATTCTTCCCTCTCAGTCACTGTGAAATACTATATGAAGCCTCTCATTTAATTCTTCCCTCTAAGTCACTCTGAACTACAACATGGAGCCTCAAATTTAATTCTTCCCTCTCAGTCACTCTGAAATACAACATGGAGCCTCTCACTTAATTCTTCCCTCTCAGTCACTCTCAAATACAACATGGGCCCTCTCATTTAATTCTTCCCTCTCAGTAACTTTGAAATACAACATGGGGCCTCTCATTTAATTCTTCCCTCTCAGCTACTCTGAAATACAACATTGAGCCTCTCATTTAATTCTTCCCTGTAAGTCACTCTGAAATACAAACATGGGGCCTCTCATTTAATTCTTCCCTCTCAGTCACTTTGAAATACAACATGGAGCTTCTTATTTAATTATTCCCTCTCCATCACTCTGAAATACAACATGGAGCCTCTCATTTAATTCTTCTGTCTCATTCACTCTGAAATATAACATGGAGATTCTCATTTAATTCTTCCCACTCAGTCACCCTGAAATACGATATGGAGACTCTCGTTTAATTCTTCCCTCTCAGTCACTCTTAAAGCATGAGCCACCATTTAATTTTTTCTTCTTAGTAGACTCTCTGATACAGTATGATGGTCTCTCATTTAATTTTTAAATCTCAGTCACTCTGTAATACAACATGGAGCCTCTGATTTAATACTTCCCTCTCAGTCAGTTTGAAAAACAACATGGAACCTCTTATTTAATTATTCCCTCTCAGTCACTCTGAAATACAACATGGGGCCTCTCATTTAATTATTTCCTCTCAGTTACTCTCAAATACAACATGGGGCCTCTCATTTAATTCTTCCCTTTCAGTACCTCTGAAATACAACATGGAGCCTAAAATTTAATTCTTCCCTCTCAGTCACTCTGAAATACAACATGGAGCCTCTCATTTAATTCTTCCATCTCAGTCACTCTGAAATACAACATGGAGCCTCAAATTTAATTCTTCCCTCTCAGTCACTCCGAAATACAACATGGAGCCTCTCATTTAATTATTCCCTCTCAGTCTCTCTGAAATACAACATGGGGCCTCTCATTTAATTCTTCCCTGTCAGTCACTCTCAAATACAACATGGGGTCTCTCATTTAATTCTTCCCTCTCAGTCACTCTCAAATACAACATGGTGCCTCTCATTTAATTCTTCCCTCTCAGTCACTCTGAAATACAACATGGGGCCTGACATTTAATTATTCCCTGTCAGTCACTCTCAAATACAACATGGGGCCTCTCATTTAATTCTTCCCTCTCAGTCACTGTGAAATACTATATGAAGCCTCTCATTTAATTATTCCCTCTAAGTCACTCTGAAATACAACATGGAGCCTCAAATTTAATTCTTCCCTCTCAGTCACTCTGAAATACAACATGGAGCCTCTCACTTAATTCTTCCCTCTCAGTCACTCTCAAATACAACATGGGCCCTCTCATTTAATTCTTCCCTCTCAGTAACTTTGAAATACAACATGGGGCCTCTCATTTAATTCTAGCCTCTCAGTCACTCTGAAAAAGAGCATGGAACCTCTTATTAAATTCTTCCCTCTCAGCCACTCAGAAATACAATATGGAGCCTCTCATTTAATTCTTCCCTCTCAGTCACTCTGAAATACAATACGGAGACTCTCATGTAATTCGTCCCTCTCATTCACTCTGAAATACAACATGGGGCCTCTCATTTAATTCTTCCTGCTCAGTCACTCTGAAATACAACATGGAGCCTCTCATTTAATTCTTACAGCTCAGTCACTCTGAAATACAACATGGAGCCTCTCATTTAATTCATACAGCTCAGTCACTCTGAAATACAACATGGAGCCTCTCATTTAATTCTTCCCTTTCAGTCACTCTGAAATACAATATGGAGCCTCTCATTTAATTCTTACAGCTCAGTCACTATGAAATACAACACGGAGCCTCTCATTTAATTTTTCCCTCTCAGTCACTCTGAAATACAATATGGAGCCTCTCATTTAATTCTTCCCTGTAAGTCACTCTGAAATACAACACTGAGCCTCGGATTTAATTCTTTCCTCTCAGTCACTCTGAAAAATAACATGGGGCCTCTCATTTAATTCTTCCCTCTCAGTCTCTCTGAAATACAATATGGAGCCTCTCATTTAATTCTTACAGCTCAGTCACTCTGAAATACAACATGGAGCCTCTCATTTAATTATTCCCTTTCAGTCACTCTGAAATACAACACAGAGCCTCTCATTTAATTCTTCTCTCTCAGTCACTCAAACACAATATGGAGCCACTCTTTTAATTCTTCCCTTTCAGTCTCTTTGAAATACAACATGGAGCCTCTTATTTAATTCTTCCCTCTCAGTCACTGTGAAATACAACATGGAGCCTCTCATTTAGTTATTCACTCTCCATCACTCTGAAATACAACATGGAGCCTCTCATTTAATTCTTCCATCTCATTCACTCTGAAATATAACATGGAGCTTCTCATTTAATTCTTCCCACTCAGTCACTCTGAAATACAATATGGAGACTCTTGTTTAATTCTTCCCTATCAGTCACTCTTAAATACAACATGGAGCCACTCATTTAGTTCATCCCTCTCACTCACTCTGAAATACAACATGGAGCCTCTCATTTAATTCTTCACTCTGAGTCACTCTGAAATACAATATGGAGCATCTCATTTAATTCTTACATCTCAGTCACTATGAAATACAACACAGAGCCTCTCTTTTAATTCTTCCCTCTCAGTCACACTGAAATACAACATGGAGCCTCTCATTTAATTCTTCCCTCTCAGTCACTATGAAATGCAACATGGTGTCTCTAATTTAATTCTTCCCTCTCAGTCACTCTGAAATATAACATGGAGCCTCTCATTTAAGTCTTCCCTCTGAGTCACTCTAAAATACAACATGGGGCCTCTCATTTAATTCTTCCCTCTCAGTCACTCTGAAATACAACATGGAGCCTCTCATTTAATTCTTCCCTCTCAGTCACTCTGAAATACAATATGGAGCCTCTCATTTAATTCTTCCCTCTCAGTCATTCTGAAATACAACACAGAGCCTCTCATGTAAATCGTCCCTCTCAGTCACTCTGAAATACAACATGGGGCCTCTCATTTAATTCTTCCCTCTCAGTCACTCTGAAATACAACATGGAGCCTCTCATTTAATTCTTCCCTCTCAGTCACTCTGAAATACAACATGGAGCCTCTCATTTAATTCTTCCCTCTCAGTCACTCTGAAATAAAATATGGAGCCTCTCATTTAATTCTTACAGCTCAGTCACTCTGAAATACAACACGGAGCCTCTCATTTAATTCTTCCCTCTCAGTCACTGTGAAATACAACATGGAGCCTCTCATTTAATTCTTCCATCTCATTCACTCTGAAATATAACATGGAGCTTCTCATTTAATTCTTCCCACTCAGTCACTCTGAAATACAATATGGAGACTCTTGTTTAATTATTCCCTATCAGTCACTCTTAAATACAACATGGAGCCACTCATTTAGTTCTTCCCTCTCAGTCACTCTGAAATACAACATGGAGCCTCTCATTTAATTCTTCACTCTGAGTCACTCTGAAATACAATATGGAGCATCTCATTTAATTCTTACATCTCAGTCACTATGAAATACAACACACAGCCTCTCTTTTAATTCTTCCCTCTCAGTCACTCTGAAATACAACATGGAGTCTCTCATTTAATTCTTCCCTCTCAGTCACTATGAAATGCAACATGGTGTCTCTAATTTAATTCTTCCCTCTCAGTCACTCTGAAATACAACATGGAGCCTCTCATTTAAGTCTTCCCTCTGAGTCACTCTAAAATACAACATGGGGCCTCTCATTTAATTCTTCCCTCTCAGTCACTCTGAAATACAACATGGAGCCTCTCATTTAATTCTTCCCTCTCAGTCACTCTGAAATACAGTATGGAGCCTCTCATTTAATTCTTCCCTCTCAGTCATTCTGAAATACAACACAGAGCCTCTCATGTAAATCGTCCTTCTCAGTCACTCTGAAATACAACATGGGGCCTCTCATTTAATTCTTCCCTCTCAGTCACTCAGAAATACAACATGTAGCCTCTCATTTAATTCTTCCCTCTCAGTCACTCTGAAATACAACATGGAGCCTCTCATTTAATTCTTCCCTCTCAGTCACTCTGAAATACAATATGGAGCCTCTCATTTAATTCTTACAGCTCAGTCACTCTGAAATACAACACAGAGCCTCTCATTTAATTCTTCCCTCTCAGTCACTTTGAAATACAACATGGAACCTCTCATTTAATTCTTCCATCTCATTCACTCTGAAATATAACATGGAGCCTCTCATTTAATTCTTCCCTCTCAGTCACTCTTAAATACAACATGGACCCTCTCATTTAATTTTTATATCTCAGTAACTCTGAAATACAACACGGAGCCTCTCTTTTAATTCTTCCCTATCAGTCACTCTGAAATACAACATGGAGCCTCTCATTTAATTCTTCCCTCTCAGTCACAATGAAATGCAACATGGTGCCTCTCATTTAATTCTTCCCTCTCAGTCACTCTGAAATACAACATGGAGCCTCAAATTTAATTCTTCCCTCTCAGTCACTCTGAAATACAACATGGGGCCTCTTATTTAATTCTTCCCTCTCAGTAACTTTGAAATACAACATGGGACCTCTCATTTAATTCTTCCCTCTCAGTCACTCTGAAATACAATATGAATCCTCTCATTTAATTCTTCCCTCTCAGTCACTCTGAAATACAACATGGGGCCTCTCATTTAATTCTTCCCTTTCAGTCACTCAAACACAATATGGAGCCTCTCATTTAATTCTTCCATGTAAGTCACTCTGAAATACAAACATGGTGCCTCTCATTTACTTCTTAGCTCCCAGTCACTTTGAAATACAACATGGAGCCTCTTATTTAATTCTTCCCTCTAAGTCACTGTGAAATACAACATGGAGCCTCTCATTTAATTATTCCTTCTCCATCACTCTGAAATACAACATGGAGCCTCTCATTTAATTCTTCCATCTCATTCACTCTGAAATATAACATGGAGCTTCTCATTTAATTCTTCCCACTCAGTCACTTTGAAATACGATATGGAGACTCGCGTTTAATTCTTCCCTCTCAGTCACTCTGAAATACAACATGGAGCCTCTCATTTAATTTTTACATTTCAGTCACTCTGTAATGCAACATGGAGCCTCTGATTTAATTCTTCCCTCTCAGTCACTCTGAAATACAACACAGAGCCTCTCTTTTAATTCTTCCCTCTCGGTCACTCTGAAATACAACACGGATCCTCTCATTTAATTTCTTCCCACTCAGTCACTCTGAAATATAATATGGAGCCGCTCATTTAATTCTTACAGCTCAGTCACTTTGAAGTACAACATGTAGCCTCTCATGTAATTCGTCCCTCTCAGTCACTCTGAAATACAACATGGATCCTCACATTTAATTCTTCCTTCTCAGTCACTCTGAAATACAATATGGAGCCTTTCATTTAATTCTTACAGCTCAGTCACTCTGAAATACAACAGGGAGCCTCTCATTTAATTCTTCCCTCACAGTCACTCTGAAATACAATATGGAGCCTCTCATTTAATTCTTACAGCTCAGTCACTCTGAAATACAATATGGAGCCTCTCATTTAATTCTTCCCTCTCAGTCACTCTGAAATACAACATGGAGCCTCTCATTTAATTCTTCCCTCTCAGTCACTCTGAAATACAACATGGAGCCTCAAATTTAATTCTTCCCTCTCAGTAACTTTGAAATACAACATGGGGCCTCTCATTTAATTCTTCCCTCTCAGCCACTCTGAAATACAATATGAACCCTCTTGTTTAATTCTTCCCTCTCAGCCACTCTGAAATACAACATGGGGCCTCTCATTTAATTCTTCCCTCTCAGTCACTCAAACACAATATGGAGCCTCTCATTTAATTCTTACAGCTCAGTCACTCTGAAATACAACACGGAGCCTCTCATTTAATTCTTAACCCTCAGTCACTCTAATATACAACATGGTGCTTCTCATTTAATTCTTCCCTCTCAGTCACTCAAACACAATTTAGGTTCATAGGTTCATAGGTTCATACTAGGCTATCTGCCCTAGGGCATTTATAAGCCTAGCCAGAGTGTGTGGCTTTCACCACCCCTTAGGATGAGAATACTATACCCATTAGTTTGCTGTGCCTCTGTCCAGCAGTGACACAGAGATGATTCCCAGGGTAAACCTATGATCTCCCATCCACTCGTCAAGATTTCTCTTGAACAGAGTCAGTGAGGGGCTCTGCCTCACATGGACTGGGATTCTGTTCCATAGTATAGGGAGTCTCTGGGTGATGAATCTGTCCCTCCAGCACATCCTATTTATATCCGTGTTGAGGTTTAAGTCTCTTGCTCTCGTGGCTCTAGTGGATTTGGATTTTTTGAGGTGGAGCATGTCCATTAATTCCGGTTGGACATGGCCTTGTATGTCAGGCACAGATCACCTCTGAGCAGGCGGTATGTGACTGAATAGAGCTGGAGTTTCTTCAGTCGGGCATCGTATGACATATGTTTGAGCCCCTTTATCCTTTTGGTGAGGAACTTTTGGGGTCTTTCCAACTGCTGCAGGTGTCGGGTAAGATACATTCCGAATGGGGCGTTGTACTCAATCATTGGTCTGATAAGTGAAGAGTACAGGGGTACAATGACCTCTCCTGATCTGGATGTGAATCCCTTCATGATCCGGTGGACAATGTAGAAGGTCTTCCTAACCACTTTGGCAATGTGAGTGTCAAAAGAGAGGTTACTGTCAACTTGGGTCCCCAAGTCCCTGATAACTTCTTCCGTGTTTAATGGATTACCACCTATGTGGTAATTAGGGGTTACCTTGTTTTACCCAAAGGGTATGACTATTCATTTTTTGGAATTTAGCTTAAGGCCATGGCTCTGGCACCAGTTATCCATTTCTATGAGACCTCTCTGGAGGATGTCTGGTTCTGATGGAGTGTCAATTATGGTGCCCAGTTTGCAGTCATCTGCAAATTTTGTCAGCCACAATCCCCCTATGTTTGCCTGCACTTCAGAAAAATAAATGCCGAACAAGAGGGGGCCCAGGACTGAGCCCTGTGGGACACCGCTCGTGACCAGCTTAGAGTCTGACATGGCACCAGCAACTCTAACCCTGTGTGCTCTGTGGACCCTCTCTTTTAATTCTTCCCTCTCAGTCACTTTGAAATACAACATGGAGCCTCTCATTTAATTCTTCCATCTCATTCACTCTGAAATATAACATGGAGCCTCTCATTTAATTCTTCTCTCTCAGTCACTCTGAAATACAACATGGAGCCTCTCATTTAATTTCTACAGCTCAGTCACTCTGAAATACAACACGGAGCCTCTCTTTTAATTCTTCCCTCTCAGTCACTCTGAAATACAACATGGAGCCTCTCATTTAATTCTTCCCTCTCAGTCACTCTGAAATACAACATGGAGCCACTCATTAAATTCATCCCTGTAAGGCACTCTGAAATACAACATGGAGCCTCAAATTTAATTCTTCCCTCTCAGTCACTCTGAAATACAACATGTGGCCTCTCATTTAATTCTTCCCTCTCAGTCACTATGAAATGCAACATGGTGCCTCTCATTTAATTCTTCCCTCTCAGTCACTATGAAATGCAACATGGTGCCTCTCATTTAATTCTTCCCTCTCAGTCACTCTGAAATACAACATGGAGCCTCTCATTTAATTCTTCCCTCTCAGTCACTCTGAAATACAATATGAACCCTATCATTTAATTCTTCCCACTCAGTCACTCTGAAATACAACATGGAGCCTCTCATTTAATTCTTCCCTCTTAGTCATTCAAACACAATATGGAGCCTCTCATTTAATTCTTCCATGTAAGTCACTCTGAAATACAAACACGGTGCCACTCATTTAGTTCTTCCCTCTCAGTCACTGTGAAATACAACATGGAGCCTCTCATTTAATTATTCCCTCTCCATCACTCTGAAATACAACATGGAGCCTCTCATTTAATTATTCCGTCTCATTCACTCTGAAATATAACATGGAGCCTCTCATTTAATTCTTCCCACTCAGTCACTTTGAAATACGATATGGATACTTATTTAATTCTTCCCTCTCAGTCACTCTGAAATACAGCATGGAGCCTCTCATTTAATTTTTACATTTCAGTCACTCTGTAATACAACATGGAGCCTCTCATTTAATTTCTTCCCACTCAGTCACTCTGAAATACAATATAGAGCCTCTCATTTAATTCTTACAGCTCAGTCACTTTGAAGTACAACACGGAGCCTCTCATGTAATTCGTCCCTCTCAGTCACTCTGAAATACAACATGGGGCCTCTCATTTAATTCTTCCTTCTCAGTCACTCTGACATACAATATGGAGCCTCTCATTTAATTCTTCCCTCTCAGTCACTCTGAAATACAATATGGAGCCTCTCATTTAATTCTTACAGCTCAGTCACTCTGAAATACAATATGGAGCCTCTCATTTAATTCTTACAGCTCAGTCACTATGAAATACAACACGGAGCCTCTCATTTAATTCTTCCGTCTCAGTCACTCTGAAATACAACAAGGAGCCTCTCATTTAATTTCTTCCCTCTGAGTCACTCTGAAATACAACATGGAGCCTCTCATTTAATTCTTCCCTGTAAGTCACTCTGAAATACAACATTGAGCCTCGGATTTAATTCTTTCCTCTCAGTCACTCTGAAAAACGACATGGGACCTCTCATTTAATTCTTCCCTCTCAGTCACTCTGATTTACAATATGGAGCCTCTCATTGAATTCTTACCTCTCAGTCACTCTGAAATACAACATGGGGCCTAGCAATTAATTATTCCCTCTCAGTCACTCTGAAATACAGCATGGGGCCTCTCATTTAATTCTTCCCTCTCGGTCACTCTGAAATACAACATGGAGCCTCTCATTTAATTCTTCCCTCTCGGAAACTCTGAAATACAACATGGAGCCTCTCATTTAATTCTTCCCTCTCATCATCATCTTCTTTCGGCTGTTCCCATTAGAGGTCACCACAGTGGATCATCTGTTTCCATTTCTTCCTGTCCTCTGCATCTTGCTCTGTCACACCAACCACCTCCATGTCCTCTTTCACCTCATCCATAAACCTTATCTTAGGTCTTCCTCTTTTCCTCTTACCTGGCAGCTCCATCCTTAGCATCCTTTTCCCAATATACCCAGCATCCCTCCTCAGCACATGTCCAAACCAACGCAATCTCACCTCTCTTGCTTTGTCTCCAAACTGTCCAACCTGAACTGACCCTCTAATATACTGATTCCTAATCCTGTCCATCCTAGTCACACCCAGTGAAAATCTTAACATCTTTAACTGTGCCACATCCAGCTCTGACTCCTGCCTTTTCGTCAATGCAACCATCTCCAACCCATATAACATAGCTGGTCTCACTACCCTCTTCTAGACCTTCCCTTTCACTCTTATTGGTACCCGTCTGTCACAAATCACTCCTGACACTCTTCTCCACCCATTCAACCCTGCCTGTACTCTCTTCTTCACCTCTCTTCCACACTCACCATTACTCTGAACTGTTGATCCCAAGTACTTAAACTCATCCACCTTTACCAACTCTACTCCCTTCATCCTCACCATTCTACCCTCCCTCTCATTTACCCACATATATTCTGTTTTAGCCCTGCTGACCTTCATTCCTCTCCTCTCTAAAGCATATCTCCACCTCTCCAGGGTCTCATAAACCTGGTCCCTACTCTCACTACATATCACAATGTCATCTGCAAATATCATAGTCCACGGGGCCTCCTGTCTAATCTCATCTGTCAACCTGTCCATCACCACTGCAACTACAGAGGGATACAATTGATCAGTCACAGCTTGAAGTTATGGGAAAGAGTAATGGAAGTTAGGTTAAGGGAGGTGATGGTTAGTGATCAGCAGTATGGTTTCATGCCAGACTGGTGTTGTTGGGACAGATATGTTTAAGGTGGAGGTGGGATTACATCAAGAAAGCTTATCTTGATGTAATCCCACCTCCACCTTAAACATATCTGTCACTCCCACCGCAGTCCTCACCAATGTCACACTACCCTTGTACATATCCTGTACCACTCTTACATACTTCTCTGCCACTCCCGACTTCCTCATACAATACCACAACTCCTCTCTTGGCACCCTGTCATATGCTTTCTCTAAGTCCACAAAGACACAATGCAACTCCTTCTGACCTTCTCTGTATTTCTCCAACAACACTCTCAGAGCAAATATTGCACCTGTAGTGCTCTTTCCTGGCATTAAACCATACTGCTGATCACTAATCATCACCTCCCTTCTTAACCTAACTTCCACTACTCTTTCCCATAACTTCAAGCTGTGACTGATCAATTGTATCCCTCTGTAGTTACTGCAGCTCTGGACATCACCCTTATTCTTAAAGAATTGTACTAAAACACTTTTTCTCCACTCCTCAGGCATCCTCTGACTTTCCAAAATTTTATTAAACAATCTGGTTAAAAATTCCACTGCCATTTCTCCTAAGCACCTCCATGCTTCCACTGGTATGTCATCTGGGCCAACAGCCTTTCCATTCTTCATCCTCTTCATAGCTGTCCTGACTTCCTCCTTGCTAATTTGCTTCACTTCCTGATTCACTATCCCCACATCATCCAACCTTCTCTCTCTCTCATTCTCTTCATTCATCAGCCCTTCAATGTACTCTTTCCATCTACTCAACACACTCTCCTCACTTGTGAGTACGTTTCCCTCACTGTCCTTTATCACCCTTACCTGCTGCACATCTTTCCCAGCTCTGTCCAGCCAATCGGTACAAGTCCTTTTGTCCCTCTTTAGTGTCCAATCTCTCATACAACTCTCTATATGCCTTATCCTTAGCCTTCGCCACCTCTCTCTTTGCCATGCGTCTCATCTCTTTATACTCATGTCTACTTTCCTCATCTCTTTGACAATCCCACTTCTTCTTCGCCAGCCTCTTCCTCTGTATACTCTACTGTACTTCCTCATTCCACCACCATGTCTCCTTGTCCTCCTTCCTCTGTCCAGATTTCACACCAAGCCCCTTCTTAGCAGCCCCCCTTACTAGCTCTCCTGTAGTTACCCAGCTATTCAGTAACTCTTCATTGCCACCCAGTGCCTGTCTTAACTCTTCCCTGAACTCCACCTCACAATCACCCTTTTTTAATTTCCACCATTTAATCCTTGGCACTGTTTTCACACTCCTCCTCCTCCGCTTCTTGATTACCAACATCATCCTGCAGACCACCATTCTATGCTGCTTAACTACACTTTCCCCAGTCACCACTTTACAGTCTCCAATCTCCTTCAGACTGGCCCTCTTACATAGGATATAATCCACCTGTGTGCACCTTCCTCCACTCTTGTACATCACCCTATGCTCTTCCCTCTTCCTAAAATACGTATTCACCACAGCCATTTCCAACCTTTTCACAAAATTCACAATCATCTGATCTTCTGCATTCCTCTCCTTAACACCATACCTACCCATCACTTCCTCATCCCCTCTGTTCACTTCACCAACATGCCCATTAAAGTCCGCTCCAATAACTAGTCTCTCACCCTTGGGTACACTCACCACCACTTCATCCAACTCATTTCAAAATTTTTCTTTCTCATCCATCACACACCCAACTTGTGGAGCATATGTCTAACAACATTCATCATTACACCTTCAATTTCAAGCTTCATAAACATCAGTCTATCAGGCACTCTCTTCACCTCCAAAACACTCTTGGCATACTGTTCCATTAGGATAACCCCTACCCCATTTCTTCTGCCATTCACAACATGACAGAACAATTTGATCCCACCTCCTATACATTTGGCCTTACTTCCCTTAAATCTGGCCTCTTGCACACACAATATATCAACCTTCCTTCTCTCCATCATATGAGCTAGCTCTCTCCCTATACCAGTCATAATGCCAACATTCAAAGTTCCTACCCTCAGTACTACACTCCTAACCTTCTTCCTCTCTTCCTGCCTTTGGGCATGCCTTCCCCCTCCTCTTCTTCTTCAGCCAACAGTAGCCCAATTTCCGCCAGCACCCTGTTGGCTAACAGTACTGGTGGCGATCCTTGATAACCTGGGCCTCGACCGATCTGGTATGTAATTAGGAAATGTTCTCCGCATCAGCAATTTGTCAGTGGTTTTACGCCGGATTTAATTCTACACTCTCAGTCACTCTGAAATATAATATGGAGCCTCTCATTTAATTCTTATAACTCAGTAACTCTGAAATACAACATGGAGCCTCTCATTTAATTCTTACATCTCAGTCACTCTGAAATACAACATGGAGCCTCTCATTTAATTCTTTCCTCTCAGTCACTCTGAAATACGACATGGAGCCTCACATTTAAATCTTCCCTCTCAGTCATTCTGAAGTACAATATGGAGCCTCTCATTTAATTATTCCCTCTCAGTCCCTCTGAAATACAAACATGGGCCTCTCATTTAATTCTTCCCTCTCAGTCACTGTGAAATACAAAGTGGGGCCTCTCATTTAATTCTTCCATCTCAGTCACTCTGAAATACAACACGGAGCCTCTCATTTAATTCTTCCATCTCAGTCACTCTGAAATACAACACGGAGCCTCTCATTAAATTATTACCTCTCAGTCACTCTGAAAAACAACATGGAGCCTCTCATTTAATTCTTACAACTCAGTCACTCTGAAATACAACATGGAGCCTCTCATTTAATTCTTCACTCTCAGTCACTCTGAAATACAACATGGAGCCTCTCATTTAATTCTTCCCTCTCAGTCACTCTGAAATACAACATGGAGCCTCTCATTTAATTCTTACATCTCAGTCAATCTGAAATACAACATGGAGCCTCACATTTATTTCTTACATCTCAGTCACTCTGAAATACAACATGGAGCCTCACATTTAATTCTCCCCTCTCAGTCAATCTGAAATACAACATGGAGTCTCACATTTAATTCTTCCCTCTCAGTCACTCTGAAATACAATATGGAGCCTCTCATTTAATTTTTCCGTCTCAGTCACTCAGAAATACAACATGGAGCATCTCATTTAATTATTCCCTCTCCATCACTTTGAAATACAACATGGAGCCTCTCATTTAATTCTTCCGTCTCATTCACTCTGAAATACAATATGGAGCCTCTCATTCAATTCTTACATCTCAGTCACTCTGAAATACAACACAGAGCCTCTCATTTAATTCTTCCCTCTCGGTCACTCTGAAATACAACACGGAGCCTCACTTTTAATTCTTCCCTCTCAGTCACTCTGAAATACAACATGGAGCCTCTCATTTAATTCTTCCCTGTAAGTCACTCTGTAATACAGCATGGAGCCTCTCATTTAATTCTTCCCTCTCGGTCACTCTGAAATACAACACAGAGCCTCTCTTTTAATTCTTCCCTCTCAATCACTCTGAAATACAACACGGAGCCTCTCTTTTAATTCTTCCATCTCAGTCACTCTGAAATACAACACGGAGCCTCTCTTTTAATTCTTCCCTCTCAGTCACGTTGAAATACAACATGGAGCCTCTCATTTAATTCTTCCCTCTCAGTCACTATGAAATACAACATGGAGCTTCTCATTTAATTATTCCCTCTCAGTCAGTCTGAAATACAATATGGAGCCTATCATTTAATTCTTCCGTCTCATTCACTCTGAAATATAACATGGAGCTTCTCATTTAATTCTTCCGTCTCAGTCACTCTTAAAAACAACATGGAGACACTCATTTAATTCTTCCCTCTCAGTCACTCTGAAATACAACACGGAGCCTCTTATTTAATTCTTCCCTCTCAGTCACTCTCAAATACAACATGGAGCCTCTCATTTAATTCTTCCCTGTCAGTCACACTCAAATACAACATGGGGCCTCTCATTTAATTCTTCCCTGTCAGTCACTCTCAAATACAACATGGGGCCTCTCATTTAATTCTTCCCTCTCAATCACTCTCAAATACAACATTGGGCCTCTCATTTAATTCTTCCCTCTCAGTCACTCGGAAATAGAACAAGGAACCTGTCATTAAATTCTTCCCTCTCAGTCACTCTGAAATACAATATGGAGCCTCTCATTTAATTCTTCCCTCTCAGTCACTCTGAACTACAACATGGGGTCTCTCATTTAATTCTTCCCTCTCAGTCATTCTGAAATACAACACGGAGCCTCTCATGTAATTCTTCCCTCTCAGTCACTCTGAAATACAACATGGGGCCTCTCATTTAATTCTTTCCTCTCAGTCACTCTGAAATACAACATGGAGCCTCTCATTTAATTCTTCTCTCTCAGTCACTCTGAAATACAACATGGAGCCTCAAATTTAATTCTTCCCTCTCAGTCACTCTCAAATACAACATGGGGCCTCTCATTTAATTCTTCCCTCTCAGTAACTTTGAAATACAACATGGGGCCTCTCATTTAATTCTTTCCTCTCAGTCACTCTGAAATACAATAATGAGCCTCTCATTTAATTCTTCCCTCTCAGTCACTCTGAAATACAACATGGAGCCTCTCATTTAATTATTCCCTCTCAGTCACTCTGAAATACAACATGGAACCTCTCATTTAATTCTTCCCTCTCAGTCACTGTGAAATACCATATGGAGCCTCTCATTTAATACTAACAGCTCAGTCACTCTGAAATACAACACGGAGCCTCTAATTAATTCTTCCCTCTCAGTCACTCAAACACAATATGGAACCTCTCTTTTAATTCTTCCCTCTCAGTCACTTTGAAATACAACATGGAGCTTCTCATTTAATTCTTTCCACTCAGTCACTCTGAAATACGATATGGAGACTCTCATTTAATTCTTCCCTCTCAGTCACTCTTAAATACAACATGGAGCCACTCATTTAGTTTTTCCCTCTCAGTCTCTCTGAAATACAACATGGAGCCTCTCATTTAATTCTTCCCTCTCGGTCACTGTGAAATACAATATGGAGCCTTTCATTTATTTCTAACATCTCAGTCACTATGAAATACAACACTGAGCCTCTCTTTTAATTCTTCCCTCTCAGTCACTCTGAAATACAACACGGAGCCTCTCATTTAGTTCTTCCCTCTCAGTCACTATGAAATACAGCATGGAGCTGCTCATTTAATTCTTCCCTCTCAGTCACTCTGAAATGCAATATGGTGCCTCTCATTTAATTCTCCCCTCTCAGTCACTCTCAAATACAACATGGGGTTTCTCATTTAATTCTTCCCTCTCAGTCACTGTGAAATACTATATGGAGCCTCTCATTTAATTCTTCCATGTAAGTCACTCTGAAATACAGCATGGAGCCTCAAATTTAATTCTTCCCTCTCAGTCACTCGGAAATACAAAATGAAGCCTCTCATTTAATTCTTCCCTCTCAGTCACTCTCAAATACAACATGGGCCCTCTCATTTAATTCTTCCCTCTCAGTAACTTTGAAATACAACACGGGGCCTCTCATTTAATTCTTCCCTCTCAGTCACTCGGAAATACAACATGGAACCTGCCATTAAATTCTTCCCTCTCAGTCACTCTGAAATACAATATGGAGCCTTTCATTTAATTCTTCCCTCTTAGTCACTCTGAAATACAACATAGGGCCTCTCATTTAATTCTTCCCTCTCAGTCACACTGAAATACAATGTGGAGCCTCTCATTTAATTAATCCCTTTCAGTCACTCTGAAATACAACATGGAGCCTCTCATTTAATTCTTACATCTCAGTCAATCTGAAATACAACATGGAGCCTCACATTTAATTCTTACATCTCAGTCACTCTGAAATACAACATGGAGCCTCTCATTTAGTTCTTCCCTCTCAGTCACTCTGAAATACAATATGGAGCCTTTCATTTAATTCTAACAGCTCAGTCACTCTGAAATACAACACGGAGCATCTCATTTAATTCTTCCCTCTCAGTCACTCAAACACAATATGGAGCCTCTCATTTTAATTCTTCCCTTTCAGTCACTTTGAAATAAAACATGGAGCTTCTCATTTAATTCTTCCCACTCAGTCACTCTGAAATACTACATGGAGACTCTCATTTAATTCTTCCCTCTCAGTCACTCTTAAATACAACATGGAGCCACTCATTTAGTTTTTCCCTCTCAGTCTCTCTGAAATACAACATGGAGCCTCTCATTTAATTCTTCCCTCTCAGTCACTGTGAAATACAACATGTAGCCTCTCATTTAATTCTTACATCTCAGTCACTATGAAATACAACACGGAGCCTCTCTTTTAATTCTTCCCTCTCAGTCACTCTGAAGTACAACACGGAGCCTCTCTTTTATTTCTTCCCTCTCAGTCACTATGAAATACAGCACGGAGCCGCTCATTTAATTCTTCCCTCTCAGCCACTCTGAAATGCAATATGGTGCCTCTCATTTAATTCTTCCCTCTCAGTCACTCTGAAATATAACATGGAGCCTCTCATTTAATTCTTCCCTCTCAGTCATTCTGAAATACAGCACAGAGCCTCTCATGTAATTTGTCCCTCTCAGTCACTCTGAATACAACATGGGGCCTCTCATTTAATTCTTCCCTCTCAGTCACTCTGAAATACAACATGGAGCCTCACATTTAATTCTTCCCTCTCATTCACTCTGAAATACAACATGGAGCCTCTCATTTAATTCTTCCCTCTCAATTACTCTGAAATACAATATGGAGCCTCTCATTTAATTCTTACAGCTCAGTCACTCTGAAATACAACACGGAGGCTCTCATTTAATTCTTCCCTCTCAGTCACTCAAACACAATATGGAGCCTCTCTTTTAATTCTTCACTCTCAGTCACTTTGAAATACAACACCAAACCTCTTATTTAATTCTTCCCTCTCAGTCACTGTGAAATACAACATGGAGCCTCTCATTTAATTATTCCCTCTCCATCACTCTGAAATACAACATGGAGCTTCTCATTTAATTCTTCCATCTCATTCACTATGAAATATAACATGGAGCCTCTCATTTAATTCTTCCCTCTCAGTTACTCTGAAATACAACATGGAGCCTCTCATTTAATTTTTACATCGCAGTAACTCTGAAATACAACATGGAGCCTCTCACTTAATTCTTCCCTCTCAGTCACTCTGAAATACAACTTGGAGCCTCTCATTTAATTCTTCCCTCTCCGTAACTTTGAAATACAGCACGGGGCCTCTCATTTAATTCTTCCCTCTCAGTCACTCTGAAATACAATATGAACCCTCTCATTTAATTCTTCCCTCTCAGTCACTCTGAAATACAACATGGGACATCTCATTTAATTCTTCCGTCTCAGTCACTCAAACAGAATATGGAGCCTCTCATTTAATTCTTCCCTGTAAGTCACTTTGAAATACAACATGGAGCCTCTTATTTATTTCTTCCCTCTCGGTTACTGTGAAATACAACACGGAGCCTATCATTTAATTCTTCCGTCTCATTCACTCTGAAATATAACATGGAGCTTCTCATTTAATTATTCCCACTCAGTCACTCTGAAATACGATATGGAGACTCTCGTTTAATTCTTCCCTCTCAGTCACTCTGAAATACAACATGGAGCCTCTCATTTAATTTTTACATTTCAGTCACTCTGTAATTCAACATGGAGCCTCTGATTTAATTCTTCCCTCTCAGTCAGTCTGAAATACAACACAGAGTCTCTCATTTAATTCTTCCCTCTCAGTCACTCAAACACAATATGGAGCCTCTCTTTTAATTCTTCCCTCTCAGTCACTCTGAAATACAACATGGGGCCTCTCATTTAATTCTTCCCTCTCAGTCACACTGAAATACATGGGGCCTCTCATTTAATTCTTCCCTCTCACTCACTCTGAAATACAACATGGAGCCTCTCATTAAATTATTCCTTCTCACTCACTCTGAAATACAATATGGAGCCTCTCATTTAATTCTTCCCTCTCAGTCACTTTGAAATGCAACATGGAGACTCTTATTTAATTCTTTCCTCTCAGTCACTGTGAAATACAACATGGAGCCTCTCATTTAATTATTAACTCTCCATCATTCTGAAATACAACATGGAACCTCTCATTTAATTATTCCATCTCATTCACTCTGAAATATAACATGGAGCTTCTCATTTAATTCTTCCCACTCAGTCACTCTGAAATATGATATGGAGACTCTTGTTTAATTCTTCCCTGTCAGTCACTCTGAAATACAACATGGAGCCTCTCATTTAATTTTTACATTTCAGTCACTCTGTAATTCAACATGGAGCCTCTGATTTAATTCTTCCCTCTCAGTCAGTCTGAAATACAACATGGAGTCTCTCATTTAATTCTTCCCTCTCAGTCACTCAAACACAATATGGAGCCTCTCTTTTATTTCTTCCTTCTCAGTCACTCTGAAATACAACATGGAGCCTCTCATTTAATTCTTCCCTCTCAGTCACACTGAAATACATGGGGCCTCTCATATAATTATTCCCTCTCACTCACTCTGAAATACAACATGGAGCCTCTCATTAAATTATTCCCTCTCAGTCACTCTGAAATACAATATGGAGCCTCTCATTTAATTCTTCCCTCTCAGTCACTTTGAAATGCAACATGGAGCCCCTTATTTAATTCTTTCCTCTCAGTCACTGTGAAATACAACATGGAGCCTCTCATTTAATTAACTCTCCATCACTCTGAAATACAACATGGAGCCTCTCATTTAATTCTTCCCTCTCAGTCAGTCTGAAATACAACACGGAGCCTCTCATTTAATTATTCCCTCTCAGTCACTCTGAAATACAATATGGAGCCTATCATTTAATTCTTACATCTCAGTCACTATGAAATACAACACGGAGCCTCTCTTTTAATTCTTCCCTCTCAGTCACTCTGAAATACAACACGGAGCCTCTCATTTAATTCTTCCCTTTCAGTCACTCTGAAATGCAACATGGGGCCTCTCATTTAATTTTTCCCTCTCAGTCCCTCTGAAATACAACATGGAGCCTCCCATTTAATTCTTCCCTCTGAGTCACTCTCAAATACAACATGGGGCCTCTCATTTAATTCTACCCTCGCAGTCACTCTGAAATACAACATGAAGCCTCTCATTAAATTATTCCCTCTCAGTGCCTCTGAAATACGATATGGAGCCTCTCATTTAATTCTTCCCTCTCAGTCACTCTGAAATACAACATGGGGCGTCTCATTTAATTCTTCCCTCTCAGTCACTCTGAAATACAACATTGAGTCTCTCATTAAATTCTTCCCTCTCAGTCACTCTGAAATACAACATGGAGCCTCTCATTTAATTCTTCCCTCTCAGTCACTCTGAAATACAACATGGAGCCTCTCATTTAATTCTTCCCTCTCAGTCACTCTGAAATACAACACTGAGCCTCTCATTTAATTCTTCCCTCTCAGTCACTCTGAAATACAACATGGAGCCTCTTATTTAATTCTTCCCTCTCAGTCACTGTGAAATACAACATGGAGCCTCTCATTTAATTATTCCCTCTCCATCACTCTGAAATACAACATGGAGCCTCTCATTTAATTCTTCCATCTCATTCACTCTGAAATATAACATGGAGCCTCTCATTTAATTCTTCCCTCACAGTCACTCTGAAATACAACATGGAGCCTCTCATTTAATTTTTACATCTCAGTCACACTGTAATACAACATGGAGCCTCTGATTTAATTCTTCCCTCTCAGTCAGTCTGAAATACAACATGGAGCCTCTCATTTAATTCTTCCCTCTCAGTCACTCTGAAATACAACGTGGAGACTCTCATTTAATTCTTCCCTCTCAGTCACTCTGAAATACAACATGGAGCGTCTCATTTAATTCTTCCCTCTCAGTCACTCTGAAATACAACATGGAGCCTCTCATTTAATTCTTCCCTCTCAGTCACTCTGAAATACAACATGGAGCCTCTCATTTAATTATTCACTCTCCATCACTCTGAAATACAACATGGAGCCTCTCATTTAATTCTTGCATCTCATTCACTCTGAAATATAACATGGAGCCTCTCATTTAATTCTTCCCTCTCAGTCACTCTGAAATACAACATGGAGCCCTTAATTTATTTTTTACATCTCAGTCACTCAGTAATACAACATGGAGCCTCTGATTTAATTCTTCCCTCTCAGTCAGTTTGAAATACAACATGGAGCCTCTCATTTAATGCTTCCCTCTCAGTCACTCCTTAATACATCATGGAGTTACTCATTTAGTTCTTCCCTCACAGTCACTCTGAAATACAACATGGAGCCTCTCATTTAATTCTTTCCTCTCAGTCAATCTGAAATACAACACGGAGCCTCTCATTTAATTCTTCCCTCTCAGTCACTCTGAAATACAACACGGAACCTCTCATTTAATTCTTCCCTCTCAGTCACTATGAAATACAGCACGGAGCCTCTCATTTAAATCTTCCCTCTCAGTCACTCTAAAATGCAACATGGAGCCTCTCATTTAATTCTTCCCTCTCAGTCACTCTGAAATACAACATGGAGCCTCCCATTTATTTCTTCCCTTTGAGTAACTCTCAAACACAACATGGGGCCTCTCATTTAATTCTACCCTCTCAGTCACTCTGAAATACAACATGGGGCCTCTCATTTAATTATTCTCTCTCCATCACTCTGAAATACAACATGGAGCCTCTCATTTAATTCTTCCCTCTCAGTCACTCGGAAATACAACATGGAGCCTCTCATTAAATTCTTCCCTCTCAGTCACTCTGAAATACGATATGGAGCCTCTCATTTAATTCTTCCCTCTCAGTCATTCTGAAAGACAACACGGAGCCTCTCATGTAATTCGTCCCTCTCAGTCACTCTGAAATACAACATGGGGCCTCTCATTTAATTCTTCCCTCTCAGTCACTCTGAAATACAACATGGAGCCTCTCATTTAATTCTTCCCTCTCAGTCACTCTGAAATACAACATGGAGCCTCTCATTTAATTCTTCCCTCTTAGTCACTCTGAAATACAATACGGAGCCTCTTTTTTAATTCTTACAGCTCAGTCTCTCTGAAATACAACACGGAGCCTCTCATTTAATTCTTCCCTCTCAGTCACTCTGAAATACAACACGGAGCCTCTCATTTAATTCTTCCCTCTTAGTCACTCTGAAATACAATACGGAGCCTCTTATTTAATTCTTACAGCTCAGTCACTGTGAAATACAACATGGAGACTCTCATTTAATTATTCCCTCTCCATCACTCTGAAATACAACACGGAGCCTCTCATTTAATTCTTCCATCTCATTCACTCTGAAATATAACATGGAGCCTCTCATTTAATTCTTCCCTCTCAGTCAGTCTGAAATACAACATGGAGCCTCTCATTTAATTCTTCCCTTTCAATCATTCTGAAATACAATATGGAGCCTATCATTTAATTCTTAGATCTCAGTCACTCTGAAATACAACAAGGAGCCTCTCATTTAATTCTTCCCTCTCTCTCACTCTGAAATACAACATGGAGCCTCTCATTTAATTCTTCCCTCTCAGTCACTTTGAAATACAACATGGAGCCTTTCATTAAATTCTTCCCTCTCAGTCACTCTGAAATACAATATGGAGCCTCTCATTAAATTCTTCACTCTCAGTCACTCTGAAATACAATATGGAGCCTCTCATGTAATTCGTCCCTCTCGGTCACTCTGAAATACAACATGGAGCCTCTCATTTAATTCTTCCCTCTCAGTCACTCTGAAATACAACATGGAGCCTCTCATTAAATTCTTCCCTCTCAGTCACACTGAAATACAACATGGAGCCTCTCATTTAATTCTTCCCTCTCAGTCACTCTGAAGTACAACATGGAGCCTCTCATTTAATTCTTCCCTCTCAGTCACTCTGAAATACAACATGGAGCCTCTCATTTAATTCTTCCCTCTCAGTCACTCTGAAATACAACATGGAGCCTCTCATTAAATTCTTCTCTGTAAGTCACTCTGAAATACAACATGGAGCCTCAAATTTAATTCTTCCCTCTCAGTCACTCTGAAATACAACATGGGGCCTCTCATTTAATTCTTCCCTCTCAGTAACTTTGAAATACAACATGGGGCCTCTCATTTAATTCTTCACTCTCAGTCACTCTGAAATACAATATGAACCCTCTCATTTAATTCTTCCCTCTCAGTCACTTTGAAATACAACATGGAGCCTCAAATTTAATTCTTCCCTCTCAATCACTCTGAAATACAACGTGGAGCCTCTCATTAAATTCTTCCCTCTCAGTCACTCTGAAATACAACATGGAGCCTCTCATTAAATTCTTCCCTCTCAGTCACTCTGAAACACAACATGGAGCCTCTCATGTAATTCGTCCCTCTCAGTCACTCTGAAATACAACATGGAGCCTCTCATTTAATTCTTACATCTCAGTCACTCTGAAATACAACATGGAGCCTCTCATTTAATTATTCCCTTTCAGTCACTCTGAAATACAACATGGAGCCTCTCATTAAATTCTTCCCTGTAAGTCACTCTGAAATACAACATGGAGCCTCAAATTTAATTCATCCCTCTCAGTCACTTTGAAATACAACATGGGGCCTCTCATTTAATTCTTCCCTCTCAGTAACTTTGAAATACAACATGGGGCCTCTCATTTAATTCTTCCCTCTCAGTCACTCTGAAATACAATATGAACCCTCTCATTTAATTCTTCCCTCTCAGTCACTTTGAAATACAACATGGAGCCTCAAATTTAATTCTTCCCTCTCAGTCACTCTGAAATACAACATGGGGCTTCTCATTTAATTCTTCCATCTCAGTCACTCAAACACAATCTTCCCTGTAAGTCCCTCTGAAATACAAACATGGTGCCTCTTATTTAATTCTTCCCTCTCAGTCACTGTGAAATACAACATGGAGCCTCTCATTTAATTATTCCCTCTCCATCACTCTGAAATACAACATGGAGCCTCTCATTTAATTGTTCCATCTCAATCACTGTGAAATATAACATGGAGCTTCTCATTTAATTCTTCCCACTCAGTCACTCTGAAATATGATATGGAGACTCTCGTTTAATTCTTCCCTCTCAGTCACTCTGAAATACAACATGGAGACTCTCATTTAATTTTTACATTTCAGTCACTCTGTAATACAATATGGAGCCTCTCTTTTAATTCTTCCCTCTCAGTCACTCTGAAATACAACACGGAGCCTCTCATTTAATTCTTCCTTCTCAGTCACTCAAACACAATATGGAGCCTCTCTTTTAAATCTTCCCTCTCAGTCACTCTGAAATACAACACGGAGCCTCTCATTTAATTCTTCCTTCTCAGTCACTCAAACACAATATGGAGCCTCTCTTTTAATTCTTCCCTCTCAGTCACTCTGAAATACAACATGGGGCCTCTCATTTAATTCTTCCCTCTCATTCACTCTGAAATACTATATGGAGCCTCTCATTAAATTATTCCCTGTAAGTCACTCTGAAATACAACATAGAGCCTCAAATTTAATTCTTCCCTCTCAGCCACTCTGAAATACAACATTGGGCCTCTCATTTAATTCTTCCCTCTCAGTCACTCTGAAATACCATATGGAGCATCTCATTTAATTCTTACATCTCAGTCACTATGAAATACAACATGGGGCCTCTCATTTAATTCTTCCGTCTCAATCACTCTGAAATACAACATGGAGCCTCTCATTAAATTCTTCCCTGTAAGTCACTCTGAAATACAATATGGAGCCTCTCATGTAATTCGTCCCTCTCAGTCACTCTGAAATACAACATGGAGCCTCTCATTTAATTCTTACATCTCCGTCACTCTGAAATACAACATGGAGCCTCTCATTTAATTCTTCCCTCTCAGTCACACTGAAATACAACATGGAGCCTCTCATTTAATTCTTCCCTCTCAGTCACTCTGAAATACAACATGGAGCCTCACATTAACTTTTTCCCTGTAAGTCACTCTGAAATACAACATGGAGCCTCTCATTTAATTCTTACATCTCAGTCACTCTGAAATACAACACGGAGCCTCTCTTTTAATTCTTCCCTCTCAGTCACTCTGAAATACAACATGGAGCCTCTCATTTAATTCTTCCCTCTCAGTCACACTGAAATACAACATGGAGCCTCTCATTTAATTCTCCCCTTTAGTCACTCCTTTATTCGCTCCTTGTTAACGCATGTATTCAGTAACATACTGGCTCACTCAGCCGCTATGGTTTCTTTGTTCTTTCCCTCCTTTTCTTTGTCCTTTTACATCCTCATTTATTCACTCTTTTCTTCTCTTTTCACCTCCCTCTTGCCACTTTGACACTTTCAGTCCATGTCTCACACACTGTCTCCCTCACTGTCTCAGTCAGCGACTCTTGTATTCACTTTGTCTTTTGCTGTCTTGTTCATCAGTTCCTGTCACTCATTCCTTCATTCACCATTTCACTCCACTCACTCTTTCACTCACTCACTCACTTAATCACTCTGTCCTTCACTCGCCCTCATTCATCTGTCTCACTCATTCCTTCATTCAGCCATTCACTGACTCATTCTCTGTCTGATTCACTCTGTCCCACACGTTCCCTCTTTCATCTGTTCTCTCACTTGTTCCTTCACTCACTCTTTTACTCACTCACTCACTCACTCACTCACTCACTCACTCACTCACTCACTCACTCACTCACTCACTCTCTCTGTCTGTCTGTCCGTCCTTCACTTTCCCTCATTCTTCTGTCTCACTGATTAGTGTCTATGTATTTCCCTGAGCCCTGACTACAGGGTCATCTCTTAGGGATGTTTTATTGATTGAGGAATTAACTTGAGTGGTCATTTTCCCAAAAGATACTATAAATAATTTTTTGGCATTGCTTTTTAGTCCATAACTTTCACACCAGTCATTTCTTTGTGTTAAACCCTCTTGTAAGATGTTTGTATCATGGGGAATTCTATGACCGCTCCCAGTTTGCAGTCATCTGCAAATTTGGTCAGCCAAAGGCCTTTCACATTAGCCTTGACCTCTGAGAAATAGAGAATTAGATGCCAAACAGAAGTGGGCCCAGCATAGAGACATGAGGTACCCCACTAGTGACCACTCTGTTAGTGGAGATGGTCTCACCAATCCTGACTTCCTGGGTCCTGTCTGTGAAACAGTTGGCAATCCAGTGAGTTATGTTTGGGCTTATGCCCAGTTTGATGAGTTTGTCAATTATACCTGAGTGGGATATTGTATCAAATGTCTTAGCCAAGCCCAGGTATAGGCAGTATGCACCACCATTTTCCCCTCATCCATTGCCTCAGGGTCCTTCTGGGACTGGGTTGGGTCTAATGTCGGCAGGTTGCCTGTCTTTGTTAATCATTTCCATGATAATTCTTTCCATGGCTTTGTATATTAGACTAGTCAGATGATTGGGTTCGTAGTTTCCAGGTTCAGTTGATGACCCACCCTTATGAAGAGAGATAACTGTTGCAGTTCTCCATCTTTATGGTATAAAACCTGTTTTGAGACTATAGTTGAAAAGTGGCTCAAGTGGTCCTGATTGGTTGTGTTTCAAGCTACTTAGGAAGCATCTCAGGATGCTGTTTGAGCTCATTGAGGTGGTGTTTTTGGCCTTAGCACTGTCAGGACCTGCTCCCTGATAATAGTTGGGGTGTTATGCTAGTAGGTATTTCATGGGGGGAGGAAGGGGATAGTGAGAAGTAAAGTTTGAGTTGAATTTGTCAGCCAGCAGATTGGCTATGCCGCTCTGCTTAGTGAAGGTGACACCATTGACCACCAGTTCAGCACATTGCTGTGTGTTGCCTGTGAGGGTTCAGACATAGCCATAGAAGGCCTTGTGGTTGTCTTTAGCTTGGGAGGCTAATCTAACCTCATAATTGGCCTTGTTGGAATTAATTAGTCCTCTTAGTTTCCTGTTTAGTTTAATTAGAGAGCTCTTATTATTGTAGAAGTTGGTCTTCCTGATTTTAGCTGTGACTTTTTTCCTTTTGTTACATACTCTGTTAAGGTTAGGATTTTACCAGTGTGGTTTGTTTTTACAGTTTGTTTTGGGCTTGTTTCTAGTAGGTACAGCAGCCTCTATATAGCCATTTACATGGTTGTACAGGGTCACCATGAACATTCTGTTTTGGTTGCTGTGAACTTGAGGTTGGGAGGGGCATTGAATTTTGGCGAACTATCATTTAATAGGTTGTAGTTCGATTTGGAATGCTTCCTGACTGTTACAGCGTTTGCTGGGGTTACCGAGTTGATTTCTATTTCAAAGGAGACAGTTTTGTGGTCTGACTTCACCAGTTAGGACATGACACATTGCGTGGGGGTGCAGTGATTGGGTGGGGTGCAGTGCTCACCCCTATTGGTGAGCACCAGGTCCAGTACATTTGAACCTCTGTTGGGTGTGTGCACTATTTGGTCAAGGGTGTTTATGTTAATGAACTCCAAGAATCTTTGTGCATGCGAGTTTGAGGCAGTATATATTTCAGTCTATAAAAGGGTAGTTAAAGTCTCCCATGAATAGAATATTTAGTTTAATGGTGAGTGCCTGCAGTAGGTCTGGAGATAAGCAGTGAGATTCTTTGGACATACAGAGTGACCTTTTACTTGCTAGGATATGGTGTGGGACTTTGTATGTGGTAATTTGCACTTGGATGAACTCCAGGGCATCATCCTGTTTAACCAACCTAGAGTTATAAAACACAAAAAATTCCACCAGCAGACAAACCACACTAGTAGCCAGGAACCAAAACTGAGTACACTAAAAAGCACCAGTGTGGAAACACAGCAGTGTGGAAACACACCAGTGTGGAAACACACCAGTGTGAAAACACAGCAGTCACAATTCAAAATATGCAAAGGTACAATAGGCAGCAAACAGCAGGCAGCAGGTAAAATACATTGAAGTTTAATGCATATACAAACTGGTAATCACTTTCACTATGGAATCATAGCTTCTTCAGACCCTAATAAAACAGCATCTTCACTAAACACTTATATAACATGGTCATAATACACAAACCAATCAGAAGCTAAAACTAATAAAACAAATAAATAGTTAAAGTCGAACTCACTGAAGAAGTGAACCCAGCAAAGAGAGGTAAACATTACTTTTTCCTTCTCCTTCTGGCTTTTAAAACTGGTTTTAAGGGTACAAATTCATTTAAGCCTAACTCCATATGAGAACTTACTTTGGCTATTCATTTTGCTTCACATCTCTCTGTTTCATTTTCAGTGTTGCCTAACCTAGCGTTCTCATATATAACGTCTAACACAATAAAAGAAAACCTGTGTGCATTACCTTGCATCTGAACATGTTTAGCTAAGGCCCAACAGTGTTACCTTTATGAATACAATATATATGGTCCCTAATGCGTTTACAAACCTGACGGTTAGTTTTGCCAACATAAAATGAGCTGCATTGCTCATAATTACATAGCTAAACAATGTTCATGGCGACAAACGTTAGCCATAACTTTTAAAAAATATTTCTTCCCTGTCTGCGGACGAACAACCTCATTACTCTCTCTGACATACTGACAGAAATTACAAGTGCCACATTTTTTGGTACCTTTTCCCCATTGTCCATAGACCAACTTGTCTGGGTAGAACAACAAACTCTTTAAATTCGCCATATTCCTGTAAGAAAACTTAGGAGATGTGCCAACTAATGCTTCAATGGATGAATCAGAAGTTAAAATATGCCAATTCTTTTTAACTATATCAGTGACCTTATTTATGTCTCTGGAAAAAGTCATAGTGACTCTTAGAGTCTTGTCCCTACTAACTTGTCTGTGTGGGTCTCAGGTAGGGGTCATAAAATAAGGTCTTCCAACACCCTTCCTAAGATGGCAGGCACCACACATACCCTTGGCTGTCTCAGTCCTTTTATTCCACAAACAGAAGAAAACGAGGGTAGTCCAGAAAAGCCACCACAATATGTAGTTCAAAAATTAAACTTTAATTTAGCACTTTGGTCATAAACTAGACTTCATCAGAATACCATATGCATTACTAACCAGGTTTAAATACCCTCCCCAGCGATACCGTAAACCTCCAAAATCAGCTCATTAAAGCTCATAGCCTTAATTCTCTGCACTGTCATTTGAAAATGTTTTACTGAAAATAATTTTACTCCATATAAGTGATGCAACAACCCTCTACGCTTGGTCCACACAAACTCAACATGTGAGAGATGCAGCTATATTAAGAACCACCAATCCATGCTCTCTCACACACCAGTCAGTACGTATGACAATGAGCAGGTGTCAGCATGCACACCTCACCTCCTACTCCACCCAAACCCACATCACACATACCTACATATGTGGAGGTCCTCACCAGAAACATACCTAAACATCAGAGACCTCCCAAACACAAACACAAGTGCTCTATACATAATACCTCCTCTGCAGAACACAATAGACATAATAGCTCACACACCAGTGTCTCACCTGTCAAGTCCTTAAGGCAAACCACAAAACCAAATATATTACTCATAGGCGATTTCATCATTAGACACAAAGATGTCCCTCTCACCAAGCTGGATAAGGAGAAGGTCATGGTCAGCTGTCTGTCAGGTGCCAGGATCTACCATATCACACATGCACTCCACTGTTTCAACAACAGGTACTGTTATGACTCTGTCATAGTCCATGTTGTGTGAACGACTTGAGACATACCTCTCTAGATCATATGAAGAGAGACATGACTGAGCCTTTGGACTATGTGTCTCAGGCTTGTACATCCCTAGCCTTAAGCAGCATTTTACCTTCACCTAGGATGATGCCTCAATACAAACAGAAAATGAGTGACTTCAATAACTGACTTAGTTTCTTGTGTCATTCTAAGGGGATCCAGTATCTGTCAGCTTGGGGTGACATGATCAACAGACCTCGATGCTTTGCCAGAGATGGTCTTCATCTGTTACCCCTGGGATTTCGGCTACTGGCCAAGACTCTTGCCACCCCTCATAGTGCCTTTTTTTAGGCAGTGTCTCAAGGACAAAATTCCCGATGTAAAAACTCCATCTAAAAACAATGTCAAGGTTATGCTGCTAAACGCTAAGAGTATTAATATGAAACTGCACACACTGGAAGCAGTCCTCACCTTGAAAGACATAGACATTTGCACAGTCACAGAGACCTGGTTCAAGGCTGTGGAGAGCACCCCCAGACATATTAGGCTACACCTCCTTCCACATGTTCAGACCACAAACTGAAGTCATGAAAACTAAAGGAGGTGGTGTATCAATATTCATTAAAGATAAATACACCTCAGATTGGTTAGACAGCATGATTCCCTGGAGATACTTCAGGTGCAATTAACTGCTGGTAGGACACCTGTTTAAGTCATTGCCAGCTACAGGACCCTCTCCATGAATCAGGACACCCACTCAGCCTATTTGCATCTACTTGAGCCTATCAAAATACATCCCAAAACCACGGTTTTGGTTGACTTTAACTACCCATCTATTGACTGGGTAAATTACTTGTGCACAAACTCACTTGGATTGCCCAAAGGTTCCTCAAATTCATTAACTCCAGTGCCTTGGACCAGATGGTTGACACCCCCCAAGAGGTGCCAGCATCCTGGATCTGGTGCCTACCAATATGGGGGACCACTATAGCACCCCCCACTGTGTGGTTTTCCCTGGAGAGATCTGACCAAAAATCAGTCTCATTTGAAGTAACTATCACACCTGACTCTCCCAGCAGCAACTAAACTAAACAACTTCTCCAAAGCAGATTATAACCTCTTATGGGATGGTATAAAAATATTGTCATTGCATATCCCCCCTCAGATAGAACTGGCAACTATGCCAAGTTCTACACCAGTGCTTTATACAAACACCTGTATAACTGCATTGACTCGTTCATACCCAAAAGGCCCAAATAAATAGCTCCTCAAGGAAGAGCAAACCTGTCTGGTGGGCAACTGCCAAGAACAGGCTTTACAATAAGAGGAACAAATTGCTGTCTAAGAGTAAGAGGGAGTGAGCCCCTCTAAACAGGAAACACTCCATCCTTGGCTTAAACAAGCAAATAAGACTTGTTGTGAAGTCCTCCATAGCAAACTATGAATCCAAATTAGCTTCCTGAACTAAGGACAACCATAAAGAGTCCTTTAGTTACATCCATAACCTAAAAGGAAAAGCCCAGATTTGTGCTGAACTGGTAGTTAATAATATCACATAAACTGAACCTGTGGATATAGCTAACCTGTTAGCTGACAGGTTCTGTGAACACTTCACTCTCCTGTCCCCATCATACGTACACTATGACATCCCTACCACCTGTCCCCTACCTTGTATCTCATAATAGCAGGTGGTGAATGCCTTCTCTAAGGTCAAAAATAGAGCTTCTATGGGACCTGATAACATCCCAGGCTGCGTCCTACCTGGGTTCAAACAATAATTAGCTACACCATTCGACACTCTCTTCATTCATAGTTTAAGAATTAGTAACACCACTGGGTACTCTCTCATTCATAGTCTAAGAATTAGTAACACCACTGGGTACTCACTCATTCATAGTCTAAAAATTAGTAACACCACTGGGTACTCTCTCATTCATAGTCTAAGAATTAGTAACACCACTTGGTACTCTCTCATTCATAGTCTAATAATTAGTAACACCACTGGGTACTCTCTCATTCATAGTCTAAGAATTAGTAACACCACTGGGCACTCTTCATTCACAGTCTAAGAATTAGTAACACCACTGGGTGCTCTCTACATTCATAGTCTAAGAATTAGTAACACCACTGGGCAGTCTCTTCATTCATAGTCTAAGAATTAGTAACACCACTGTGTACTCTCTCATTCATAGTCTAAGAATTAGTAACACCACTGGGCACTCTTCATTCACAGTCTAAGAATTAGTAACACCACTGGGCGCTCTCTACATTCATAGTCTAAGAATTAGTAACACCACTGGGCACTCTCTTCATTCATAGTCTAAGAATTAGTAAAAACCACTGGATACTCTCTCATTCATAGTCTAAGAATTAGTAACACCACTGGGCACTCTCTTCATTCATAGTCTAAGAATTAGTAACACCACTGGGTACTCTCTTCATTCATAGTCTAAGAAATAGTAACACCACTGGATACTCTCTCATTCATAGTCTAAGAATTAGTAACACCACTGGGTACTCTCTCATTCATAGTCTAAGAATTAGTAACACCACTGGGCACTCTTCACTCACAGTCTAAGAATTAGTAACACCACTGGGTACTCTCTTCATTCATAGTGTAGGAATTAGTAACACCACTGGGTGCTCTCTTCATTCATAGTCTAAGAATTAGTAACACCACTGGGCACTCTCTTCAATCATAGTCTAAGAATTAGTAACACCACTGGGTACTCTCTCATTCAGAGTCTAAGAATTAGTAACACAACTGGGCACTCTTCATTCACAGACTAAGAATTAGTAACACCACTGGGTGCTCTCTTCATTCATAGTCTAAGAATTAGTAACACCACTGGGTACTCTCTTCAGTCATAGTCTAAGAATTAGTAACATCACTGGGTACTCTCTTCATTCATAGTCTAAGAATTAATAACACCACTGGGTACTATCTCATTCATAGTCTAAGAATTAGTAAAACCACTGGGTACTCTCTTCATTCATAGTCTAAGAATTAGTAACACCACTGGGTACTCTCTCATTCATAGTCTAAGAATTAGTAACACCACTGGGTGCTCTCTTCATTCATAGTCTAAGAATTAGTAACACCACTGGGTACTCTCTTCATTCATAGTCTAAGAATTAGTAAAACCACTGGGTACTCTCTTCATTCATAGTCTAAGAATTAGTAACACCACTGGGTACTCTCTCATTCATAGTCTAAGAATTAGTAACACCATCGGGTACTCTCTCATTCATAGTCTAAGAATTAGTAACACCACTGGGTACTCTCTTCATTCATAGTCTAAGAATTAGTAACACCACTGGGTGCTCTCTTCGTTCATAGTCTAAGAATTAGTAACACCACTGGGTACTCTCTTCATTCATAGTCTAAGAATTAGTAACACCACTGGGTACTCTCTTCATTCATAGTCTAAGAATTAGTAACACAACTGGGTACTCTCTTCATTCATAGTCTAAGAATTAGTAACACCACTGGGTACTCTCTCATTCAGAGTCTAAGAATTAGTAACACAACTGGGCACTCTTCATTCACAGTCTAAGAATTAGTAACACCACTGGGCGCTCTCTTCATTCATAGTCTAAGAATTAGTAACACCACTGGGTACTCTCTTCATTCATAGTCTAAGAATTAGTAACACCACTGGGTACCCTCTTCATTCATAGTCTAAGAATTAGTAACACCACTGGGTACTCTCTCATTCATAGTCTAAGAATTAGTAACATCATTGGGTACTCTCTCATTCATAGTCTAAGAATTAGTAACACCACTGGGTACTCTCTTCATTCATAGTCTAAGAATTAGTAACACCACTGGGCGCTCTCTTCATTCATAGTCTAAGAATTAGTAACACCACTGGGCAGTCTCTTCATTCATAGTCTAAGAATTAGTAACACCACTGGGTACTCTCTCATTCATAGTCTAAGAATTAGTAACACGACTGGGCGCTCTCTTCATTCATAGTCTAAGAATTAGTAACACCACTGGGTACTCTCTTCATTCATAGTCTAAGAATTAGTAACACCACTGGGTACTCTCTCATTCATAGTCTAAGAATTAGTAAAACCACTGGGTACTCTCTTCATTCATAGTCTAAGAATTAGTAACACCACTGGGTACTCTCTCATTCATAGTCTAAGAATTAGTAACACCACTGGGTGCTCTCTTCATTCATAGTCTAAGAATTAGTAACACCACTGGGTACTCTCTTCATTCATAGTCTAAGAATTAGTAAAACCACTGGGTACTCTCTTCATTCATAGTCTAAGAATTAGTAACACCACTGGGTACTCTCTCATTCATAGTCTAAGAATTAGTAACACCATCGGGTACTCTCTCATTCATAGTCTAAGAATTAGTAACACCACTGGGTACTCTCTTCATTCATAGTCTAAGAATTAGTAACACCACTGGGTGCTCTCTTCGTTCATAGTCTAAGAATTAGTAACACCACTGGGTACTCTCTTCATTCATAGTCTAAGAATTAGTAACACCACTGGGTACTCTCTTCATTCATAGTCTAAGAATTAGTAACACCACTGGGTACTCTCTTCATTCATAGTCTAAGAATTAGTAACACCACTGGGTACTCTCTCATTCATAGTCTAAGAATTAGTAAAACCACTGGGTACTCTCTTCATTCATAGTCTAAGAATTAGTAACACCACTGGGTACTCTCTCATTCATAGTCTAAGAATTAGTAACACCACTGGGTGCTCTCTTCATTCATAGTCTAAGAATTAGTAACACCACTGGGTACTCTCTTCATTCATAGTCTAAGAATTAGTAAAACCACTGGGTACTCTCTTCATTCATAGTCTAAGAATTAGTAACACCACTGGGTACTCTCTCATTCATAGTCTAAGAATTAGTAACACCATCGGGTACTCTCTCATTCATAGTCTAAGAATTAGTAACACCACTGGGTACTCTCTTCATTCATAGTCTAAGAATTAGTAACACCACTGGGTGCTCTCTTCGTTCATAGTCTAAGAATTAGTAACACCACTGGGTACTCTCTTCATTCATAGTCTAAGAATTAGTAACACCACTGGGTACTCTCTTCATTCATAGTCTAAGAATTAGTAACACCACTGGGTACTCTCTTCATTCATAGTCTAAGAATTAGTAACACAACTGGGTACTCTCTTCATTCATAGTCTAAGAATTAGTAACACCACTGGGTACTCTCTCATTCAGAGTCTAAGAATTAGTAACACCACTGGGCAGTCTCTTCATTCATAGTCTAAGAATTAGTAACACCACTGGGTACTCTCTCATTCATAGTCTAAGAATTAGTAACACCACTGGGCGCTCTCTTCATTCATAGTCTAAGAATTAGTAACACCACTGGGTACTCTCTTCATTCATAGTCTAAGAATTAGTAACACCACTGGGTACCCTCTTCATTCATAGTCTAAGAATTAGTAACACCACTGGGTACTCTCTTCATTCATAGTCTAAGAATTAGTAACACCACTGGGTACTCTCTCATTCATAGTCTAAGAATTAGTAACACCACTGGGTACTCTCTCATTCATAGTCTAAGAATTAGTAACACCACTGGGCACTCTCTTCATTCATAGTCTAATAGTTAGTAACACCACTGGGTACTCTCTTCATTCATAGTCTAAGAATTAGTAACACCACTGGGTACTCTTTTCATTCATAGTCTATGAATTAGTAACACCACTGGGTACTCTCTTCATTCATAGTCTAAAAATTAGTAACACCACTGGGCACTCTCTTCATTCATAGTCTAAGAATTAATAACACCACTGGGTACTCTCTCATTCATAGTCTAAGAATTAATAACACCACTGGGTACTATCTCATTCATAGTCTAAGAATTAGTAAAACCACTGGGTACTCTCTTCATTCATAGTCTAAGAATTAGTAACACCACTGGGCACTCTCTTCATTCATAGTCTAAGAATTAGTAACACCACTGGACAGTCTCTTCATTCATAGTCTAAGAATTAGTAACACCACTGGGTACTCTCTTCATTCATAGTCTAAGAATTAGTAACACCACTGGGTACTCTCCTCATTCATAGTCTAAGAATTAGTAACATAACTGGGTACTCTCTTCATTCATAGTCTAAGAATTAGTAACACCACTGGGTACTGTCTCATTCATAGTCTAAGAATTAGTAACACCACTGGGTACTGTCTCATTTATAGTCTAAGAATTAGTAACACCACTGTGTACTTTCTTCATTCATAGTCTAAGAATTAGTAACACCACTGGGTACTCTCTTCATTCATAGTCTAAGAATTAGTAACACCATTGGGTGCTCTTCATTCATAGTCTAACAATTAGTAACACCACTGGGTACTCTCTTCATTCATAGTCTAAGAATTAGTAACACCACTGGGTACTCTCTTCATTCATAGTCTAAGAATTAGTAACACCACCGGGTACTCACTTCATTCATAGTCTAAGAATTAGTAACACCACTGGGGTCTCTTCATTCATAGTCTAAGAAATAGTAACACCACTGGGTACTCTCTTCATTCATAGTCTAAGAATTAGTAACACCACTGGGTACTCTCTTCATTCATAGTCTAAGAATTAGTAACACCACTGGGTGCTCTTCATTCATAGTCTAAGAATTAGTAACACCACTGGGTACTCTCTTCATTCATAGTCTAAGAATTAGTAACACCACTGGGTACTCTCTTCATTCATAGTCTAAGAATTAGGAACACCACTGGGTACTCTCTTCATTCATAGTCTAAGAATTAGTAACACCACTGGGTACTCTCTTCATTCATAGTCTAAGAATTAGTAACACCACTGGGTGCTCTTCATTCATTGTCTAAGAATTAGTAACACCACTGAGTACTCTCTTCATTCATAGTCTAAGAATTAGTAACACCACTGGGTACTCTCTCATTCATAGTCCAAGAATTAGTAACACCACTGGGTACTCTCTTATTCATAGTCTAAGAATTAGTAACACCACTGGGCACTCTCTTCATTCATAGTCTAAGAAATAGTAACACCACTAGGTACTCTCTTCATTCATAGTCTAAGAATTAGTAACACCACTGGGTACTCTCTTCATTCATAGTCTAAGAAGAAATAACACCACTGGGTGCTCTTCATTCATAGTCTAAGAATTAGTAAAACCACTGGGTACTCTCTTCATTCATAGTCTAAGAATTAGTAACACCACTGGGTACTCTCTCATTTATAGTCTAAGAATTAGTAACACCACTGGGCACTCTCTTCATTCATAGTCTAAGAATTAGTAACACCACTAGGTACTCTCTTCATTCATAGTCTAAGAATTAATAACGCCACTGGGTACTCTCTTCATTCATAGTCTAAGAATTAGTAACACCACTGGGTGCTCTGCATTCATAGTCTAAGAATTAGTAACACCACTGGGTAACCTCTTCATTCATAGTCTAAGAATTAGTAACACAACTGGATACCCTCTTCATTCATAGTCTAAGAATTAGTAACACCACTGGGTACTCTCTCATTCATAGTCTAAGAATTAGTAACACCACTGGGTGCTCTCTTCATTCATAGTCTAAGAATTAGTAACACCACTGGGCGCTCCTTTCATTCATAGTCTAAGAATTAGTAACACCACTGGGTACTCTCTTATTCATAGTCTAAGAATTAGTAACACCACTGGGTACTCTCTCATTCATAGTCTAAAAATTACTAACACCACTGGGTACTCTCTTCATTCATAGTCTAAGAATTAGTAACACCACTGGGTACTCTCTCATTCATAGTCTAAGAATTAGTAACACCACTGGGTACTCTCTCATTCATAGTCTAAGAATTAGTAACACCACTGGGTACTTTCTTCATTCATAGTCTAAAAATTAGTAACACCACTGGGCGCTCTCTTCATTCATAGTCTAAGAATTAGTAACACCACTGGGTACTCTCTTCATTCATTGTCTAAGAATTAGTAACACCACTGGGTACTCTCTCATTCATAGTCTAAGAATTAGTAACACCACTGGGTACTCTCTTCATTCATAGTCTAAGAATTAGTAACACCACTTGGTACTCTTCCTTCATAGTCTAAGAATTAGTAACACCACTGGGTACTGTCTCATTCATAGTCTAAGAATTAGTAACACCACTGGGTACTCTTCATTCATAGTCTAAAAATTAGTAACACCACTGGGTACTCTCTCATTCATAGCCTAAGAATTAGTAACACCACTGGGTACTGTCTCATTCATAGTCTAAGAATTAGTAACACCGCTGGGTACTCTCTCATTCATAGTCTAAGAATTAATAACACCACAGGGCGCTCTCTTCATTCATAGTCTAAGAATTAGTAACACCATTGGGTACTCTCTCATTCATAGTCTAAGAGTTAGTAACACCACTGGGTACTCTCTTCATTCATAGTCTAAGAACTAGTAACACCACTGGATGCTCTCTTCATTCATAGTCTAAGAATTAGTAACACCACTGGGCATTCTCTTCATTCATAGTCTAAGAATTAGTAACAGCACTGAGTACTCTCTCATTCATAGTCTAAGAATTAGTAACACCACTGGGTATTCTCTCATTCATAGTCTAAGAAATAGTAACACCACTGGGTACTCTCTCATTCATAGTCGAAGAATTAGTAACACCACTGGATACTCTCTCATTCATAGTCTAAGAATTAGTAACACCACTGGGTGCTCTCTTCATTCATAGTCTAAGAATTAGTAACACCACTGGGCACTCTCTCATTCATATTCTAAGAATTAGTAACACCACTGGGTACTCTCTCATTCATAGTCTAAGAAATAGTAACACCACTGGGTACTCTCTTCATTCATAGTCTAAGAATTAGTAATACCACTGGGTACTCTCTCATTCATAGTCTAAGAATTAGTAACAGCACTGGGTACTCTCTTCATTCATAGTCTAAGAATTAGTAACACCACTGGGCAGTCTCTTCATTAATAGCCTAAGAATTAGTAACACCACTGGGCACTCTCTCATTCATAGTCTAAGAATTAGTAACACCACTGGGTACTCTTCATTCATAGTCTAAGAATTAATAACACCACTGGGTACTCTCTTCATTCATAGTCTAAAAATTAGTAACACCACTGGGTACTCCCTCATTCATAGTCTAAGAATTAGTAACACCACTGGGTACTCTCTCATTCATAGTCTAAGAATTAGTAACACCACTGGGTACTCTCTTCATTCATAGTCTAAGAATTAGTAACACCACTGGATACTCTCTCATCCATAGTCTAAGAATTAGTAACACCACTGGCTACTCTCTCATTCATAGTCTAAGAATTAGTAACACCACTGGGTACTCTCTCATTCATAGTCTAAGAATTAGTAACACCACTGGGTACTCTTTTCATTCGTAGTCTAAGAATTAGTAACACCACTGGGTACTCTCTTCATTCATAGTCTAAGAATTAGTAACACCACTGGGTACTCTCTCATTCATAGTCTAAGAATTAGTAACACCACTGGGTACTCTCTTCATTCATAGTCTAAGAATTAGTAACACCACTGGGTACTGTCTCATTCATAGTCTAAGAATTAGTAACACCACTGGGTACTCTCTTCATTCATAGTCTAAGAATTAGTAACACCACTGGGTACTCTCTCATTCATAGTCTAAGAATTAGTAACACCACTGTGTACTCTTCATTCATAGTCTAAGAATTAGTAACACCACTGGGCACTCTCTCCAATCATAGTCTAAGAATTAGTAACACCACTGGGTACTCTCTCATTCATAGTCTAAGAATTAGTAACACCACTGGGTACTCTCTTCATTCATAGTCTAAGAATTAGTAACAACACTGGGTACTCTCTTCATTCATAGTCTAAGAGTTAGCAACACCACTGGGTACTCTCTTCATTCATAGTCTAAGAATTAGTATCATCACTTGGTACTCTCTCATTCATAGTCTAAGAATTAGTAACACCACTGGGTACTCTCTTCATTCATAGTCTAAGAATTAGTAACACCACTGGGTACTGCCTCATTCATAGTCTAAGATTTAGTAACACCACTGGGTACTCTCTTCTTTCATAGTCTAAGAATTAGTAACACCACTGGGTACTCTCTCATTCATAGTCTAAGAATTAGTAACACCACTGTGTACTCTTCATTCATAGTCTAAGAATTAGTAACACCACTGGGCGCTCTCTTCATTCATAGTCTAAGAATTAGTAACACCACTGGGTACTCTCTCATTCATAGTCTAAGAATTAGTAACACCACTGTGTACTCTTCATTCATAGTCTAAGAATTAGTAACACCACTGGGTACTCTCTCATTCATAGTCTAAGAATTAGTAACACCACTGGGTGTTCTTTATTCGTAGTCTAAGAATTAGTAACACCACTGGGTACTCTCTTCATTCATAGTCTAAGAATTAGTAACACCACTGGGTATTCTCTCATTCATAGTTTAAGAATTAGTAACACCACTGGTTACTCTCTTCATTCATAGTCTAAGAATTAGTAACACCACTGGGTACTCTCTTCATTCATAGTCTAAGAATTAGTAACACCACTGGGTACTCTCTTATTCATAGTCTAAGACTTAGTAACACCACTGGGTACTCTCTCATTCATAGTCTAAAGCACCGGCTTCCTCCCAGCTGATTGGAAAATGGCCAGTGTTATATCCTTGCACAAAGGTGGTGCTTCCACTGACCATGGGAACTGTAGACCTATTAGCCTGACTACCGTTATCTGCAAGGCCATGGAGCATATCATCTTTGACCTTATCAACAAAAATATAGGTAATCTCCTTACACATGACCCTACTCAATTTGGATTTGTCAGAGGGAGATCATGCCTGTTAAACCTTGTGGACTTCTTTGAAACAGTCACCAAGCCCTTGGCTAAGGGAAATCTGTGCATTCAGCCTACCTACACTTAACCAAGGATTTTTACACTATCTCCCACTCAGGCATCATTGACAAACTCACCCAGCTAGGTGGCAAACCTTATATAATTAGATGGGTCACTAACTGGCTCACTGATAGAACCCATATACTCAAAATAGGGGAATCCTCATTCAACAGCAGACATGTAACCAGTGGTGTTCCACAGGGATAAGTCCTGGGATCTCTACTGTTTGGAATCTATTTCTCTGAAGTTCAAGCAAAAACTAAAGGTCTGTGGCTGACAAAGTTTGGTGATGATTGCAAACTGGGAGCGGTCATAGAATCTCCAAACAATGTCAACATCCTTCAAGAGAGTCTTACACAAACAAATGATTGGTGCCAAATTCATGGCCTTAAACTCAGTACATAAAATGTGTTATCATCCCAACTACCACATCAGTAACAACACTCTAAGTATGCAGTCATTGGTGAGAGACCTGGGCACACAGATTGACTTCAGCCTTACCTTTGATCACCATGTCTCCACAGTGGTATGAATGGCATTCTACATTGCTCATCTTATAAGTAAGGGCATTGCCTCCAAAAAACAAAAAAAAAAAAACAAAAGTTATAATCTCCCTGCAACTCTTCCCTCATCAGGCCAATAATTGAGTGCAATGCCCCTTTCGGTATGTACCTTTCCAAGCATCAGCAAGAACTGCAGAAACCACAAAGGTTTTCCACAAGGAAAAATCAAGGTCTTCAGCATCTGTCCAATGAGGTTCACCTGAAATCACTATCATTTTATTCTGTTCCATACAGACTACTCAGAGGTGATCCCTGCCTTGCATAAAAACAGTCTTTGACCCTGCTTTATTGGAAATGCTGTATATCCGTAAGTCAAATGGTACATGGGTTACTCACTCTAAAGGCCTTAACCTGGTATGTGGCATTAATAAAACCTGCTGAAGAGACAGAAATGTCTCCCAGATGTTACCACACCTTTGGAATAGAGACTCCCACTTCATGTCAAACAGAGAACCTCAGTGGCCATCTTCAGATGCATACTGGATGATTGGATGGTTAATCGTAAATTCACCCCAGGGGTTCCACCTGTGTCCCTCTTGGACATGGGTGATAGGTGCTAATTGTGAAAATAAGGGTAAAACCTAGCTAGGCTTGAAAGTGCCCTTGCCTAGTACCCTCCTATGATCATATGAGCCTATAACAGCAAATAAAAGAGTAGTATAAATGTAATTAAAAAGCATATATAAATAACAATTTGGCTGTGGAATATGTAGTATGCAATAAAGCATGAAATGATACCAGTGTTGTAATAAAAAAATCACAATTACATATGACAATCAGTACATATAAAAGTATTAGAAGTATAGTCTATTATGCTAAGAAGTAAAACTGTCCCTCCCAAGAATAAGGAGTGGGCAAGTGTTGAAAGCATAAAGACATAGCATGATGAGCAGTTAGTAAGACTGTAAAATACTTCTTGATGTAGATCATACAGGAGAGGTACATGTGCATAGCCCTGACTTAGTGAGAGGTTAGTAACAATGTAACATATTTGTAACTGTAGATCATACAGGAGAGGTGCATGTGCATAGCTCTGACTTAGTGAAAGGTTAGTAACAGTGTAACATATTTGTAACTGTAGATCATACAGGAGAGGTGCATGTGCATAGCCCTGACTAAGTGAAAGGTTAGTAACAATGTAACGTATTTGTAACTGTAGATCATACAGGAGAGGTGCATGTGCATAGCCCTGACTTAGTGAGAGATTAGTAACAATGTAATGTGTTTGTAACTGTAGATCATACAGGACAGGGGCATGGGCATAGCCATGACATAGTGAGAGGTTAGTAACAACGTAACCTATTTGTAACTGTAGATCATACAGGAGAGGTGCATGTGCATAGCTCTGACTTAGTGAGAGGTTAGTAACAATGTAACATATTTGTAACTGTAGATCATACAGGAGAGGTGCATGTGCATAGCCCTGACTTAGTGAGAGGTTAGTAACAATGTAACATATTTGTAACTGTAGATCATACAGGAGAGGTGCATGTGCATAGCCCTGACTTAGTGAAACGTTAGTAACAATGTAACGTATTTGTAACTGTAGATCATACAGGAGAGGTGCATGTGCATAGCCCTGACTTAGTGAGAGATTAGAAACAATGTAATGTATTTGTAACTGTAGATCATACAGGACAGGTGCATGGGCATAGCCATGACATAGTGAGAGGTTAGTAACAACGTAACCTATTTGTAACTGTAGATCATACAGGAGAGGTGCATGTGCATAGCTCTGACTTAGTGAGGGATTAGTAACAATGTAATGTATTTAAACTGTAGACCATACAGGAGAGGTGCATGTGCATAGCCATGACTTAGTGAGAGGTTAGTAACAATGTAATGTATTTATAACTGTAGATCATACAGGAGAGTTACATGTGCATAGCCCTGACTTAGTGAGAGGTTAGGAACAATGTAAAATATTTGTAACTGTAGATCATACAGGAGAGCTGCATGTGCATAACCATGACTTAGTGAGAGGTTAGTAATAATGTAACCTATTTGTAACTGTAGATCATACAGGAGAGGTGCATGTGCATAGCCCTGACTTAGTGAAAGGTTAGTAACAATGTAACGTATTTGTAACTGTAGATCATACAGGAGAGGTGTATGTGCATAGCCATGACTTAGTGAGAGGTTAGTAACAATGTAATGTATTTATAACTGTAGATCATACAGGAGAGTTACATGTGCATAGCCCTGACTTAGTGAGAGGTTAGTAACAATGTAACGTATTTGTAACTGTAGATCATACAGGAGAGGTGCATGTGCATAGCCCTGACTTAGTGAGAGGTTAGTAACAATGTAATGTATTTGTAACTGTAGATCATACAGGAGAGGTGCATGTGCATAGCCCTGACTTAGTGAGAGGTTAGTAACAATGTAACGTATTTGTAACTGTAGATCATACAGGAGAGGTGCATGTGCATAACCCTGACTTAGTGAAAGGTTACTAACAATGTAATGTATTTGTAACTCTAGATCATACAGGAGAGGTGCATGTGCATAGCCCTGACTTAGTGAAAGGTTACTAACAATGTAATGTATTTGTAACTGTAGATCATACAGGAGAGGTGTATGTGCATAGCCATGACTTAGTGAGAGGTTAGTAACAGTGTAATGTATTTATAACTGTAGATCATACAGGAGAGGTACATGTGCATAGCCCTGACTTAGTGAGAGGTTAGTAACAATGTAACGTATTTGTAACTGCAGATCATACAGGAGAAGTGCATGTGCATAGCCCTGACTTAGTGAAAGGTTACTAACAATGTAACGTATTTGTAACTGTAGATCATACAGGAGAGGTGTATGTGCATAGCCATTACTAAGTGAGAGGTTAGTAACAATGTAATGTATTTATAACTGTAGATCATACAGGAGAGGTACATGTGCATAGCCCTGACTTAGGGAGAGGTTAGTAACAATGTAATGTATTTGTAACTGTAGATCATACAGGAGAAGTGCATGTGCATAGCCCTGACTTAGTGAAAGGTTACTAACAATGTAACATATTTGTAACTGTAGATCATACAGGAGAGGTGTATGTGCATAGCCATGACTTAGTGAGAGGTTAGTAACAATGTAATGTATTTATAACTGTAGATCATACAGGAGAAGTACATGTGCATAGCCCTGACTTAGTGAGAGGTTAGTAACAATGTAACGTATTTGTAACTGTAGATCATACAGGAGAGGTGCATGTGCATAGCCCTGACTTAGTGAGAGGTTAGTAACAATGTAACGTATTTGTAACTGTAGATCATATAGGAGAGGTGCATGTGCATAGCCCTGACTTAGTGAGAGGTTACGAACAATGTAATGTATTTGTAACTGTAGATCATACAGGAGAGGTGCAAGTGCATAGCCATGACTTAGTGAGAGGTTAGTAACAATGTAATGTATTTATAACTGTAGATCATACAGGAGAGGTACATGTGCATAGCCCTGACTTAGTGAGAGATTAGTAACAATGTAACGTATTTGTAACTGTAGATCATACAGGAGAGGTGCATGTGCATAGCCCTGACTTAGTGAGAGGTTGGGAACAATGTAACGTATTTGTAACTGTAGATCATACAGGAGAGGTGCATGTGCATAGCCATGACTTAGTGAGAGGTTAGTAACAATGTAACATATTTGTAACTGTAGATCATAGAGGAGAGGTGCATGTGCATAGCCCTGACTTAGTGAGAGGTTAGTAACAATGTAACGTATTTGTAACTATAGATCATACAGGAGAGGTGCATGTGCAAAGCCCTGACTTAGTGAGAGGTTCGTAACAATGTAATGTAGTTATAACTGCAGATCATACAGAAGAGGTGTATGTGCATAGCCATGACTTAGTGAGAGATTAGTAACAATGTAATGTATTTATAACTGTAGATCATACAGGAGAGGTACATGTGCATAGCCCTGACTTAGTGAGAGGATAGTAACAATGTAACGTATTTGTAACTGTAGATCATACAGGAGAGGTGCATGTGCATAGCCCTGACTTAGTGAAAGGTTACTAACAATGTAACGTATTCGTAACTGTAGATCATACAGGAGAGGTGTATGTGCATAGCCATGACTTACTGAGAGGTTAGTAACAATGTAATCTATTTATAACTGTAGATCATACAGGAGAGGTGTATGTGCATAGCAATGACTTAGTGAGAGGTTAGTAACAATGTAATGTATTTATAACGGTAGATCATACAGGAGAGGTACATGTGCATAGCCCTGACTTAGTGAGAGGTTAGTAACAATGTAACGTATTTGTAACTGTAGATCATACAGGAGAAGTGCATGTGCATAGCCCTGACTTAGTGAAAGGTTACTAACAATGTAACGTATTTGTAACTGTAGATCATACAGGAGAGGTGAATGTGCATAGCCATGACTTAGTGAGAGGTTAGTAACAATGTAATGTATTTATAACTGTAGATCATACAGGAGAGGTACATGTGCATAGCCCTGACTTAGTGAGAGGTTAGTAACAATGTAACGTATTTGTAACTGTAGATCATACAGGAGAGGTGCATGTGCATAGCCCTGACTTAGTGAGAGGTTAGTAACAATGTAACGTATTTGTAACTGTAGATCATACAGGAGAGGTGCATGTGCATAGCCCTGACTTAGTGAGAGGTTAGGAACAATGTAATGTATTTGTAACTGTAGATCATACAGGAAAGGTGCATGTGCATAGCCCTGACTTAGTGAGAGGTTAGTAACAATGTAGACGTATTTGTAACTGTAGATCATACAGGAGAGGTGCATGTGCATAGCCCTGACTTAGTGAGAGGTTAGGAACAATGTAATGTATTTGTAACTGTAGATCATACAGGAAAGGTGCATGTGCATAGCCATGACTTAGTGAGAGGTTAGTAAGAATGTAACGTATTTGTAACTGTAGATCATACAGGAGAGGTGCATGTGCATAGCCCTGACTTAGTGAGAGGTTGGTAACAATGTAACGTATTTGTACCTGTAGATCATACAAGAGAGGTGCATGTGCATAGCCCTGACTTAGTGAAAGGTTACTAACAATGTAACGTATTTGTAACTGTAGATCATACAGGAGATGTGTATGTGCATAGCCATGACTTACTGAGAGGTTAGTAACAATGTAATGTATTTATAACTGCAGATCATACAGGAGAGGTACATGTGCATAGCCCTGACTTAGTGAGAGGTTAGTAACAATGTAACGTATTTGTAACTGTAGATCATACAGGAGAGGTGCATGTGCATAGCCCTGACGTAGTGAGAGGTTAGTAACAATGTAACCTATTTGTAACTGTAGATCATACAGGAGAGGTGCATGTGCATAGCCCTGACTTAGTGAAAGGTTAGTAACAATGTAACGTATTTGTAACTGTAGATCATACAGGAGAGGTGTATGTGCATAGCCATGACTTAGTGAGAGGTTAGTAACAATGTAATGTATTTATAACTGTAGATCATACAGGAGAGTTACATGTGCATAGCCCTGACTTAGTGAGAGGTTAGTAACAATGTAACGTATTTGTAACTGTAGATCATACAGGAGAGGTGCATGTGCATAGCCCTGACTTAGTGAGAGGTTAGTAACAATGTAACGTATTTGTAACTGTAGATCATACAGGAGAGGTGCATGTGCATAGTCCTGACTTAGTGAGAGGTTACAAACAATGTAACGTATTTGTAACTGTAGATCATACAGGAGAGGTGTATGTGCAAAGCCATGACTTAGTGAGAGGTTAGTAACAATGTAATGCATTTGTAACTGTAGATCATACAGGACAGGTGCATGTGCATAGCCCTGACTTAGTGAGAGGTTAGTAACAATGTAAGGTATTTATAACTGTAGAACATACAGGAGAGGTACATGTGCATAGCCCTGACTTAGTGAGAGGTTAGGAACAATGTAACGTATTTGTAACTGTAGATCATAGAGGAGAGGTGCATGTGCATCGCCATGACTTAGTGAGAGGTTAGTAACTATGTAACGTATTTGTAACTGTAGATCATAGAGGAGCGGTGCATGTGCATAGCCCTGACTTAGTGAGAGGTTAGTAGCAATGTAACGTATTTGTAACTATAGATCATACAGGAGAGGTGCATGTGCATAGCCCTGACTTAGTGAGAGGTTACTAACAATGTAACGTATTTGTAACTGTAGATCATACAGGAGAGGTGTATGTGCATAGCCATGACTTAGTGAGAGGTTAGTAACAATGTAATGTATTTATAACTGTAGATCATACAGGAGAGGTACATGTGCATAGCCCTGACTTAGTGAGAGGTTAGTAACAATGTAACGTATTTGTAACTGTAGATCATACAGGAGAGGTGCATGTGCATAGCCCTGACTTAGTGAGAGGTTAGTAACAATGTAACGTATTTGTAACTGTAGATCATACAGGAGAGGTGCATGTGCATAGCCCTGACTTAGTGAGAGGTTAGTAACAATGTAATGTATTTGTAACTGTAGATCATACAGGAGAGAGGTGCATGTGCATAGCCCTGACTTAGTGAAAGGTTAGTAACAATGTAATGTATTTGTAACTGTAGATCATACAGGAGAGGTGCATGTGCATAGCCCTGACTTAGTGAGAGGTTAGTAACAATGTAACGTATTTGTAACTGTAGATCATACAGGAGAGGTGCATGTGCATAGCCCTGACTTAGTGAGAGGTTAGTAACAATGTAACGTATTTGTAACTGTAGATCATACAGGAGAGGTGCATGTGCATAGCCCTGACTTAGTGAGAGGTTAGTAACAATGTAACGTATTTGTAACTGTAGATCATACAGGAGAGGTGCATGTGCATAGCCCTGACTTAGTGAGAGGTTAGTAACAATGTAATGTATTTGTAACTGTAGATCATACAGGAGGTGCATGTGCATAGCCCTGACTTAGTGAGAGGTTAGTAACAATGTAACGATTTGTAACTGTAGATCATACAAGAGAGGTGCATGTGCATAGCCCTGACTTAGTGAAAGGTTACTAACAATGTAACGTATTTGTAACTGTAGATCATACAGGAGAGGTGAATGTGCATAGCCATGACTTAGTGAGAGGTTAGTAACAATGTAATGTATTTATAACTGTAGATCATACAGGAGAGGTACATGTGCATAGCCCTGACTTAGTGAGAGGTTAGTAACAATGTAACGTATTTGTAACTGTAGATCATACAGGAGAGGTGCATGTGCATAGCCCTGACTTAGTGAGAGGTTAGTAACAATGTAACGTATTTGTAACTGTAGATCATACAGGAGAGGTGCATGTGCATAGCCCTGACTTAGTGAGAGGTTAGGAACAATGTAATGTATTTGTAACTGTAGATCATACAGGAAAGGTGCATGTGCATAGCCATGACTTAGTGAGAGGTTAGTAAGAATGTAACGTATTTGTAACTGTAGATCATACAGGAGAGGTGCATGTGCATAGCCCTGACTTAGTGAGAGGTTGGTAACAATGTAACGTATTTGTAACTGTAGATCATACAAGAGAGGTGCATGTGCATAGCCCTGACTTAGTGAAAGGTTACTAACAATGTAACGTATTTGTAACTGTAGATCATACAGGAGATGTGTATGTGCATAGCCATGACTTACTGAGAGGTTAGTAACAATGTAATGTATTTATAACTGCAGATCATACAGGAGAGGTACATGTGCATAGCCCTGACTTAGTGAGAGGTTAGTAACAATGTAACGTATTTGTAACTGTAGATCATACAGGAGAGGTGCATGTGCATAGCCCTGACGTAGTGAGAGGTTAGTAACAATGTAACCTATTTGTAACTGTAGATCATACAGGAGAGGTGCATGTGCATAGCCCTGACTTAGTGAAAGGTTACTAACAATGTAACGTATTTGTAACTGTAGATCATACAGGAGAGGTGTATGTGCATAGCCATGACTTAGTGAGAGGTTAGTAACAATGTAATGTATTTATAACTGTAGATCATACAGGAGAGTTACATGTGCATAGCCCTGACTTAGTGAGAGGTTAGTAACAATGTAACGTATTTGTAACTGTAGATCATACAGGAGAGGTGCATGTGCATAGCCCTGACCTAGTGAGAGGTTAGTAACAATGTAACGTATTTGTAACTGTAGATCATACAGGAGAGGTGCATGTGCATAGTCCTGACTTAGTGAGAGGTTACAAACAATGTAACGTATTTGTAACTGTAGATCATACAGGAGAGGTGTATGTGCAAAGCCATGACTTAGTGAGAGTTTAGTAACAATGTAATGCATTTGTAACTGTAGATCATACAGGAGAGGTGCATGTGCATAGCCCTGACTTAGTGAGAGGTTAGTAACAATGTAACGTATTTGTAACTGTAGATCATAGAGGAGAGGTGCATGTGCATAGCCCTGACTTAGTGAGAGGTTAGTAACAATGTAACGTATTTGTAACTATAGATCATAGAGGAGAGGTGCATGTGCATAGCCCTGACTTAGTGAGAGGTTAATAACAATGTAATGTATTTGTAACTGTAGATCATACAGGAGAGGTATATCTGCATAGCCCTGACTTAGTGAGAGGTTAGTAACAATGTAGTATTTGTAACTGTAGATCATACAGGAGAGGTGCATGTGCATAGCCCTGACTTAGTGAAAGGTTACTAACAATGTAACGTATTTGTAACTGTAGATCATACAGGAGAGGTGTATGTGCATAGCCATGACTTAGTGAGAGGTTAGTAACAATGTAATGTATTTGTAACTGTAGATCATAGAGGAGAGGTGCATGTGCATAGCCCTGACTTAGTGAGAGGTTAGTAAGAATGTAACGTATTTGTAACTATAGATCATACAGGAGAGGTGCATGTGCATAGCCCTGACTTAGTGAGAGGTTGGTAACAATGTAATGTATTTGTAACTGTAGATCATACAGGAGAGGTGCATGTGCATAGCACTGACTTAGTGAAAGGTTACTAACAATGTAACGTATTTGTAACTGTAGATCATACAGGAGAGGTGTATGTGCATAGCCATGACTTTCTGAGAGGTTAGTAACAATGTAATGTATTTATAACTGCAGATCATACAGGAGAGGTACATGTGCATAGCCCTGACTTAGTGAGAGGTTAGTAACAATGTAACGTATTTGTAACTGTAGATCATACAGGAGAGGTGCATGTGCATAGCCCTGACTTAGTGAAAGGTTACTAACAATGTAATGTATTTGTAACTGTAGATCATACAGGAGAGGTGTATGTGCATAGGCCTGACTTAGTGAGAGGTTAGTAACAATGTAACGTATTTGTAACTGTAGATCATACAGGAGAGGTGCATGTGCATAGGCCTGACTTAGTGAGAGGTTAGTAACAATGTAACGTATTTGTAACTGTAGATCATACAGGAGAGGTGCATGTGCATAGCCCTGACTTAGTGAGAGGTTACTAACAATGTAACGTATTTGTAACTGTAGATCATACAGGAGAGGTGTATGTGCATAGCCATGACTTAGTGAGAGGTTAGTAACAATGTAATGTATTTATAACTGTAGATCATACAGGAAAGGTAAATGTGCATAGCCCTGACTTAGTGAGAGGTTAGTAACAATGTAATGTATTTGTAACTGTAGATCATACAGGAGAGGTGCATGTGCATAGCCCTGACTTAGTGAAAGGTTAGGAATAATGTGACGTATTTGTAACTGTAGATCATACAGGAGAGGTGCATGTGCATAGCCCTGACTTAGTGAGAGGTTAGGAACAATGTAAAGTATTTGTAACTGTAGATCATACAGGAGAGCTGCATGTGCATAACCATGACTTAGTGAGAGGTTAGTAACAATGTAACGTATTTGTAACTGTAGATCATACAGGAGAGGTGCATGTGCATAGCCCTGACTTAGTGAGAGGTTAGTAACAATGTAACATATTTGTAACTGTAGATCATACAGGAGAGGTGCATGTGCATAGCCCTGACTTAGTGAGAGGTTGGTAACAATGTAACGTATTTGTAACTGTAGATCATACAAGAGAGGTGCATGTGCATAGCCTTGACTTAGTGAAAGGTTACTAACAATGTAACGTATTTGTAACTGTAGATCATACAGGAGAGGTGTATGTGCATAGCCATGACTTACTGAGAGGTTAGTAACAATGTAATGTAGTTATAACTGCAGATCATACAGGAGAGGTGTATGTGCATAGCCATGACTTAGTGAGAGATTAGTAACAATGTAATGTATTTATAACTGTAGATCATACAGGAGAGGTACATGTGCATAGCCCTGACTTAGTGAAAGGATAGTAACAATGTAACGTATTTGTAACTGTAGATCATACGGGAGAGGTGCATGTGCATAGCCCTGACTTAGTGAAAGGTTACTAACAATGTAACGTATTCGTAACTGTAGATCATACAGGAGAGGTGTATGTGCATAGCCATGACTTACTGAGAGGTTAGTAGCAATGTAATGTATTTATAACTGTAGATCATACAGGAGAGGTGTATGTGCATAGCAATGACTTAGTGAGAGGTTAGTAACAATGTAATGTATTTATAACGGTAGATCATACAGGAGAGGTACATGTGCATAGCCCTGACTTAGTGAGTGGTTAGTAACAATGTAACGTATTTGTAACTGTAGATAATACAGGAGAAGTGCATGTGCATAGCCCTGACTTAGTGAAAGGTTACTAACAATGTAACGTATTTGTAACTGTAGATCATACAGGAGAGGTGAATGTGCATAGCCATGACTTAGTGAGAGGTTAGTAACAATGTAATGTATTTATATCTGTAGATCATACAGGAGAGGTACATGTGCATAGCCCTGACTTAGTGAGAGGTTAGTAACAATGTAACGTATTTGTAACTGTAGATCATACAGGAGAGGTGCATGTGCATAGCCCTGACTTAGTGAGAGGTTAGTAACAATGTAACGTATTTGTAACTGTAGATCATACAGGAGAGGTGCATGTGCATAGCCCTGACTTAGTGAGAGGTTAGGAACAATGTAATGTATTTGTAACTGTAGATCATACAGGAAAGGTGCATGTGCATAGCCCTGACTTAGTGAGAGGTTAGTAACAATGTAACGTATTTGTAACTGTAGATCATACAGGAGAGGTGCATGTGCATAGCCCTGACTTAGTGAGAGGTTAGGAACAATGTAATGTATTTGTAACTGTAGATCATACAGGAAAGGTGCATGTGCATAGCCATGACTTAGTGAGAGGTTAGTAAGAATGTAACGTATTTGTAACTGTAGATCATACAGGAGAGGTGCATGTGCATAGCCCTGACTTAGTGAGAGGTTGGTAACAATGTAACGTATTTGTAACTGTAGATCATACAAGAGAGGTGCATGTGCATAGCCCTGACTTAGTGAAAGGTTACTAACAATGTAACGTATTTGTAACTGTAGATCATACAGGAGATGTGTATGTGCATAGCCATGACTTACTGAGTGGTTAGTAACAATGTAATGTATTTATAACTGCAGATCATACAGGAGAGGTACATGTGCATAGCCCTGACTTAGTGAGAGGTTAGTAACAAGGTAACATATTTGTAACTGTAGATCATACAGGAGAGGTGCATGTGCATAGCCCTGACGTAGTGAGAGGATAGTAACAATGTAACCTATTTGTAACTGTAGATCATACAGGAGAGGTGCATGTGCATAGCCCTGACTTAGTGAAAGGTTACTAACAATGTAACGTATTTGTAACTGTAGATCATACAGGAGAGGTGTATGTGCATAGCCATGACTTAGTGAGAGGTTAGTAACAATGTAATGTATTTATAACTGTAGATCATACAGGAGAGTTACATGTGCATAGCCCTGACTTAGTGAGAGGTTAGTAACAATGTAACGTATTTGTAGCTGTAGATCATACAGGAGAGGTGCATGTGCATAGCCCTGACTTAGTGAGAGGTTAGTAACAATGTAACGTATTTGTAACTGTAGATCATACAGGAGAGGTGCATGTGCATAGTCCTGACTTAGTGAGAGGTTACAAACAATGTAACGTATTTGTAACTGTAGATCATACAGGAGAGGTGTATGTGCAAAGCCATGACTTAGTGAGAGGTTAGTAACAATGTAATGCATTTGTAACTGTAGATCATACAGGACAGGTGCATGTGCATAGCCCTGACTTAGTGAGAGGTTAGTAGCAATGTAACGTATTTGTAACTATAGATCATACAGGAGAGGTGCATGTGCATAGCCCTGACTTAGTGAGAGGTTAATAACAATGTAATGTATTTGTAACTGTAGATCATACAGGAGAGGTATATCTGCATAGCCCTGACTTAGTGAGAGGTTAGTAACAATGTAACGTATTTGTAACTGTAGATCATACAGGAGAAGTGCATGTGCATAGCCCTGACTTAGTGAAAGGTTACTAACAATGTAACGTATTTGTAACTGTAGATCATACAGGAGAGGTGAATGTGCATAGCCATGACTTAGTGAGAGGTTAGTAACAATGTAATGTATTTATAACTGTAGATCATACAGGAGAGGTACATGTGCATAGCCCTGACTTAGTGAGAGGTTAGTAACAATGTAACGTATTTGTAACTGTAGATCATACAGGAGAGGTGCATGTGCATAGCCCTGACTTAGTGAGAGGTTAGTAACAATGTAACGTATTTGTAACTGTAGATCATACAGGAGAGGTGCATGTGCATAGCCCTGACTTAGTGAGAGGTTAGGAACAATGTAATGTATTTGTAACTGTAGATCATAAAGGAAAGGTGCATGTGCATAGCCATGACTTAGTGAGAGGTTAGTAAGAATGTAACGTATTTGTAACTGGAGATCATACAGGAGGTGCATGTGCATAGCCTTGACTTAGTGAGAGGTTGGTAACAATGTAACGTATTTGTAACTGTAGATCATACAAGAGAGGTGCATGTGCATAGCCCTGACTTAGTGAAAGGTTACTAACAATGTAACGTATTTGTAACTGTAGATCATACAGGAGATGTGTATGTGCATAGCCATGACTTACTGAGAGGTTAGTAACAATGTAATGTATTTATAACTGCAGATCATACAGGAGAGGTTCATGTGCATAGCCCTGACTTAGTGAGAGGTTAGTAACAATGTAACGTGTTTGTAACTGTAGATCATGCAGGAGAGGTGCATGTGCATAGCCCTGACGTAGTGAGAGGTTAGTAACAATGTAACCTATTTGTAACTGTAGATCATACAGGAGAGGTGCATGTGCATAGCCCTGACTTAGTGAAAGGTTACTAACAATGTAACGTATTTGTAACTGTAGATCATACAGGAGAGGTGTATGTGCATAGCCATGACTTAGTGAGAGGTTAGTAACAATGTAATGTATTTATAACTGTAGATCATACAGGAGAGTTACATGTGCATAGCCCTGACTTAGTGAGAGGTTAGTAACAATGTAACGTATTTGTAACTGTAGATCATACAGGAGAGGTGCATGTGCATAGCCCTGACTTAGTGAGAGGTTAGTAACAATGTAACGTATTTGTAACTGTAGATCATACAGGAGAGGTGCATGTGCATAGTCCTGACTTAGTGAGAGGTTACAAACAATGTAACGTATTTGTAACTGTAGATCATACAGGAGAGGTGTATGTGCAAAGCCATGACTTAGTGAGAGGTTAGTAACAATGTAATGCATTTGTAACTGTAGATCATACAGGAGAGGTGCATGTGCATAGCCCTGACTTAGTGAGAGGTTAGGAACAATGTAACGATTTGTAACTGTAGATCATACAGGAGAGGTGCATGTGCATCGCCATGACTTAGTGAGAGGTTAGTAACAATGTAACGTATTTGTAACTGTAGATCATAGAGGAGCGGTGCATGTGCATAGCCCTGACTTAGTGAGAGGTTAGTAACAATGTAACGTATTTGTAACTATAGATCATACAGGAGAGGTGCATGTGTATAGCCCTGACTTAGTGAGAGGTTAATAACAATGTAATGTATTTGTAACTGTAGATCATACAGGAGAGGTATATCTGCATAGCCCTGACTTAGTGAGAGGTTAGTAACTATGTAATGTATTTGTAACTGTAGATCATACAGGAGAGGTGCATGTGCATAGCCCTGACTTAGTGAGAGGTTAGGAACAATGTAACGTATATGTAACTGTTGATCATACAGGAGAGGTGCATGTGCATAGCCATGACTTAGTGAGAGGTTAGTAACAATGTAACGTATTTGTAACTGTAGATCATACAGGAGAGGTGAATGTGCATAGCCATGACTTAGTGAGAGGTTAGTAACAATGTAATGTATTTATAACTGTAGATCATACAGGAGAGGTACATGTGCATAGCCCTGACTTAGTGAGAGGTTAGTAACAATGTAACGTATTTGTAACTGTAGATCATACAGGAGAGGTGCATGTGCATAGCCCTGACTTAGTGAGAGGTTAGTAACAATGTAACGTATTTGTAACTGTAGATCATTCAGGAGAGGTGCATGTGCATAGCCCTGACTTAGTGAGAGGTTAGGAACAATGTAATGTATTTGTAACTGTAGATCATAAAGGAAAGGTGCATGTGCATAGCCATGACTTAGTGAGAGGTTAGTAAGAATGTAACGTATTTGTAACTGGAGATCATACAGGAGAGGTGCATGTGCATAGCCTTGACTTAGTGAGAGGTTGGTAACAATGTAACGTATTTGTAACTGTAGATCATACAAGAGAGGTGCATGTGCATAGCCCTGACTTAGTGAAAGGTTACTAACAATGTAACGTATTTGTAACTGTAGATCATACAGGAGATGTGTATGTGCATAGCCATGACTTACTGAGAGGTTAGTAACAATGTAATGTATTTATAACTGCAGATCATACAGGAGAGGTTCATGTGCATAGCCCTGACTTAGTGAGAGGTTAGTAACAATGTAACGTGTTTGTAACTGTAGATCATACAGGAGAGGTGCATGTGCATAGCCCTGACGTAGTGAGAGGTTAGTAACAATGTAACCTATTTGTAACTGTAGATCATACAGGAGAGGTGCATGTGCATAGCCCTGACTTAGTGAAAGGTTACTAACAATGTAACGTATTTGTAACTGTAGATCATACAGGAGAGGTGTATGTGCATAGCCATGACTTAGTGAGAGGTTAGTAACAATGTAATGTATTTATAACTGTAGATCATACAGGAGAGTTACATGTGCATAGCCCTGACTTAGTGAGAGGTTAGTAACAATGTAACGTATTTGTAACTGTAGATCATACAGGAGAGGTGCATGTGCATAGCCCTGACTTAGTGAGAGGTTAGTAACAATGTAACGTATTTGTAACTGTAGATCATACAGGAGAGGTGCATGTGCATAGTCCTGACTTAGTGAGAGGTTACAAACAATGTAACGTATTTGTAACTGTAGATCATACAGGAGAGGTGTATGTGCAAAGCCATGACTTAGTGAGAGGTTAGTAACAATGTAATGCATTTGTAACTGTAGATCATACAGGAGAGGTGCATGTGCATAGCCCTGACTTAGTGAGAGGTTAGGAACAATGTAACGTATTTGTAACTGTAGATCATACAGGAGAGGTGCATGTGCATCGCCATGACTTAGTGAGAGGTTAGTAACAATGTAACGTATTTGTAACTGTAGATCATAGAGGAGCGGTGCATGTGCATAGCCCTGACTTAGTGAGAGGTTAGTAACAATGTAACGTATTTGTAACTATAGATCATACAGGAGAGGTGCATGTGTATAGCCCTGACTTAGTGAGAGGTTAATAACAATGTAATGTATTTGTAACTGTAGATCATACAGGAGAGGTATATCTGCATAGCCCTGACTTAGTGAGAGGTTAGTAACAATGTAACGTATTTGTAACTGTAGATCATACAGGAGAGGTGCATGTGCATAGCCCTGACTTAGTGAGAGGTTAGGAACAATGTAACGTATTTGTAACTGTTGATCATACAGGAGAGGTGCATGTGCATAGCCATGACTTAGTGAGAGGTTAGTAACAATGTAATGTATTTGTAACTGTAGATCATAGAGGAGAGGTGCATGTGCATAGCCCTGACTTAGTGAGAGGTTAGTAAGAATGTAACGTATTTGTAACTATAGATCATACAGGAGAGGTGCATGTGCATAGCCCTGACTTAGTGAGAGGTTGGTAACAATGTAATGTATTTGTAACTGTAGATCATACAGGAGAGGTGCATGTGCATAGCACTGACTTAGTGAAAGGTTACTAACAATGTAACGTATTTGTAACTGTAGATCATACAGGAGAGGTGTATGTGCATAGCCATGACTTTCTGAGAGGCTAGTAACAATGTAATGTATTTATAACTGCAGATCATACAGGAGAGGTACATGTGCATAGCCCTCACTTAGTGAGAGGTTAGTAACAATGTAACGTATTTGTAACTGTAGATCATACAGGAGAGGTGCATGTGCATAGCCCTGACTTAGTGAAAGGTTACTAACAATGTAATGTATTTGTAACTGTAGATCATACAGGAGAGGTGTATGTGCATAGGCCTGACTTAGTGAGAGGTTAGTAACAATGTAACGTATTTGTAACTGTAGATCATACAGGAGAGGTGCATGTGCATAGCCCTGACTTAGTGAGAGGTTAGGAATAATGTGACGTATTTGTAACTGTAGATCATACAGGAGAGGTGCATGTGCATAGCCCTGACTTAGTGAGAGGTTAGGAACAATGTAAAGTATTTGTAACTGTAGATCATACAGGAGAGCTGCATGTGCATAACCATGACTTAGTGAGAGGTTAGTAACAATGTAACGTATTTGTAACTGTAGATCATACTGGAGAGGTGCATGTGCATAGCCCTGACTTAGTGAGAGGTTACTAACAATGTAACGTATTTGTAACTGTAGATCATACAGGAGAGGTGTATGTGCAAAGTCATGACTTAGTGAGAGGTTACTAACAATGCAATGTATTTATAACTGTAGTTCATACAGGAGAGGTACATGTGCATAGCCCGACCTAGAGAGAGGTTAGTAACACTGTAACGTATTTGTAACTGTAGATCATACAGGAGAGGTGCATGTGCATAGCCCTGACTTAGTGAGAGGTTTGTAACAATGTAACGTATTTGTAACTGTAGATCATACAGGAGAGGTGCATGTTCATAGCCCTGACTTAGTGAGAGGTTAGGAACAATGTAACGTATTTGTAACTGTAGATCATACAGGAGAGGTGCATGTGCATAGCCATGACTTAGTGAGAGGTTAGTAACAATGTAACGTATTTGTAACTGTAGATCATAGAGGAGAGGAGAGGTGCATGGGCATAGCCCTGACTTAGTGAGAGGTTAGTAACAATGTAACGTATTTTTAACTATAGATCATACAGGAGAGGTGCATGCGCATAGCCCTGACTTAGTGAGAGGTTAATAACAATGTAATGTATTTGTAACTGTAGATCATACAGGAGAGGTACATGTGCATAGCCCTGACTTAGTGAGAGATTAGTAACAATGCAATGTATTTGTAAATGTAGATTATACAGGAGAGGTGCATGTGCATAGCCCTGACTTAGTGAGAGGTTGGTAACAATGTAACATATTTGTAACTGTAGATCATACAGGAGAGGTGCATGTGCATAGCCCTGACTTAGTGAGAGGTTATTAACAATGTAACGTTTTTGTAACTGTAGATCATACAGGAGAGGTGCATGTGCATAACCCTGACTTAGTGAAAGGTTACTAACAATGTAATGTATTTGTAACTATAGATCATACAGGAGAGGTGCATGTGCATAACCCTGACTTAGTGAAAGGTTACTAACAATGTAATGTATTTGTAACTATAGATCATACAGGAGAGGTACATGTGCAAGCCCTGACTTAGTGAGAGGTTAGAAACAATGTAACATGTTTGTAACTGTAGATCATACAGGAGAAGTGCATGTGCATAGCCCTGACTTAGTGAAAGGTTAGTAACAATGTAACGTATTTGTTACTGTAGATCATACAGGAGAGGTGTATGTGCATAGCCATGACTTAGTGAGAGGTTAGTAACAATGTAAGGTATTTATAACTGTAGAACATACAGGAGAGGTACATGTGCATAGCCCTGACTTAGTGAGAGATTAGTAACAATGTAACGTATTTGTTACTGTAGATCATACAGGAGAGGTGTATGTGCATAGCCCTGACTTAGTGAGAGGTTAGTAACAATGTAACGTATTTGTAACTGTAGATCATACAGGAGAGGTGCATGTGCATAGCCCTGACTTAGTGAGAGGTTACTAACAATGTAACGTATTTGTAACTGTAGATCATACAGGAGAGGTGTATGTGCCAAGCCATGACTTAGAGCGAGGTTAGTAACAATGTAATGTATTTGTAACTGTATATCATACAGGAGAGGTGCATGTGCATAGCCCTGACTTAGTGAGAGGTTAGGAACAATGTAACGTATTTGTAACTGTAGATCATACAGGAGAGGTGCATGTGCATAGCCCTGACTTAGTGAGAGGTTAGTAACAATGTAACGTATTTGTAACTGTAGATCATACAGGAGAGGTGCATGTGCATAGCCCTGACTTAGTGAGAGGTTAGTAACAATGTAATGTATTTGTAACTATAGATCATACAGGAGAGGTGCATGTGCATAGCTCTGACTTAGTGAGAGGTTAATAACAATGTAATGTATTTGTAACTGTAGATCATACAGGAGAGGTACATGTGCATAGCCCTGACTTAGTGAAAGGTTAGTAATAATGTAACGTATTTGTAACTGTAGATCATACAGGAGAGGTGCATGTGCATAGCCCTGACTTAGTGAGAGGTTGGTAACAATGTAACGTATTTGTAACTGTAGATCATACAGGAGAGGTATATGTGCATAGCCCTGACTTAGTGAAAGGTTACTAACAATGTAACGTATTTGTAACTGTAGATCATACAGGAGAGGTGTATGTGCATAGCCATGACTTACTGAGAGGTTAGTAACAATGTAATGTATTTCTAACTGCAGATCATACAGGAGAGGTACATGTGCATAGCCCTGACTTAGTGAGAGGTTAGTAACAATGTAACGTATTTGTAACTGTAGATCATACAGGAGAAGTGCATGTGCATAGGCATGACTTAGTGAGAGGTTAGTAACAATGTAACGTATTTGTAACTGTAGATCATACAGGAGAGGTGCATGTGCATAGCCCTGACTTAGTGAGAGGTTACTAACAATGTAATGTATTTGTAACTGTAGATCATACAGGAGAGGAGTATGTGCATAGCCATGACTTAGTGAGAGGTTAGTAACAATGTAATGTATTTATAACTGTAGATCATACAGGAGAGGTACATGTGCATAGCCCTGACTTAGTGAGAGGTTAGTAACAATGTAACGTATTTGTAACTGTAGATCATACAGGAGAGGTGCATGTGCATAGCCCTGACTTAGTGAGAGGTTAGGAACAATGTAACATATTTGTAACTGTAGATCATACAGGAGATGTGCATGTGCATAGCCCTGACTTAGTGAGAGGTTAGGAACAATGTAACGTATTTGTAACTGTAGATCATACAGGAGAGGTGCATGTGCATAGCCATGACTTAGTGAGAGGTTAGTAACAATGTAATGTGTTTGTAACTATAGATCATACAGGAGAGGTGCATGTGCATAGCCCTGACTTAGTGAGAGGTTAATAACAATGTAATGTATTTGTAACTGTATATCATACAGGAGAGGTACATGTGCATAGCCCTGACTTAGTGAGAGGTTAGTAACCATGTAACGTATTTGTAACTGTAGATCATACAGTAGAGGTGCATGTGCATAGCCCTGACTTAGTGAGAGGTTAATAACAATGTAATGTATTTGTAACTGTAAATCATACAGGAGAGGTGGATGTGCATAGCCCTGACTTAGTGAGAGGTTAGTAACAATGTAACGTATTTGTAACTGTAGACCATACAGGAGAGGTGCATGTGAATAGCCCTGACTTAGTGAGAGGTTAGTAACAATGTAACATATTTGTAACTGTAGATCATACAGGAGAGGTACATGTGCATAGCCCTGACTTAGTGAGAGGTTAGTAACAATGTAATGTATTTTTAACTACAGATCATACAGGAGAGGTGCATGCGCATAGCCCTGACTTAGTGAGAGGTTAATAACAATGTAATGTATTTGTAACTGTAGATCATACAGGAGAGGTACATGTGCATAGCCCTGACTTAGTGAGAGATTAGTAACAATGCAATGTATTTGTAAATGTAGATTATACAGGAGAGGTGCATGTGCATAGCCCTGACTTAGTGAGAGGTTGGTAACAATGTAACATATTTGTAACTGTAGATCATACAGGAGAGGTGCATGTGCATAGCCCTGACTTAGTGAGAGGTTATTAACAATGTAACGTTTTTGTAACTGTAGATCATACAGGAGAGGTGCATGTGCATAACCCTGACTTAGTGAAAGGTTACTAACAATGTAATGTATTTGTAACTATAGATCATACAGGAGAGGTGCATGTGCATAGCCCTGACTTAGTGAGAGGTTAGTAACAATGTAACGTATCTGTAACTGTAGATCATAGAGGAGAGGTACATGTGCAAGCCCTGACTTAGTGAGAGGTTAGAAACAATGTAACATGTTTGTAACTGTAGATCATACAGGAGAAGTGCATGTGCATAGCCCTGACTTAGTGAAAGGTTAGTAACAATGTAACGTATTTGTTACTGTAGATCATACAGGAGAGGTGTATGTGCATAGCCATGACTTAGTGAGAGGTTAGTAACAATGTAAGGTATTTATAACTGTAGAACATACAGGAGAGGTACATGTGCATAGCCCTGACTTAGTGAGAGATTAGTAACAATGTAACGTATTTGTTACTGTAGATCATACAGGAGAGGTGTATGTGCATAGCCCTGACTTAGTGAGAGGTTAGTAACAATGTAACGATTTGTAACTGTAGATCATACAGGAGAGGTGCATGTGCATAGCCCTGACTTAGTGAGAGGTTACTAACAATGTAACGTATTTGTAACTGTAGATCATACAGGAGAGGTGTATGTGCCAAGCCATGACTTAGTGCGAGGTTAGTAACAATGTAATGTATTTGTAACTGTATATCATACAGGAGAGGTGCATGTGCATAGCCCTGACTTAGTGAGAGGTTAGGAACAATGTAACGTATTTGTAACTGTAGATCATACAGGAGAGGTGCATGTGCATAGCCCTGACTTAGTGAGAGGTTAGTAACAATGTAACGTATTTGTAACTGTAGATCATACAGGAGAGGTGCATGTGCATAGCCCTGACTTAGTGAGAGGTTAGTAACAATGTAATGTATTTGTAACTATAGATCATACAGGAGAGGTGCATGTGCATAGCTCTGACTTAGTGAGAGGTTAATAACAATGTAATGTATTTGTAACTGTAGATCATACAGGAGAGGTACATGTGCATAGCCCTGACTTAGTGAAAGGTTAGTAATAATGTAACGTATTTGTAACTGTAGATCATACAGGAGAGGTGCATGTGCATAGCCCTGACTTAGTGAGAGGTTGGTAACAATGTAACGTATTTGTAACTGTAGATCATACAGGAGAGGTGCATGTGCATAGCCCTGACTTAGTGAAAGGTTACTAACAATGTAACGTATTTGTAACTGTAGATTATACAGGAGAGGTGTATGTGCATAGCCATGACTTACTGAGAGGTTAGTAACAATGTAATGTATTTATAACTGCAGATCATACAGGAGAGGTACATGTGCATAGCCCTGACTTAGTGAGAGGTTAGTAACAATGTAACGTATTTGTAACTGTAGATCATACAGGAGAAGTGCATGTGCATAGGCATGACTTAGTGAGAGGTTAGTAACAATGTAACGTATTTGTAACTGTAGATCATACAGGAGAGGTGCATGTGCATAGCCCTGACTTAGTGAGAGGTTACTAACAATGTAATGTATTTGTAACTGTAGATCATACAGGAGAGGAGTATGTGCATAGCCATGACTTAGTGAGAGGTTAGTAACAATGTAATGTATTTATAACTGTAGATCATACAGGAGAGGTACATGTGCATAGCCCTGACTTAGTGAGAGGTTAGTAACAATGTAACGTATTTGTAACTGTAGATCATACAGGAGAGGTGCATGTGCATAGCCCTGACTTAGTGAGAGGTTAGGAACAATGTAACATATTTGTAACTGTAGATCATACAGGAGAGGTGCATGTGCATAGCCCTGACTTAGTGAGAGGTTAGGAACAATGTAACGTATTTGTAACTGTAGATCATACAGGAGAGGTGCATGTGCATAGCCATGACTTAGTGAGAGGTTAGTAACAATGTAATGTGTTTGTAACTATAGATCATACAGGAGAGGTGCATGTGCATAGCCCTGACTTAGTGAGAGGTTAATAACAATGTAATGTATTTGTAACTGTATATCATACAGGAGAGGTACATGTGCATAGCCCTGACTTAGTGAGAGGTTAGTAACCATGTAACGTATTTGTAACTGTAGATCATACAGGAGAGGTGCATGTGCATAGCCATGACTTAGTGAGAGGTTAGTAACAATGTAACGTATTTGTAACTGTAGATCATACAGTAGAGGTGCATGTGCATAGCCCTGACTTAGTGAGAGGTTAATAACAATGTAATGTATTTGTAACTGTAAATCATACAGGAGAGGTGGATGTGCATAGCCCTGACTTAGTGAGAGGTTAGTAACAATGTAACGTATTTGTAACTGTAGACCATACAGGAGAGGTGCATGTGAATAGCCCTGACTTAGTGAGAGGTTAGTAACAATGTAACATATTTGTAACTGTAGATCATACAGGAGAGGTACATGTGCATAGCCCTGACTTAGTGAGAGGTTAGTAACAATGTAACGTATTTGTAACTGTAGATCATACAGGAGAGGTGCATGTGCATAGCCATGACTTAGTGAGAGGTTAGTAACAATGTAACGTATTTGTAACTGTAGATCATACAGTAGAGGTGCATGTGCATAGCCCTGACTTAGTGAGAGGTTAATAACAGTGTAATGTATTTGTAACTGTAAATCATACAGGAGAGGTGGATGTGCATAGCCCTGACTTAGTGAGAGGTTAGTAACAATGTAACGTATTTGTAACTGTAGACCATACAGGAGAGGTGCATGTGCATAGCCCTGACTTAGTGAGAGGTTAGTAACAATGTAACATATTTGTAACTGTAGATCATACAGGAGAGGTACATGTGCATAGCCCTGACTTAGTGAGAGGTTAGTAACAATGTAACGTATTTGTAACTGTAGATCATACAGGAGAGGTGCATGTGCATAGCCATGACTTAGTGAGAGGTTAGTAACAATGTAACCCATTTCTAACTGTAGATCATACAGTAGAGGTGCATGTGCATAGCCCTGACTTAGTGAGAGGTTAATAACAGTGTAATGTATTTGTAACTGTAAATCATACAGGAGAGGTGGATGTGCATAGCCCTGACTTAGTGAGAGGTTAGTAACAATGTAACGTATTTGTAACTGTAGACCATACAGGAGAGGTGCATGTGCATAGCCCTGACTTAGTGAGAGGTTAGTAACAATGTAACATATTTGTAACTGTAGATCATACAGGAGAGGTACATGTGCATAGCCCTGACTTAGTGAGAGGTTAGTTAGTATGTAACGTATTTGTAACTGTAGATCATCCAGGAGAGGTGCATGTGCATAGCCCTGACTTATTTAGAGATTAGTAACAATGTAATGTAGTTATAACTGTAGATCATACTGGAAAGGTACATGTAGCCATGACTTAGTGAGAGGTTAGTAACAATGTAACATATTTGTAACTGTAGATCATACAGGAGAGGTGCATGTGCATAGCCATGACTTAGTGAGAGGTTAGTAACAATGTAATGTATTTGTAACTGTAGATCATACAGGAGAGGTGCATGTGCATAGCCCTGACTTAGTGAGAGATTAGTAACAATGTAGTGTATTTGTAACTGTAGATCATACAGGAGAGGTACATGTGCATAGCCCTGACTTAGTGAGAGGTTAGTAACAATGTAACATATTTGTAACTGTAGATCATACAGGAGAGGTGCATGTGCATAGCCCTGACTTAGTGAAAGGTTAGTAACAATGTAACATATTTGCAACTGTAGATCATACAGGAGAGGTGTATGTGCATAGCCCTGACTTAGTGAGAGGTTAATAACAATGTAATGTATTTGTAACTGTAGATCATACAGGAGAGGCACATGTGCATAGCCCTGACTTAGTGAAAGGTTAGTAACAATGTAACATATTTGTAACTGTAGATCATACAGGAGAGGTGCATGTGCATAGCCCTGACTTAGTGAGAGATTAGTAACAATGTAATGTATTTGTAACTGTAGATCATACAGGAGAGGTGCATGCACATAGCCCTGACTTAGTGAGAGGTTAGTAACAATATAACATATTTGTAACTGTAGATCATACAGGAGAGGTGCATGAGTATAGCCATGAGTTATTGAGCAATTCTTTGAGACGGGACTTTAAATAAATGCAGGATAGATATAGTTCAGTTAAAGTTGGTTTAAATTCTGCTTTCCATTTCTGATAATTGCTTTTTTGGCAACCATTATCATTAAGTGACCTTGAACAAGTTGTTTAACCTGGCAGTGCTTATGGGGAGCTGGGCTAGATTCCTTAATGGTCTACCAGACTGCTGTTTTGTAACTACCTATGAACATTTGGATGAAAGTTTGGCCACCTTCCCCATCTGGAAAACTTGCTGTGGGTTCCCTTTTACACACCCAGGTAAAATGCACCCTAGATTTTTCTGAACTGGATCATATCCATTCTTGAAGTCCCCAGTTTAAAATGAATTTGACAGGAAAATGGTTGTAACCTGAAATGTCATATAAAACTATATCTTATTAGAAGAAATTATCATATTAGCTACTGCTTTCATATTATACACTGCTAATAATATTCAAAGTCATTGCATATACTGACCACAACATATTTAAATCTAGGACAAACAAGTATTTATGTTATTCTAAGCTGGATAGAGATACAGAAAGAACCTACAAGCATTAGCAATGCTGTCTATGAAATATGTATTATTTTCCTGAAGTAAACTCAGGCTTTAGAATACATTTGTGTCATTGAGTCATTGGTCCTAAATTATCACGGATACAAAGAAAAACAGTAGTAAGTCTGGATAAAGTGGACAGAGTGTGGTAGATACAGAATGTCTGTGAAACAATATATCCACAAAATGAAGAAACAGTTATCAAATTCAGTTGATGTATCCAAAGAAATGGAAACTATTCCATTTTTTTTTTTATGAAAGAAATAGCTGTGAAATAATTGCAACAATGAAAGCTGTGTAAGGCAATGGACCTGATGTAATTTATTTCAGAACTGTGAGAAAACTGAGAGGATGACAGTACAGAAGGTAAAGTTCCTAAAGATGAAATATGGCAAATGCTATTCCCCTTCACAAAAAGTTGAAGGTAATGTGGAGGTTAAAAATTAACAAATCTGTCAGTTTGGCCAGAGTTCTAATGAAATAATACAATCAGTGCCCTAGGATTCATAGACATGGTTGTGTGCACATATGCATAATACGTCAACATGAACTATCAGGATTCAGGCTGTCCACAGCAGCATACAACTCACATCTTGTTTCCTTGAACAGGGGTACCTTGTACATACCACTGTATATTAAGCGAGTCTGTGTTCTGTATCTGGGGAGGGGATACTGTGTAGGAAGTCAGCACCACACAGAGCAGTGAGAGGCAATAGACTTAAGTATACACGTAGGGTTTAGTGTGTCTTATTAAGCTGCACTGTGGTCTGTCATCAGGCCTAAGAGTGATTAATAAAAAGATTTCAATCCATAGGCATGGCAGTGAATCAGGGATCATTACCATCATATGGCAGTGAATCAGGAATCATTACCATCATATGGCAGTGAATCAGGAATCATTACCATAATATGGCAGCGGATCAGGAATCATTACTATCATTTGGTAGTGAATCAGGAATCATTAGCATCATATGGCAGGAAATAAGGAATCATTACCATCATATGGCAGTGAATCAGGAATCATTACCACCATATGGCAGTGAATCAGGAATAATTGCCATCATATGGCAGCGAATCAGGAATCAATGCTATCATATGGCAGTGAATCAGGAATCATTACCATCATATGGCAGCGAATCAGGAATCATTACCATCATATGGTAGTGAAGGGATCTTGTTCTGTGCAAAGGTTTCAAGTGAAGGGCCAATTTCACAAGGTGAATGCATGGTACAGCTGATCAGCTAAGTGAGGCTACTGGCATCTGCAGGACTGGGGAGCATTGCATGCTATGATGACCTACGGTCTCACCTCCCTAAATGCCTATAGCAGCTGAAAGTGGAGATTACACAGGAAAGGCCTAAATGGTAAAGTAAACATTTGCAGTTGATGTTATTTTCCAAAGTGCAATTTTAAGTTTTTTATTTCTGTCATTCAGAGCTATGCCCCTAATAAAGTCTATTTCCTCTACTAGATGTAGGCCATAGCAGATGGGTTACTTTGAGGGACTGTCCCTACAGCACATACCATATATGCTTTACAGGTAGGACCCTGAAATCCATTTGAAGAGGAAGGGCTGCCACTGGAAGCCCTGAAGGAACTGAACCATGTTCTCGGTCTAAGTGACATATGTAAGCATATGTTCATCCAGATATAGCCCCCATCCTATTGTGCCATAACCAACCCCTTGCATGTTGCCTGCGCTTTCCTTGCAACATTTATCCACCCTTTATTGTGTGTGTTCAGCCCATGTCTCTCTTCCTAGTCAGAGCACATCCACCTTTATCTCTCTGTATTACTGTGAATAGTCAGAGAACATCCAGCTCCATTTCTCTGCATTACTGTTCCTAGTCAGAGCACATCCGCCTCTATCTCTCTGTATTACTGTTCCTAGTCAGAGCACATACACCTCTATCTCTCTGTATTACTGTTCCTAGTCAGAGCACATCCAGCTCTATCTCTCTGTATTACTGTTCCTAGTCAGAGCACATCCAGCTCTATCTCTCTGTATTACTGTTCCTAGTCAGAGCACATCCAGCTCTATCTCTCTGTATTACTGTTCCTAGTCAGAGCACATCCAGCTTTATCTCTCTGTGTTACTGTTCTTAGTCAGAGCACATCCACCTCTATCTCTCTGTATTACTGTTCCTAGTCAGAGCACATCCAGCTCTATCTCTCTGTATTACTGTTCCTAGTCAGAGCACATCCAGCTCTATCTCTGTATTACTGTTCCTAGTCAGAGCACATCCACCTCTATCTCTCTGTGTTACTGTTCCTAGTCAGAGCACATCAAGTTCTATCTCTCTGTATTACTGTTCCTAGTCAGAGCACATCCACCTCTATCTCTCTGTATTACTGTTCCTAGTCAGAGCACATCCAGCTCTATCTCTCTGTATTACTGTTCCTAGTCAGAGCACATCCAGCTCTATCTCTCTGTATTACTGTTCCTAGTCAGAGCACATCCACCTCTATCTCTCTGTATTACTGTTCCTAGTCAGAGCACATCCACCTCTATCTCTCTGTATTACTGTTCCTAGTCAGAGCACATCCACCTCTATCTCTCTGTATTACTGTTCCTAGTCAGAGCACATCCAGCTCTATCTCTCTGTATTACTGTTCCTAGTCAGAGCACATCCACCTCTATCTCTCTGTATTACTGTTCCTAGTCAGAGCACATCCAGCTCTATCTCTCTGTATTACTGTTCCTAGTCAGAGCACATCCACCTCTATCTCTCTGTATTACTGTTCCTAGTCAGAGCACATCCACCTCTATCTCTGTATTACTGTTCCTAGTCAGAGCACATCCAGCTCTATCTCTCTGTATTACTGTTCCTAGTCAGAGCACATCCACCTCTATCTCTCTGTATTACTGTTCCTAGTCAGAGCACATCCAGCTCTATCTCTCTGTATTACTGTTCCTAGTCAGAGCACATCCAGCTCTATCTCTCTGTATTACTGTTCCTAGTCAGAGCACATCCACCTCTATCTCTCTGTATTACTGTTCCTAGTCAGAGCACATCCACCTCTATCTCTCTGTATTACTGTTCCTAGTCAGAGCACATCCAGCTCTATCTCTCTGTATTACTGTTCCTAGTCAGAGCACATCCAGCTCTATCTCTCTGTATTACTGTTCCTAGTCAGAGCACATCCAGCTCTATCTCTCTGTATTACTGTTCCTAGTCAGAGCACATCCACCTCTATCTCTCTGTATTACTGTTCCTAGTCAGAGCACATCCACCTCTATCTCTCTGTATTACTGTTCCTAGTCAGAGCACATCCAGCTCTATCTCTCTGTATTACTGTTCCTAGTCAGAGCACATCCACCTCTATCTCTCTGTATTACTGTTCCTAGTCAGAGCACATCCACCTCTATCTCTCTGTATTACTGTTCCTAGTCAGAGCACATCCACCTCTATCTCTCTGTATTACTGTTCCTAGTCAGAGCACATCCACCTCTATCTCTGTATTACTGTTCCTAGTCAGAGCACATCCACCTCTATCTCTCTGTATTACTGTTCCTAGTCAGAGCACATCCAGCTCTATCTCTCTGTATTACTGTTCCTAGTCAGAGCACATCCAGCTCTATCTCTCTGTATTACTGTTCCTAGTCAGAGCACATCCACCTCTATCTCTCTGTATTACTGTTCCTAGTCAGAGCACATCCACCTCTATCTCTGTATTACTGTTCCTAGTCAGAGCACATCCAGCTCTCTCTGTATTACTGTTCCTAGTCAGAGCACATCCAGCTCTATCTCTCTGTATTACTGTTCCTAGTCAGAGCACATCCACCTCTATCTCTCTGTATTACTGTTCCTAGTCAGAGCACATCCACCTCTATCTCTCTGTATTACTGTTCCTAGTCAGAGCACATCCAGCTCTATCTCTCTGTATTACTGTTCCTAGTCAGAGCACATCCACCTCTATCTCTCTGTATTACTGTTCCTAGTCAGAGCACATCCAGCTCTATCTCTCTGTATTACTGTTCCTAGTCAGAGCACATCCAGCTCTATCTCTCTGTATTACTGTTCCTAGTCAGAGCACATCCAGCTCTATCTCTCTGTATTACTGTTCCTAGTCAGAGCACATCCACCTCTATTTCTCTGTATTACTGTTCCTAGTCAGAGCACATCCAGCTCTATCTCTCTGTATTACTGTTCCTAGTCAGAGCACATCCAGCTCTATCTCTCTGTATTACTGTTCCTAGTCAGAGCACATCCAGCTCTATCTCTCTGTATTACTGTTCCTAGTCAGAGCACATCCAGCTCTATCTCTCTGTATTACTGTTCCTAGTCAGAGCACATCCAGCTCTATCTCTCTGTATTACTGTTCCTAGTCAGAGCACATCCACCTCTATCTCTCTGTATTACTGTTCCTAGTCAGAGCACATCCAGCTCTATCTCTCTGTATTACTGTTCCTAGTCAGAGCACATCCAGCTCTATCTCTCTGTATTACTGTTCCTAGTCAGAGCACATCCAGCTCTATCTCTCTGTATTACTGTTCCTAGTCAGAGCACATCCAGCTCTATCTCTCTGTATTACTGTTCCTAGTCAGAGCACATCCAGCTCTATCTCTCTGTATTACTGTTCCTAGTCAGAGCACATCCACCTCTATCTCTCTGTATTACTGTTCCTAGTCAGAGCACATCCAGCTCTATCTCTCTGTATTACTGTTCCTAGTCAGAGCACATCCATCTCCATCTCTCTGTATTACTGTTGCTAGTCAGAGCACATCCAGCTCTATCTCTCTGTATTACTGTTCCTAGTCAGAGCACATCCAGCTCTATCTCTCTGTATTACTGTTCCTAGTCAGAGCACATCCAGCTCTATCTCTCTGTATTACTGTTCCTAGTCAGAGCACATCCACCTCTATCTCTCTGTATTACTGTTCCTAGTCAGAGCACATCCAGCTCTATCTCTCTGTATTACTGTTCCTAGTCAGAGCACATCCAGCTCTATCTCTCTGTATTACTGTTCCTAGTCAGAGCACATCCAGCTCTATCTCTCTGTATTACTGTTCCTAGTCAGAGCACATCCAGCTCTATCTCTCTGTATTACTGTTCCTAGTCAGAGCACATCCAGCTGAATCTCTCTGTATTACTGTTCCTAGTCAGAGCACATCCAGCTCTATCTCTCTGTATTACTGTTCCTAGTCAGAGCACATCCACCTCTATCTCTCTGTATTACTGTTCCTAGTCAGAGCACATCCACCTCTATCTCTCTGTATTACTGTTCCTAGTCAGAGCACATCCACCTCTATCTCTCTGTATTACTGTTCCTAGTCAGAGCACATCCAGCTCTATCTCTCTGTATTACTGTTCCTAGTCAGAGCACATCCAGCTCTATCTCTCTGTATTACTGTTCCTAGTCAGAGCACATCCACCTCTATCTCTCTGTATTACTGTTCCTAGTCAGAGCACATCCAGCTCTATCTCTCTGTATTACTGTTCCTAGTCAGAGCACATCCACCTCTATCTCTCTGTATTACTGTTCCTAGTCAGAGCACATCCACCTCTATCTCTCTGTATTACTGTTCCTAGTCAGAGCACATCCACCTCTATCTCTCTGTATTACTGTTCCTAGTCAGAGCACATCCACCTCTATCTCTCTGTATTACTGTTCCTAGTCAGAGCACATCCAGCTCTATCTCTCTGTATTACTGTTCCTAGTCAGAGCACATCCAGCTCTATCTCTCTGTATTACTGTTCCTAGTCAGAGCACATCCACCTCTATCTCTCTGTATTACTGTTCCTAGTCAGAGCACATCCAGCTCTATCTCTCTGTATTACTGTTCCTAGTCAGAGCACATCCACCTCTATCTCTCTGTATTACTGTTCCTAGTCAGAGCACATCCACCTCTATCTCTCTGTATTACTGTTCCTAGTCAGAGCACATCCACCTCTATCTCTCTGTATTACTGTTCCTAGTCAGAGCACATCCACCTCTATCTCTCTGTATTACTGTTCCTAGTCAGAGCACATCCAGCTCTATCTCTCTGTATTACTGTTCCTAGTCAGAGCACATCCAGCTCTATCTCTCTGTATTACTGTTCCTAGTCAGAGCACATCCACCTCTATCTCTCTGTATTACTGTTCCTAGTCAGAGCACATCCAGCTCTGTCTCTCTGTATTACTGTTCCTAGTCAGAGCACATCCACCTCTATCTCTCTGTATTACTGTTCCTAGTCAGAGCACATCCAGCTCTATCTCTCTGTATTACTGTTCCTAGTCAGAGCACATCCAGCTCTATCTCTCTGTATTACTGTTCCTAGTCAGAGCACATCCACCTCTATCTCTCTGTATTACTGTTCCTAGTCAGAGCACATCCAGCTCTATCTCTCTGTATTACTGTTCCTAGTCAGAGCACATCCACCTCTATCTCTCTGTATTACTGTTCCTAGTCAGAGCACATCCACCTCTATCTCTCTGTATTACTGTTCCTAGTCAGAGCACATCCACCTCTATCTCTCTGTATTACTGTTCCTAGTCAGAGCACATCCACCTCTATCTCTCTGTATTACTGTTCCTAGTCAGAGCACATCCACCTCTATCTCTCTGTATTACTGTTCCTAGTCAGAGCACATCCAGCTCTATCTCTCTGTATTACTGTTCCTAGTCAGAGCACATCCACCTCTATCTCTGTATTACTGTTCCTAGTCAGAGCACATCCACCTCTATCTCTCTGTATTACTGTTCCTAGTCAGAGCACATCCAGCTCTATCTCTCTGTATTACTGTTCCTAGTCAGAGCACATCCAGCTCTATCTCTGTATTACTGTTCCTAGTCAGAGCACATCCAGCTCTATCTCTCTGTATTACTGTTCCTAGTCAGAGCACATCCAGCTCTATCTCTCTGTATTACTGTTCCTAGTCAGAGCACATCCACCTCTATCTCTCTGTATTACTGTTCCTAGTCAGAGCACATCCACCTCTATCTCTCTGTATTACTGTTCCTAGTCAGAGCACATCCAGCTCTATCTCTCTGTATTACTGTTCCTAGTCAGAGCACATCCACCTCTATCTCTCTGTATTACTGTTCCTAGTCAGAGCACATCCAGCTCTATCTCTCTGTATTACTGTTCCTAGTCAGAGCACATCCACCTCTATCTCTCTGTATTACTGTTCCTAGTCAGAGCACATCCACCTCTATCTCTCTGTATTACTGTTCCTAGTCAGAGCACATCCAGCTCTATCTCTCTGTATTACTGTTCCTAGTCAGAGCACATCCAGCTCTATCTCTCTGTATTACTGTTCCTAGTCAGAGCACATCCAGCTCTATCTCTCTGTATTACTGTTCCTAGTCAGAGCACATCCACCTCTATCTCTCTGTATTACTGTTCCTAGTCAGAGCACATCCAGCTCTATCTCTCTGTATTACTGTTCCTAGTCAGAGCACATCCACCTCTATTTCTCTGTATTACTGTTCCTACTCAGAGCACATCCACCTCTATCTCTCGGTATTAATGTTCCTAGTCACAGCACATCCAGCTTTATCTCTCTGTGTTACTGTTCCTACTCAGAGCACATCCACCTCTATCTCTCTGTATTACTGTTCCTAGTCAGAGCACATTCAGCTTTATCTTATAGGTTCATAGGTTCATAGGTTCATACTAGGCTATCTGCCCTGAGGCAATTATAAGCCTAGCCCGATTCTGTATGGCTTACGCCACCCCTTGATTTGAGTATACTGTGCCCTTTAAGGTTTAGTTTACTGTGCCTCTGTCTAATAGTGACACGGGAGTAATCCCTGGGACAAACCTACGATCCCCCATCCACCTATCGAGATTCTTCTTGAAGAGATTCAGTGAGGTGCTCTGCCTCACATGAACTGGAATTCTATTCCAGAGTGAAGGGAGCCTCTGGGTTATGAACCTGTCCCTCCAGCAGGTTCTATTTATTTCTGTGCTGAGGTTCAAGTCCGCCCCGTGTGTGGCTCTAAGTGATTTAGATTTACTGAGGTGGAGCATGTCCATTAATTCTGGATTTGACATAGCTTTGTATGTCAGGCATAGATTGCCTCGAAGTAGGCGGTATGCAACTGAGTAGAGCTGGAGTTTTTTTAACCAAGCAGCATATGGCATCTGTTTGAGACCCTTGATTCTCTTGGTGAGATACTTTTGGGGTCTTTCTAATTGCTGCAGGTGTCGGGTAAGGTACATCCCAAAAGGGGCATTGTATTCTATGATGGGCCTGATGAGGGATGAATAAAGGGGCACGATTACCTCTCTTGATCTAGATGTGAAATGATTCGTGATGAGGTGGGCTATGTAGAAGGTCTTTCTAACCACTTTGGCAATGTGGTTTTCAAAGGAGAGATTGCTATCAACTTGGGTCCCCAGGTCCCTAATAACTTTCTCTGTACTTAATGGGTTTCCGCCTATGTGGTAATTTGTGGGCACATTGTTTTTGCCAAAGGGTATGACTATACATTTTTGGCATTTAGCTTTAGACCATGGCGCTGGCACCAGTTATCTGTCTCTGTGAGACCTTTTTGAAGGATGTTTGTGTCAGCTGGAGAGTTGATTATGGCGCCCAGTTTGCAGTCGTCTGCGAACTTGGTGAGCCATAGTCCTCCCACGTTTGCCTGTACCTCGGAAAAGTATATACCGAACAAGAGTGGTCCCAGGACAGAACCCTGTGGGACGCCACTTGTGACTGGTTTCGAGTCTGACATGGCTCCAGCAACTCTCACTCTGTGGGTTCTGTCTTTGAGCCAGTTTGCGACCCATCTGTTCCTAGTCAGAGCACATCCAGCTCTATCTCTCTGTATTACAGTTCCTAGTCAGAGCACATCCACCTCTGTCTCTCTGTATTACTGTTCCTAGTCAGAGCACATCCAGCTCTATCTCTCTGTATTACTGTTCCTAGTCAGAGCACATCCACCTCTATCTCTCTGTATTACTGTTCCTAGTCAGAGCACATCCAGCTCTATCTCTCTGTATTACTGTTCCTAGTCAGAGCACATCCAGCTCTATCTCTCTGTATTACTGTTCCTAGTCAGAGCACATCCAGCTCTATCTCTCTGTATTACTGTTCCTAGTCAGAGCACATCCAGCTCTATCTCTCTGTATTACTGTTCCTAGTCAGAGCACATCCACCTCTATCTCTCTGTATTACTGTTCCTAGTCAGAGCACATCTACCTCTATCTCTCTGTATTACTGTTCCTAGTCAGAGCACATCCAGCTCTATCTCTCTGTATTACTGTTCCTAGTCAGAGCACATCCACCTTTCTCTCGGTGTTACTGTTCCTAGTCAGAGCACATCCAGCTCTATCTGTCTGTATTACTGTTCCTAGTCAGAGCACATTCAGCTCTATCTCTCTGTATTACTGTTCCTAGTCAGAGCACATCCACCTCTAGCTCTCTGTGTTACTCTTTGTTTATTTGCTCTTCCTGCATACCCTTCCCCACCTTTCCTGCCCTTGTTTCTCTGTCATGTTATACATCACCCCCCTCTCTACATGTATACATATAAAAAGAGGTATTACCAGTCCCCACAGAAAAATGTGCTCTGTCCCCCCACTTTTTTTTTTATTCTTCTATTCTGTGTGTCCCTCTGCTTGCAATATTCTCCATGTTTTATTGTCCTACACTTCCCTTTCCTCTGTTTCATGGAACAAATGCCACATGTCACATCACCCTATTTACTGCCGTCATATGGCATGCGATTCATTCTAGCTGCTGCGTGGCTACTACATCGCTGCATAGCTTATTGCTTGCTCTACTCCTCTTTCGTTACCTTGTACTTTGTCAGCCTCATACTGACTATGGACTTGGAGCACAAATAACTGCTCAGACAATCTGATTACTGTCGTTTGTGTGTTCATGTGTTCCTTACACTTCTATGCATCAGAGCAAAGAGGTGCAAGCCTCACTTAGATGCAGAGTCAATGCCTCTGAATCCTGACCTCAGTTCATTCACTAAGTATCATGTCAATGAAAAAATAGTCATCATACACGATGCAATAATAATTTATAAATACTTGTCATGTAAACAAAAAACAAGAAATGTGATCCAATCAGATGTCTAGGCTAGAAGGAATACCATACAACAGAATGGCACGAAATGTTATTATTATTATATTTTAAGTTAGCCTGGTTTGGATAAAAGATATTAGAACAAAAAGGATATTCTTATTTTCTTATGACAAACATAAAGAGACTAGTGCACAGTTTGTTTACATTTGCAATTGACTTTGATTTGATTCCCCAAAGAGAAGCTAGAATATTGCAATTTTGTAATTTTGAAAAATGTTGCTCTCATCTTGATTCATAATTTATTTTATTATTTCTTTTTTATTCTGAATTTGTTAACCAGGATAGAGCACTGATCTCATAGGACCCATTTCAGTCTCGACCTGAGGATAGTAACTTATCATAATAACTTACAATAACTTCTAATTACATAAGATACATTAAAGAGCAGAAACAAGGAATATAATGTGTGTGCATTTATGAATTCTTGGTCTTTGTAATTTCTGGAGTACATCAAGGAAACTTAAATGGTTAACAGTTATGATGTATATTTTAAAAAAGTGTAGATTAGAAAACATTTGTTGGGGCTTATTTCAGAGATGACTTTAGTTCTGTAGAAATGTAAGTTCTACACAGCTTTACCACAGTGGAACCTTTAGGTCTGTAAACCTACTTTACTTTGCCTCAGACAGTAAGGTAAACTGCAAATGTTGTTATAATTGATTGAAATGAAGTCTGTACTTAGGTGTGCATTGAAAAGCTTTCTATTGAGCTGTGGACAAACACTGCCACCTATTGACCTTGACCCTTCTTATATGTCTGGATCTGTTAAAAGTAAAAATGGATTCTTCTTTTCCTGGAGAGATTAGAGTTTGAACCTGAAAATGACTTTAAAGGGACAGATGATCTAATGTTTCCACAAATTTCTGAATCAGATTCTGAGGACTGTGTGACTTAGGAAAGTCCCTGTGAATGTTTGTCTTTTTCTGAGAATTATTTACATTATGATTCAGTTGTTTCAATGGGAAAACAGTGATGTTTCTCAATCCCTCAGAAAATATTATGATTAATCGCACCTGAAATTTCCAGAAACTACTCGTATTCCTCCTGTTCTTTGTGCATTGGAGAATGTTTCTGTCACAGCCTGCAATTTCAATCAGCCTGCTGCCCCCCACACCAAAAAAAAAAAAAAAAGACAAATTATAGGTGCTTAAGTGATTACTAGGCTAATGACCTCAGAGGGGTTTTGAAGCTTAGCTATGCTTCTCCAGGTGAGAATCAAACCCTGTATTCTTTGTCTATGAAGTAAACACCTTAACCATTATGACAACACCAGATCCCCGTATATTAAGGTTCATCATTCTTTTAAATTTTTATACAGTAATTCTAGACCTGACCTGGTAGCTTTAGCTTTAAGAAACCTAGGCACTTTGTTAATATAATTGCTCTCCTGGCAAGAATAATAAGGCTTTTGATTAGCTTGGGAAAAAAGTGCATGCTTCTGCAACTCTTGTTTTTAGAATTTTCAGCTGTCAGGCTCATCTGCTGAAGTTTATCCTACCCACTTGTGAAAATATGAGGAATATTTTGGCATTGTTTGCCTCTTGTGAGGAGAAGTCTATTTGGTTTCTATTGTTCTCAGGCCATTGCCCAAATACCCATATTGTCTAAAATGTGCATATGAACCTACTGATACAATTTTCAGAGCTGCTCCCACTGGAACTGTTATGAGGAGATTTTCCTGGCTGCGTTCACAAAACCTCCCAGAGGATATCAAAATAAAATTTTGAATTCTCCCTTGGATAGAGAACTAGTTTTTGGACCTTCTGCTGAAGAGGTCATCAGAAAGTGAGATGAGAGGGGGAAAATTATTTAAAGGATCTTTCATATTTTTCAGCTCTCCTTCTCCAAATTTGCCAAATGATCTTACACTCCCTCATCTACTTTCAATAAAAAGCAAAGTAAACAGTCACAGCATTCTGCTGACAATCGGGCATTTAAAAATCAATTATTAGCCATTCCAAAAAGAATGCTAGACCCCTCCCCAAACAAAGGACAGTAAATGTGAATAACTATATGAGGGATGTTCCACCCCTCCCACCTTCTCAGTCCCTTAATCATTCTAGAAACCCTCACCCTCATTTTCTGTCTATGGCAACAGATTGTTTCAGGCAGATGGTTTCTGAGAGAAATACATCAAGGTTATAGATTGCAGTGGGAGTTTCTTCCTCCATTTAAGGGCGTCTTCCTCATCCTCCAGACCAAACTCTTCTTTTCCCTGCAGTCATACAGCACATGCTCATTCAGGAGGTGATAGAAGGTCATACAGCACATGCTCATTCAGGGGGTGATAGAAGGTCATACAGCACATGCTCATTCAGGGGGTGATAGAAGGTCATACAGCACATGCTCATTCAGGAGGTGATAGAAGGTCATACAGCACATGCTCATTCAGGAGGTGATAGAAGGTCATACAGCACATGGTCATTCAGAGGGTGATAGAAGGTCATACAGCCCATGCTCATTCAGGGGGTGATAGAAGGTCATACAGCACATGCTCATTCAGGGGGTGATAGAAGGTCATACAGCACATGCTCATTCAGGGGGTGATAGAAGGTCATACAGCACATGGTCATTCTGGAGGGTGATAGAAGGTCATACAGCCCATGCTCATTCAGGGGGTGATAGAAGGTCATACAGCACACGGTCATTCAGGAGGTGATAGAAGATCATACAGCACACGGTCATTCAGGAGGTGATAGAAGGTCATACAGCACACGGTCATTCAGGAGGGGTGATAGAAGGTCATACATCACATGCTCATTCAGGGGGTGATAGAAGGTCATACAGCACACGGTCATTCAGGAGGGGTGATAGAAGGTCATACATCACATGCTCATTCAGGGGGTGATAGAAGGTCATACAGCACACGGTCATTCAGGAGGGGTGATAGAAGGTCATACAGCCCATGCTCATTCAGGGGTTGGTAGAAGGTCATATAGCACATGCTCATTCAGGGGGTGATAGAAGGTCATAAAGCACATGCTCATTCAGGGGGGGTGATAGAAGGTCATACAGCATATCCACATTCAGGGGGTGATAGAAGGTCATACAGCACATGCTCATTCAGGGGGTGATAGAAGGTCATACAGCACATGCTCATTCAGGGGGTGATAGAAGGTCATACAGCACATGCTCATTCAGGGGGTGATAGAAGGTCATACATCACATGCTCATTCAGGGGTTGTTAGAAGGTCATACAGCACATGCTCATTCAGGGGGTGTTAGAAGGTCATACAGCACATGCTCTTTCAGGGGGTGATAAAAGTTGTTCCTCCTCCTCAGTCAGGAAAATAATTTTATTCAAGGATATTTCTGGTATCAGAGAAAGAAGATTCTTGGAGATGAGTTCTGGAACTCTCGTTTGTGAACCAGTTTGCGATAGTGCCCAATTTCAAAATGCTGTTACTTCACAACTAGTTACACATTATTCCCCTTTTAAGTTTCCTGGCAACCTTAGATTTAAAATCTGCATACACATTCCTAGAGATCCAGGTTTCAGGGGTTTCCTAAAGTTTTGTGCATCTGGATCACATTATCAGTTTTCTGCCTTACCCTTTGGGATATCTACTGCTCCAAGGGTAATCACAAAGTGTCCAGCACCTTGACATCATACTGCAGACTGCTAGGGATTCTCATTTTTCCTTATATAGATGACTTGTTTCTCTATGCAGAGACTTTCAAAGTGTCAGGAATCACTCACGTGGGTAAGGGGGCTCATACATATGCTGGTATTCCAAGACAATATTCAGAAGTGTTTTTTGACTTCTTCTTACAAGGTTGTTTTTCTGGGTGGTCTGCTGGGCAGTTCAGTTCAAAGAGCTTTTCTTCCACAGGAAAAGTAGATCTGTATTTAGATCTAGTCCTAAAGTTTTCCACTCAGACTTCCACCTCAACAAGGGAATTCCTGAGGATTCTGGATCTCTTGCTATCAAAGATGCTCGTGATGTACCTCTTGCAAGACTCCACATGGTAAAGATACAGTGATACCTGACATCTCTGTGGTTTCAGCACTAGCATCCCTTGACCTTTCAAAATCCAATTCTAACATTTGTGAAAAGCAGGATTATGTGGTGGAGGCTCCAAGTTTCTCAGAATCTAGGTATTCCATTGTCCCCTCCTGCTCCAGCACAGTCAGTTACAAAAGACACCTCAGACTTTGTTTAGGGAGTGGGGACAATGGAGATAAAAGTGCAGGACCTTTGGAACAAAAAAGAAAAAAACAAAGATGTCAACTAAAAGAAATGCTAGCAAACATAAATGGTCTCAACTCTCAGAATCATCTGTGGTCCCTGAAACTCTAAATATGTTTACAGACAACACCACAGTGATGTGGTGTATAAACTAGCAAGACAGAACCATATCTTACCCTCTGTGCAGTCTATTTGTGGTAGATTGAGATATAGGTTTTCAGCACAGTCTTGTTCGACAGACATCTAACTTTCCATCAGAGTAAACGCGTGTGGCAGGAAAGCTAATCAGGACCAGGACAGACTCTCATGAATGGAAACTGAATCATGGGGTCTTCTAAGATGTGATCCATTTGTGAGGAATGCCTCAAAAAAGAAGTTGTGTACTCACCATAATGTTCCATGTTTGTTGTCCATGATCTCGCCTTCTTTTTGCTTGCTGGGCTCGGAGCCAATACTCAGCTCCAACTAGGCCACACTCTAAAGCTCTTGATATTTCTGAGTTGTAATTATCCCTCATTGCAGAGACCTGTAAAAAGGATCTTCAATGGTGGCTTCAGTCTATGCACGTAATGATAGGTACTATGTAAAAAGGATCTTCAATGGTGGCTTCAGTCTGTGCACGTAATGATAGGTACTATGTAAAAAGGATCTTCAATGGTGGCTTCAGTCTGTGCACGTAATGATAGGTACTATGTAAAAAGGATCTTCAATGGTGGCTTCAGTCTGTGCACGTAATGATAGGTACTATGTAAAAAGGATCTTCAATGGTGGCTTCAGTCTGTGCACGTAATGATAGGTACTATGTAAAAAGGATCTTCAATGGTGGCTTCAGTCTGTGCACGTAATGATAGGTACTATGTAAAAAGGATCTTCAATGGTGGCTTCAGTCTATGCACGTAATGATAGGTACTAGCACACAACAGTTAGAAGAAATACAACTTAGCCTGAGCCAGTCACAAGGCAATCCCGAAGCTTCAAGCGGCAAATGAGAGCTGGGTAACTCTCACTAGGCATGTTGGGATAGGTTCTAGCTTCGAGCCAGTGACAACATAACATTAGATCTTTATTCTCCACTCTAAGCAATAACTTGGCAAAATTCTATACAAGAAGGCCTAGAATACAAAGGCATTTTCTTTTCCCTTGGTCTGGAATACTCATATATGCTTTTCTACACTTTCCACTAATATCCAGGGTACTTCTGAAGATTCAGAAGGACTCCTCTGAAAATATTATGTTGACTCCCTTCTGGCCTTGGCCAAAGTGGTTCTTCCTTCTTTTGCAAATGGACAGGGGCAATTACTCCAAACTTCCTCAGACTTTACTCACACAAGAACAATGTTGTTTCATACATCCCAACCCCAAACAACTGCAGCTGACTTACTGCCTACCTGGATGATAGGATCTTATTAGCTTTTTGCACCATTTTCCTGAGGATGTGCAGAAGGTATTAATGAAGGCAGGAACACATGGCACTAGAAAATCATAGATTAGCAAATGGAAAAGGTTTTGTAGCTGGTGCCAACAAAAGAACTAGCTTCCATTCAGTGCTAGTGTTTCTCTGGTTTTACATTATCTCTATGAGTTACTGTTCTATGGCCTGTCCTACTTCCCATGTGTCCTCCTCTTTCAATACAGTCTCATGTGAAAATGATTTTGAAAGGAGTGTTGTGCAAGACACCTCATAAAAAACAGGGGGCTCCTCATTGGGATCTTATTTTCTAATACTTGCCCCATTTGAATCAGCTCATCAGTCTGACTTGATGTTCTTGACATAGGAATCAGTCTTACTTATTGCTCTGACCTCTGCAACAAGAGTATCTGAGCTGCAAGCTCTTATGGCCGGTCAACCTTATCTCATTTTTCACAAACATATGGTTTCTTTGAGAACTAATCCTCCTTTTATGAATAAATGGTATCTGAGTTTACTTTAAGAGAAGCTATCCTGTATGGGACAGGCTTTGCTATGACCATTCTCTAGGGGATTCAGGACCCTTGGCCTTCCTCCTCCCAGTCTATCTAAGCTACTGCAGCAGTGATCAGTATGAAGAACAGAGTGCAGCTGTGTAGGTAAACATACCACAACAGTAGATGTTCAAATGATCATTGATGTTGTAGCCACTCCCTCCCTCCATTCCCCCATGTTTTTGCATGTTTTTATGCCAGTGTGCAGACATTTATTATTTTTCTAGCATTGTATCTTTTAGGGCTTTAGTCCTCCTTTGCTTTTTGGCATGAAAACTCTGAAGAGTTTGGTGCCCAAACCTGACTTTAGTCAGCTCATCTCAAGCTAACAGTTTGGGGATGTAGAAGGTTTGAAAGATGGCCAGCTGTTATGCTCTTTACACTAGAGTCTAATTGTCATAATTCTGTCACTAATTTTAATGGCATCCCTCAACACAATTCCCAAGCCATTTTCAGCTTGTCCTACCCCTGAGTAGTAGACTCTAGATCCCAAGCCAAGTTACTTTGCTGCACTGCACTGCCCTTCTATCTTTTCTCCTGGATACAGACGATGTCCAGTCTCCTTCTTGCTATCAGGTCATCCATTTCCAAGCTGCGTCCTGTTAATGAACCCAAATTGAGTAGCAATTCTTAGTCCATGTTGGGCAGGTTGAGTGGTCTTACATCAAGCTTTTGCTCAACAAAGCTATCCAAAGGGTAAATGGACACTGGCCAGCAAGTTGTACATTGACCCAGGGTTGATGGGTTTTTATGGTAGGTGCACACTAACCCGTAGAGGCACATAGACTCCTCCCATTGTTATGGGTATATAGGCCAGTGAAGGCCAGATCCTGAACTCACTAATCACCAGGAAATACCCCTGTCCATTTTTGACATTAGCCAAAATCATCAACTCACTTAGAGCTCACTGTTGAGTGGATAACCCTAATACGGTGCACACTCTGTGATACATGTTCTCCTACCATGGGGATACTATGCAACACACAGTTATGTCTTCTCTGGGTTATTGTATCAAATACCTTATTTTGTATCTGTAAGTATGTTTTACTTGTACAATTATTTTTCTTTCCTCTGACTTCTTTTTTGCTCTTGCTAAATATTAATTTCTAATGGATACTAGCAAAAACCTGCTTATCAGTGCACAGGACATCAAAGACAGATGGAGGAAGTAGATCCAGTAGCTTCTGAAAAAAAAGGAAAAAAAAAAAAGAAAACAAAAGCTATACTGCTTGAGAAACAGACTGCAACCCTAGGAGAGGTAAAAACAGCACATACATCAAATGCATGAACCTGAGGTTCCTCTCGTACCGAGCAGGATTACTATCGCAATAACTCATCATCAACAGGTAAATCTAACCTGTCTCACGACAGTCTAAACCCAGCTCATATTCCCTATTAGTAAGTGAATAATCCAATGCTTGCTGAATTCTGCTTCACAATGATAGGAAGAGTCGACATCGAAGGATCAAAAAGTGACACCGCTATGAACGCTTGGCTGCCACAAGCCAGTTATCTGTGTGGTAACTTTTCTGACATCTCCTGCTTAAAACCCAAAAAGCCAGAAGTATCATGAAGCCCCTCTTTCACAGTCTGTATTCATACTGAAAATGAATATCAAGTGAGCGTTTGCCCTTCTCCTCAAGAAGAGGTTTTTGTCCTCCCTGAGCTTGCTTTAGGACAATTGCATTACTCTTTGATAGGTGTACCACCCCAGTCAAACTCCCCACCTGACACTGTCCTTGGAGCAGGTCACACTTAGATGCTTGGGCCTTGGAGCCAGAAGTGAGAGTTCCAGTGGGGCTTGACCCCCACCTCACCAGGACAGTGAATAAATGATAAAAAGTACAGGTGACCCACAGGCTCAGATGAAATTGCAGCAATTATGAGCAAAATTCTGGGTGAAATACATGAGAAATTACTCCTGAGGGTACTCAAAGCAGTATTGAGAGAAAGCTCATAGGATCATAGGAAGTTACTAGACTATTAGCTCTTTGGCCCTTACAAGCCTAGCCATGAATTTAACCCATGTTCCAACAAGTCATCACCTGATGACACTGTTCAGCAGGGACATGGGTGTAATCCCAGTGGGATATTTTCTGTTCTCCATCCACTTATCCAGGTTGGCGCTTAAAAAGGGTTAATGCTTGATGTGGAGAGGGAGTCTGTTCCACAAAAAAGGGAGTCTCTAGGACACAAATCTGTCCCGCCAACAAGTCCTATTGATGTCACAGACCAGGTTGAGGTCACATGTGCAGGTTACTCGAGTGGAGCTTGACTTGTAGATATGCAGCAGTCCCATCAAGGCGAGTTCTGAGATTGCTTTGTATGCCAGACAGAGGTCACCTCTCAGGAGTCTGTAGAAGACTGAGTACAGGGACAGGGCTTTTAGCCTATCTGTGTGCTTTGTGAGGTACATGCCAAAAGGGGCATTGTACTCAATAATGGGTCTTATAAGGGAAGAATACAGGGATGTTATGACCACCTTGTCCCTGGATGAGATACCTTTACTAATGAGGTGGGCCATGTAGAAAGCTTTTCATACAATGGAGGCAATATGGTTGTCAAAAGATAGTTTGTTATCAGCCTGGGTGCCCAAGTTCCTCACAACTGATTGCATGCTTAGGACCTTATTATTAATGTGACAATTTGTGGGGCTGTCACTCTCCCCAAAGGGGATGATGATGCATTTTTTGCCACTTGGTTTGAGGCCATGTTTCTGGCACCATTCATTTGTTTGGGTGAGACCCTCTTAGAGGATGTCCACATCACTAGGGGAACTGATGACAGCACACAGCTTGCATTCATCTGCAAACTTGGTCAGCCATAGCCCACTGCTTTTGGCCTGAACCTCAGAAAAGTATATCCCAAAATAACAGAGGCCCCAAGACTGATTCCTGGAGTACCACTCTCGTTATGGGTATACTACTTGAGATGGCTTCCTTATTTTGACTAGGCAGGTTCTATCAGTGAGCATGTTTGCTACCCATCTGGTAACATATGGATTGATGCCTGGTTGAGAGAGTTTGTTTATTATACCTGAATGGGGAATAGTATCAAAGGTTTGGCCAGATCAAAGTAGGCGGTGTGCACCATCTTCCCCTCGTCCATGGCTTTGGTAACTGTCTCAAAAAAGTCAACCAAATTTAACAGGCATGACCTCCCTTTGATGAAAACAAACTGTGTGGGATCGAGTGTTTGAAGGTTGTCAATGTCCTTCTTAATGAGATCCATGATAATCCGCTGCATGGCCTTGCAGATCAGGCTAGTTAGGCTGATGGGTCTATAATTTCCTGGATAAGTGGATGCTCCACCTTTGTGCAAAGGGATGACAGTGGCTTTCCTCCACTTGGATGGGACAAAGTCGCTACTCAGGATTTGGTTGAACAGGGTGATTAATGGTGTTGCAAGTTCCTGCCTGAGTTCATGTAGGATGCAACCTGGGATGTTATCAGGTCCCAAGAAGGATGCATTTCTTTGCCTTTGAGAGGGCAGTGATGACTTGCTCCTTATACATAAGGGGGAAATGTACCCCACATAACTGCAGAATAAGCATACTAGTGCCAGTGTACAAGAACAAAGGGGACACTCTGGCAGTTTGCACAGAGGGTTACTCTGAAAGTTAGCACAGATGACTAAAGTGCTGACTTGTTAAAGTTATGCTTCCTGTAGCAACGGTGCAGGTTTTGAATCTTTCCATTTTCATTTCCCCAGCAACCTCCCCCCAGGACTTACCATCAAATATAACTCCCCCAACTACCACTAGAGAACAGGTCCTCAATGTTCTCTGTAAGACCAAGAACACTGCAACAATGGGCCCAGAAAATATCCCAGGATGCCGCATGAAACATGACCTATCAGGGCATCTGGAATTACTATTTAACTGTAGCGTCCAAACAGGCTTTGTACCTCATGAATTGGGAACAGCGACAGTCATCTCTCTGCACAAAGGTGGGCCATCTACAGACCCTGAAAACTACAGGCCTGTAAGTCTTACATGCAAAGCCATGGAAAGAATTATGATGGAAATGATCAATAATGATATAGGAAAACTCCAAACACTGGACTCAACCCAGTTTGGTTTCATCAAGGGCAGGTCATGCCTTCTCAATCTGGTGGACTTTTTTGATACAGGTCACCAAAGCAATGGATGAGAGCAAAACTGGCTAAGGAATTTGACACAAATTCCCATTCTGCCATTGTTGACAAACACAAGAGGTTAGGTTTAAACTCTTCTCTCACCCAGTGGATAGCCAGTTGGCTCACAGACTGGACCCAGGAAGTTGAAATTGGGAAGTCCTCTACAAGGAGACCATTCACAAGTGGAGTTATTCAGGGACTGACCCTGGGACCTCTCTTGTTTGACATTTACTTCTCTGAAGTCAAGGCCAATGTCAAGGGCCTCCAGCTGAACAAATTTGTGGATGACTGCAAATTAGGAGCAGCCATAGAACTCCCCACAACACTAATGTTCCCCAGAAAGGGCTGAGACAGGCAAGTAGCTTGTGTCAAAGCCATAAACTAAAACGTAATGCCAAGAAATGCAAGAATAGTATCTTGCAGGAAGTCATTCACCCCTGGAAACTATCATATTAACAACACACCCCTGAGAGTCAACACTGTAGTCAGGGACTTGGGGATACAAATAAACAGTGATTTAGCCTTTTATTGTACACAACTCTCTCCAAATTATCACAACCACAAGAGTCAAGAGGCCAGTGAACTGATTAGAACATACACTTTATTAAAACAAAGAAATTGCAAGAATAAAATCTCTAGCTCCTCAGCTGTTAAGCCTTTACAGAGTAAGGTAATTTAGTCTTTGACCATCACTTGTCTTCAGTAACAAGGAAATCATTCTATACTGTGCAGCCTATAAACAAAGGTATGGCATCTAGGTCCAAGGAGGTCATGTTCCACTGTATTCAGCATGCATCAGATCTATCACTGAGTACAGTGCCCTCTTTGGAATGAACCTAACCAGGCATATCCAACAGTTGGAATATTCACAGAGGTACCTCACTAAAAGAATACAGGGAGTAAGCCCCCCCCCCCCACATCCCAGATCATTAGCCTAGTAACAATGTATTAATCTATGAATCCATGTCAAACCATGTTAACATTGTGTATGTCCCTTGAAAACAATATACTTTATTCAAATGCAATTTGGACAAATTGATTGGTAACTATGAATTCACCCATGGTTTAGCACCCACATCCCTCATAGATAGGGGAAACATGTAAATGGCCCAATGTATCCTTGTTCAATGTGTTTCTGTGTTATTTTATGCTCAAAATAAATAGGCTAAAAACTGCCATGGAAATGTAAACTTGGGCTTTATAAGATCCTGAGAGATTAGTAGCTTAGTAAGTACCTATGAGCCTAAATATACATGCATGCAGATTTTACCCTATTTTTCACAGCCATAATTAGCCTGTAGTGACCAATGAGGTAACATTTCACAGCCATAATTAGCCTGTAGTAACCAATGAGGTAAAAGAAAAAGTGTGATGTTGTGGAAGGTAGGCCAGGAGAAAGATATGTACAGCAGGGTGGGTTAACACAGACATGAAGTCACTTATGGGGCGGAAGCACAATAGCGAAGTGGGGTAGAACAGAAGGAGTGTGAATGATGAAGACTAAGGTGGTAAAGAAGGAGAGAGAGATGAGCAGATTATAGAAATAAGGTACTCACAAGCAAGGGGATGTTGGCTCCAGCTGCTGCCTTTTAGATATCCAACCATCCATCCATCCATCCATCCATCCATCCATCCATCCATCCATCCACACCCCCCTTTTCCGACTTTTGCACATGGGGTAGATATATAAGGTTGAAATTCTCTTAATGATGTGATGCAGAGTCTGTAAAGTAAAGCTAGCCATGTTTAAATAAAAGATGTGTGCTTTGCACATTTTGCAAATATGAACATATGAGATGAGGAAACACTGCATGTGCTGGACAACTACAAAACTGTAAAAAAACATAAACAATAAAAATGTATAAAGAATGCACATTTAAACTAAGTGTCTGCTTTCAACAGTAGGTAGTGTTACTATAGTGTACAGTATAAAGTCTGCAGTACAGCTCATGTGAGCGAATCCAAAAGAGACTTCTGGCAGTATGCTGTACATTATTTAAAACCGTAGCACAGGATAACTCATTTGCACTTCTTTCTTAGCTCTGTTATGAAAAGAGGTATATGAATGCTGAAATGCATACAAATTGCACATGCATTTCAGTTTAATCTTCCAGTAGACTACATCTGGTTTGATTATAACAGAAAGGAATAGGATTATGATCCCTGTTTCACTCGTGTCTGAACAAGATACAGGCCTAGTGCACTGTAACATTGCTTGATCACAGAGTCGGCGATCGTTCAGTTGTGCCTAGCTAATTTAGACGTCTGTGAATGATTATGTAGATTTTGATGGAATGGAAAACAATAAATGTTATGCCATTTAATTTGCTCCTGTTCTTCTTTCATGACATGTAACTGAAAATCGCTAGCTTTTTTTTAATAATGCAGTGTGTTTATCATAAATATTGCTTCTTACAGGAGTAGTAGCATTGCCACCATGAAAATACTAAAGTATTTTTATTATACCTAGACATTATAGAAATATTTAGTCCTTGTGTTTAGTAACCACCCATTTGCTATGGCAGACATCTTACAAGTTGGAACAGCACTCTGGTTAATTGAATCCTGTAGGAAGAGTCCTTTAACTGTTGAAAGGCAGTCTGATAGCAGTTCTGAGGACTTAAACCATTGAGTGAGATCTTAGTAGCTGAAACAGAATTTATTTTGACATCATTTCTTTGCCTGAGTTGTGTCTGAAAAGGATCCTAGAAGAACCAGTTCACCTACAGATTTAACAAATAAGTGGAAAAATGAAAATTAAATCCAAAACTTGACTATCTACAACCATTTGATGATTACATAGATTTGCAATCTTCTCTTCATTAATAAATGTAATACATTTTGCAATTTATTGGTTTTTATTTAATCTGCATCAATGTGATAAATTGCAACTACTCTGCTAGTAACATATTTACTTGCATCCCTAATTTTCAGACTCTTGTCACTATAATTTCTGAACACATCTAGCATACAAACTACAAACTGCCGTCATTATCCTGTCCAAACCGGCGTCATTATCCTGTCCAAACCTAAAACACAGACTTATACTGTATCATATGCCCCCATTCATTCTGAAAAACACAGAGCAAGCATTGTCATAAATCAGTTGTGATCCTGTTTGGCATCAAATTTTCTAAAGCAAAAGCCAACACCAAAGGGCTCTGGCTGACTAAGTTTACAGATGACTGCAAGCTAAGAGCAGTCATTGAATCCCAAAATGATTTTGCCACCCTGCAGGAAGGTTTGTTCATAGGTTCACAGGTAGGTACTAGGCTATCAGCCCTAGGGCCTATACAAGCCCAGCCAAAAAGGTACCCTGGCTTTTGCCACCCAAGAAAATTATTTTCCTGTGCCACTGTCGAGCAGAGCCACAGAAGTGATCCTCAGGGATAAATAACTGGTGCCAAAATCATGGACTGAAACTAAATGCCAAAAATGCATTATTGTATCCTTTGGGAAGTCATCTATCCCAGGGAACAACAACATTAACCATATGCCAGAGCACTGACACAGTTGCTTAGGATTTGGGAACTTATGTGGACAGTGACCTAACTAGGTTTACTGTTGTATGAAAGTCATTCTATATTGCACAGCTTATAAACAAAGGGATTGTGTCCAGATCTAGGGATGTCATTGTCCCCCTTTACTCGGCCTTCATTAGGCCAATCATTGACTATAATGTCGCTTTGATATGTATCTGGCCAGACACAAGCAACAACTGGAATGCCCGCAGAGATACCATACTAGAAGGATACAAGGCCTACACAATATGTCTTATATGGAAGAACGCAGCGCACTTTTACTATACTCAGTATCCTACAGACTGCTAAGAGGTGTCCTGTGTCTGGCATATAAGATGTTTTCTGACCCATTATTGACGGACTTACTGCACATCAACAAGTTAAATGTCATCAGAGATACCCCATCTAGGGATATAAACTTCTGCAACATTAGCAGAATGGTTTGGAGGGACAGGTGTATATCACAGAGATACCCAGTATAGGGATATAAACGTCTGCAACATTAGCAGAATGGTTTGGAGGGACAGGTGTATATCACAGAGATACCCAGTATAGGGATATAAACTTCTGCAACATTAGCAGAATGGTTTGGAGGGACAGGTGTATATCACAGAGATACCCAGTATAGGGATATAAACTTCTGCAACATTAGCAGAATGGTTTGGAGGGACAGGTATATATCACAGAGGATACCACTGCTCTGGAGCAGACTCCCCATCCACTAAAAAAAAGTTCATCCCATCCATATTGAAGTATAACTTCACTCTATGGATAGGAAACAGAAAATTTACCCCAGGACTGCCCCTTGAACTACTAATGGTCCCATATGCATGGGACCACTCAGATTTTCTATGATATGATACCAGTTGTTCTAATTAGGGGTTGTTGTTGTTTGTCTTTCGGCTTTTTCCCAGTTAGGGGTCACGACAGCAGAACTCTGGTCTGCTAATGATTGGTAGTTGATTTTTACGTGCCGAGTTACCAGCCCTGACGCACAACCATCAACGAAGGTACGCCCATTCAGGCATGTCTCCACGCAGAAGACACTCTAGCTGAGAATCGAACAGGACAGCATCTTACTGTGAGGCAACAACGCTACCGCAGCACCACCACCGCGGGTTAGTTGTTCTAATTAGGGGTAATACATAATTTTGTTTTTTATTTTTATTTTTATTTTACATTTGTTTACCGTGATGGTCCACTGGGCTGAAATAGCCCCTTTTCAGTGGAGGCCCAGAGAGAAAACCTCTGCATTAAGAAGAAGAAACAATAAAGTTACAGTCAAAAAACAGCATAGGTACATATGTCTTTAAATATAAAACTTTTAGTAAGAGAGTCAAGTATATTTACAACTTATGGAGGCATGGTCCATATACCCAAAAACTTTAAATCAGGAATGTAACAAGCAGGTACTGCATAGGTTCATAGGTTCATAGGTCATAGGTTGGTACTTGGCTAAAGGCCCTAGGGTCTATACAAGCCTAGCCATAATGATTCCCTGGTAGTATTACTGACCATGGGATGGGTAAGGCCAGTCTCTAACCAAATGAGATAGGTTAATCTGAGCACAAAAAGGGAAACTGGATCGGCTTAAAATGGCCGTCGAAGGCAGCTGGCCTAGTCCATACCTATGAACATATGAACCTATCACTCTGGCTCTGTGTAATAATCTCAAATTCCATCTCGTCTCAAACAAAGAATTGATTCAGTTTGTCCCCCTTGAGAATATTATTACTGGGTCTTGCATCTCAGACAATACTAAATGCTATTCTTTTTGTTTGTTTTGCTAATGAATAAATAAAATACAGCCTTTTACAAGTTTCTGCTAAACAATGTTTTTACATTATCACTTCTTAAGAAATATCAAGAGCTGTTATAAGCTGTACTATAGCCGTTATGGACGCAAACTACAGTGTGGATATGTACTAACTGGTATTAATTTTCCATATCATAATAATATGTGATTATGTTTCAGGTCACGGCTGAAAATGCTATAACTTACTCTACCAGATTATTAAGTGGAAAATAAATCCAGTAAATTCTCTTTTGTTTATTTATTGTTATCTGCTGTATCAAGATGGCCAATTGAGAGAAGTGAATTCTGAGAGCTTCATAAACTAGTATAATAATATAGAAAAATGTTATTATTTTCAAGTTTAAAACATCAGAAATCTATAGATAAACTACATAAATATCAATTTTGATGGAGATATACAAACATTTTCCTGTCAAGTAACTTGGAGATATACTGAGTCACTGAATATGAACAACTCAAGGAATTCTCATCCAGATGCTGCTTTGAAAAAAGAAGTGCAATTCACGACATCTACCTTACAGGAACTATATTTGAAGATGGATGGCTTTAAAATGACTTAGAAAACCTCAAATTAAATTCTCAAAAACAGACTGTTACTCTTAAGGCACTATTACAGCAACACCATACAAAAATAATAAATATAGAGACTTCTCTAAATGAAATTGAAGGGAGACTCAAAGAGGATGAATTCCAAAAAGAATTTCTGCTTAAACAGAATACGTGGCTGCTTAACAAACTAGATGACTTAGAAAACAGGGAAAGGGGAAACAACATAAGGATCTTTGGTCTGCCTGAAAACACTGAAGGAGAAGACATTATTTCATTCTTAACCTGGATTCCTGAATTTTTAGACTTGAAATAGGGACTTTCATCTGGAATTGAAAGGGCGCATAGAGCACTGAGGAAACCTGCTTCTAACTCAACAAATACTCCACCTAGATCCATAGTTATAACATTTCTTTCATTTCTAGACAAGGAACTAATATTAAAATCTGCTTGGAGAAAATCACCCTTAAAATACAATCAAAGCCTGATAAGGTTTGACAATGATTATTCTTCTGGAATACTAGAACAAAGGAAAAAAGTCTGGCCAATAATAAAACTGTTGAAACAAAACATTAAAACACAGCTGGTCTTTCCAGCCAAGATAAAAATGCCTTTTGCCAATGAGATGAGAACCTTTAATGACTTAGAAGAAGCTACTATAGTAATCAAAAACAACAACATAGTGTCTATCCCAGACGAAATGGAATGGGTGGCCCCTACTCTTAAAAAAATAAAAGAAACAAATCCTTGGACTGATACATGAAAGAAGAAACAAAAAAACTGATTCCAAGATAGCCATCCCAAAAAAGTAACTCTTACAACTACATATCTTAAAGTATCAACTGATATGGTGCATCACTTGTCATCTGTTTTTATTTTTTAAAAAAGGAGGGATTCTTAAACAACTGAGAAACAGTAATGATTTATTCAGAATGTTCAAAGAGCCCAATAATTCTGCAAAAACAAAGGTAGGTCAAGATGGGTTACTTACATTATATAAAAGTCAAACAAAGCAACATATAATACAAACATAGAAGTTTCTATTCCCCTACTTGAACTCAATGAATACTTATCTTGTTCATTTTTCATTGATTTTACTTATAATAATTTAAATAATTCATTAAATAATTCAACAAGGTGCCATTCATCAGAGTTCAGACTCAAATGTTACAAATTAACATCATATATAATAGCAGTAACAGTAGAGTGTTTTGAAAAAAAAACGCTGTCATGGAGATTAATGCCTTCTTCAGTTAAAGTATGATTTAGAAATGTCATGTATAACCTATTTAACTAATAGTAGCAAGCTCTTACTACAAATGTCATCACTATTCTGTCTAAATATAGTTAATATCAATTATGGCAGGTATTACAGCTACAAGTGCTGTTTGATCAATCCTGATATGGTGCGCATGGATGTAGCCATGTCTGGCAGCTAGTACAAATGTCATTATTATTCTGTCTAAACATAGTTAATATCAATTATGGCAGGTATCATAGCTTCAAGTGCTGTTTGATTAAGCCTGACATGGTGTGTGTGGATGCAGCTGTGTCTAGCAGCTGTTGTTTTCATCTCTGGGAAGCTATGGGCTGCAGCTTGTGATTGAGGTTTACTGATGCTTGTGTATTAGGAAGAAACATTTGGTGTTTTAGCCTGGATCCAGGGGAAGAGGGTGGATAAAACTGTGATTTGGGATATTTTGGAAGAGAATAGTTTGTTTATACATCTGCTGAGTGAGAGGTGGGAAGACTGGAAGAATGTGTTATCTCTTGTTGTGGCAGCTTGTTGGGAGGTGTTTTTTTGATCTGTTTGCTCTCATTCGTTTCCTGGCTGCTGCCTCACTGAAAGGGAAGGAATTTAGGCTTGAAGTTGCAGTGAAGTGAAGTGAAGTGAAGCTTCAGGTGCATCACAAGCCTCTGGTATGCAGTACACAGACACACTAACAGAAACAGACGCTACCAGGTTGCTATGGTAATGGATATATATATATATATATATATATATATATATATATATATATATATATATATATAAGGGCTGTTTTAAACCACATGCACACATATTGATGGTCTCCCAACACTTCATTTAGCTCATTAAGTTGATTCTTGATTAAAAAAAAAATTAAAAAAATAAGTACAATTTTATATTTAAAATGTATTTTGGCCCAAACACATTAAGGACTTACATAAGAGTGGAAGTCTGAGTTATTGTGAAAAACTAAGAGCACTTGGTCTTGTGCAGTACCCTTTGCAGTGGTCTGGGAGGTGAGCTTGCTCGGACGTGTTGGGCATATGGGGATAGCTGATTCTAAGGGTGTTTGGAGTTGCCAGGAAGTGCTAGAGAGTCATCAGATTTCCTTCGTGGAAATATCTGTGGGAATGGAAAGTGTGTAGAGTGATTCACTGGCAGAGTGGCCTTTGCATGGAACAGGCTGGTAAAATGGAACAGGACAAATATTGGTTTGGATATTTTAAGAACAGCCTGGAAACACACCACATGAACTAGTGAATGGTATTCTGGAAAAACTGGATGGACATTGTTGCCCGAGCTTGAAGTACTGATATGTGTGTATGTAAGTATGGAAATATACTTATAACAAATAAGAAACTAGAAGGGTCTCATAATTTAAAGTCTATGGACTGTATAAACATGCTTGGAAGGAGTTAATAATAAGAATAAGGATTATAGCTTGTGGTCTCTCAAATAACTTAGCAACAGCCAAAAAAACACACACAATAGTTATGCAATGTATGATTTTAGTAGATCTAGACATAAAATATATAATCATCATATAAGATGAAGCAGTCTGATGAATTTAGATATTAAAGGCAGGATTTAATAACATGGGCTTGTGTATAATAACACTACTGTTTTAACTTGTCATAAATGACATACACTACATTGAACACCAAGGGGAAGCATGATGATTTTCTCATATAAGTAAATGTGCATAGCAAGTCATATAATTGCTTTAACTTGAATTGTGGTTTTGTAACCCATCTTGACCATACATAATACTTAAGCTGTTACCAAGGTAACTAATGTTTTATATCAAACTGACAAAGTTGTTCAAGGGAAACAATAGACACCTGCACTAGGACTGTCACAGAATGTAATAATCACATTCTGAACAAATAGTATTAAATTGACAATAATCACTCAGTTTAACTTTGCTGATTATACAAAACAGAATGTTGCCATTTAAATCTAAAAACTTTCAGTATATGCCATAAAATGGCAATTTATAAATACGGAAAGGAAATTTGTAATCATTAACCACAATAAGTGAATTTTGTAAGCTATAATTTCACTTATTTTATAGACAGATATGAAAATCCTTATGTGAAGGAAATGGGGGGGGGGATGCACTGATAATTAAAATGCACTAACTTTCATCAATGTTCACATAAAACAAACTTGATGTTTTAAGTAAGTTAGCAACAAACAAAGTGATTACTTAAATGCTGGCAAACAATGAAATATAACTTCTGATATACCCAATAAAATGCATTGTATTATAAACATTAGGCATAAATATTATTTCCATCTATTTATATTAAGTAATACGTTTTGAAAGACTTCATCAAAAAGATAACTGTGCTATAATCGTTTATTGAGGTTTTATATATGATACATCTTACTTTACTATGACTGAATTGCTTGTCATCTATCCTTCATGTAAATATTAATTGCTTATACAATACAGAGACATTTATATTGTATTAGAATTCTGTCTAATCTACAATAGTACTATATATGTTCAAAATAATATAAATATTACTTATTCCTATTACAAATATTCTCCATATGATATTCAATTTATGGAGCTCAGCTGTTCTGGATTGTCAAGGTATGAGTGATAATCTGATGAACTTAGGTTTATCCAACAAATTAGAAATGATTTTCATTCCATGGCTAGTGTGGATCTTAGTTTTGTTAACATTTATTAATTTAAAATTATTTCAGAAAAAAATTTTTAGTATACCTGACCAAAACATTACTTTATTGGTAAACACTCAAAGTATAAAACTGATAATAACCTTTAAAAGATCAAACATATATTTTATAGTTATCAGAGGAAAATGTTTAATAGTCACAATAAACAAAAATTCTTCTTCTTCTCTTTCGGCTGTTCCCGTTAGGGGTCGCCACAGCGGATCATCTGTTTCCATTTCTTCCTGTCCTCTGCATCTTGCTTTGTCACACCAACCACCTTCATATCCTATCTTACCACATCCATAAATGTTAGCTTAGGCCTTCCTCTTTTCCTCTTACCTAGCAGCTCCATCCTTAACATCCTTTTCCCAATATACCCATCATCCCTCCTCAGCACATGTCCAAACCAACGCAATCTTGCCTCTCTGACTTTGTCTCCAAACCATCCAACCTGAGCTGACCCTCTAATATACTGATTCCTAATCCTGTCCATCCTTGTCACACGCAGTGCAAATCTTAACATCTTTAACTCTGCCACTTCCAGCTCTGACTCCTGCCTTTTTGTCAATGCCACCATCTCCAACCTATCCAACATAGCTGGTCTCACTACCCTCTTGTAGACCTTCCCTTTCACTCTTACTGGTACCCGTCTATCACAAATTACTCTCGACACTCTTCTCCACCTATTCCACTTTGTCTGTACTCTCTTCTTCACCTCTCTTCCACACTCACCATTACTCTGAACTGTTGATCCCAAGTACTTACACTCATCCACCTTAACCAACTCAACTCCCTGCATCCTAACCATTCCTCTATCCTCCCTCTCATCCACACACATATATTCTGTCTTAGTCCTGCTGACCTTCATTCCTCTCCTCTCTAGAGCATATCTCCACCTATCCAGGGTCTCCTCAACCTGGTCCCTACTCTCACTACAGATCACAATGCCATCTGCAAACATCATAATCCATGGGGCCTCCTGTCTGATCTCGTCTGTCAACCTGTCCATCACCATTGCAAATAAGAAAGGGCTCAGAGCTGATCCTTGATGTAATCCCACCTCCACTTTAAATGGATCTGTCACTCCCACTGCAGACTTCACCATTGTCACACTACCCTCGTACATATCCTGTACCGCTCTTACATACTTCTCTGACATTCCCGACTTCCTCATACAACACCACAACTCCTCTCTAGTCACCCTGTCATATGCTTTCTCTAAATCCACAAAGACACAATGCAACTCCTTCTGACCTTCTCTGTACTTCTCCATCAACAGTCTCAGAGCAAACATCGCATCTGTATTGCTCTTTCTTGGCAGGAAACAATACTGCCGATTGCTAATCATCACCTCCCTTCTTAACCTAGCTTCCATTACTCTTTCCCATAAAATCAAGCTGTGACTGATCAGTTTTATCCCTCCGTAGTTACTAGAACTCTGCACATGACCCTAATTCTTACAAATAGGTACCAAAACACTTTTTCTCCACTCCTCAGACATCCTCTGAATTTCCAAGATTTCAGTAAACAATCTGGTTAAGAACTCCACTGCCATTTCTCCCAAGTACCTCCATGCTTCCACTGGTATGTCATCTGGGCCAACAGCCTTTCCATTCTTCATCCACTTCATAGCTGTCTGTACTTCCTCCTTGCTAATCTGTTTCAGTTCCTGATTCACTATACCCACATCATCCAACCTTCTCTCTCTCTCATTCTCTTCATTCATCAGCCCCTCAAAGTACTCTTTCCATCTGCTCAACACACTCTCCTCACTTTTGAGTACGTTTCCCTCCCTATCCTTTATCACCCTTACCTGCTGCACATCTTTCCCAGCTCGGTCCCTCTGTCTAGCCAATTGGTGCAGGTCCTTTTCTCCCTCTTTAGTATCCAATCTCTCATATAACTCTCCATATGCCTTATCCTTAGCCTTCACCACCTCTCATTTTGCCATGCTCCTCATCTCCTTATACTCCTGTCTAATTTCTTCATCTCTCTGACAATCCCACTTCTTCTTCGCCAGCCTCTTCTTCTGTATACTCTCCTGTACTTCCTCATTCCACCACCAAGTCTCCTTGTCCTCCTTCCTCTGTTCGGATGTCACACCAAGCACCTTTCTAGCTGTCTCCCTTACCATCTCTTATATAAACAAATAATAAACAAAAATTACATATTCTAAATAACCTAAGATGGATTTAACTTTATTATCTTTAAATACCAATGGCTTAAACAATCCTAGCAAGAGATCAAATCTACTGAAATATTTAAAACTGAACAAAGCACAAATTGTCTTCCTTCAAGAAACTCATTTAAAAACAAATGACAATTACAAATAGAATCCTAAGGAATATATGATATTGGTGCAATCCACTTATAAGAAAAATACAAAAGGGTTAACAATTTTATGGAAAACAAATATGATTAACCCAGAAATCCTTTATAAGTATGAAGATAAAGAAGGCCTTATGGCATTAGTAATAGTTAAATATAATAACAGAATATGGATCCTAGCCAATCTATACTGGTTCCCAGGCATTGGAACAGGAACTGTTAAAAACACTTGGATTTCATTTCCAGTAATTATAAAGGCAACTTAATATTAGGAGGAGATTTTAATTGTATATTTGATATTTCTGAAACTACAGATAAAAGACCCCATGCATACATCTGCTGTATCAAAAGCTTTAAACAAGTGGGTAGAATCATTTCATTTTGTAGATACTTTTAAATTTAAAGAAGATAAATCTTTGTTGTTTTCCCATCAAGATCACAGATTTGATACCCAAACTAAAATAGATAAAATATTTGCTGCCCATGACTTACACTCTAAATCATTAATTTTTAAATCACTCCCTGCCCCTTTTCAGACCACAATTCATTGATACTAAAACTTAAAAATGGGTACAAACCATTAATCTTTAACTCCAGAATTACAGCATATATAACTAAAATTAAAGAGTTCAAACCCCAGTTATTCTCTCAATTACAGTTCTTCTTAGATATTAATTTCACTGCAGAGATAAATAAAATAATGATATGGGACTCATTAAAAGCTTACATATGTGGTAAAACCCTAAATTGGTATAAAAAAATCAGAGATTGTGAGTCTGAATTATTAGATCTACAATCCAAACTATTGTCAGTAAAAGCTGAAAAAAAATCAAAATTATTTATAAATGAAAAAGAAAGTAGAAGTATTAAACAATAAATACAACTAAATTCTAACACATAAAACTAGTTTAGCTTTAGAAAACCTAAAAATTAATACATTGGCCACTTCTCCCAAACATCTACATAATTTATCCACAAGAATCAAAATACAATCAAAAGCTAATAACATTAAAATTATCCTCCATGAAAAGAAAGGGAAAAATGTCTTGGATATAGGTGACATTCTTGATGCCTATAGAAATCACTATATGGAACATTTCCAAAAATAAAATATACATATTGATCAATTAAATCTAGATGAAAATGTTCTAATATAAAAAAATGCCAGAAAAATTAAAAATAGATCTGTAAGCACCCATATCCTACAAAGAAATTATAGATACAATAAAATAGGATTAAAAATAATAAGACTCCAGGTAAAGATGGAATAATTATGGAAATACATAAACTTTTTCTTTCAAAGATACTATCCCTCTTCCATAAAACTCTATTAGAAATTCAGTCACAAGCTTTAATACCACCCTCTTGGAGATATTACTTAATCACACCAATCCTAAAAGAAAACAAATCCCCAAACCTCTGTTACTCATATAGACCTATATCATTATTAAATAATGACTACAAGATATTTATGACAATATTAACTAACAGAATGAAAATACCACTATCCAAAACTATAAATAATGATCAAACTGGGTTTATATATCATAGACACACACATGACAATATTAAAAGGATCATTTCTCTTATAGATTATGTTAATAAAGAAAATAAAGAAACACTCATAATTGGCTTAGATATAGAGAAAGCCTTTGATTCCCTAAATTGGGACCATTTATTCAAAATCATAATGCTATTTGAATTTTCTGCATCATTTGTTCATTTCCTAAAGAATATATATACAAATAATTTAGCTTATGTCAAGTTAGGTCCTTTTACCTCTGAATCTATACATGTAACAAAAGGCACTAAACAAGGATGTCCCATGTCACCAATTCTGTTTTTTCTGGCTATTGAAATATTGGCAGATTCAATTCGTAACAATATAAAAATCAAAGGAATAGATGTTTATGAACAATACAATTCTAAAGCAATGCTATTTGCTGATGACATATTACTAACATTATCTAATACAAAAGCGGCATTAGCAGACTTAGATATAATAATTGACAAGTTTTACATGACTTCAGGACTCCATTTCAATAAATCAAAATCAAAATTTTTATTTTTAAATAATAAAAAAAGGAACTGCAGACTAAGGGGGATCACATCATAGGGAAACAAGAATCTACCTTAAATATTTAGGAATTGAGTTAATCAATGACAATAACGAATTAGTCTTAAAAAACTACAATAATATCATCAACACAATTAAAATCTCTGTGGAAAAATGGAACAAAATAATATTAACATTTGAAGATAGACTACAGTTAATAAAAATGGTTTTACTGCCCAAGATCCTATAAATAGCCTTGGCAATACAACTGTTACCAGAAAGGAATATGCTTAAAGAAATAAATTAATGCTTAATAAAATTTTTATGGTTTCCCAAAAAAGAAAAAGAATAGCTTTAATACATCATATCAGACCATGGAAACAGGGAGGATTAAACGTTCCTGATATAGAAACATATATAAAAGCATCAATATCTAAAACAATCTAAGATTGGATATGTCCAAATTAAACAAGCACAGTACAACACATCTGGAGAGTACAACCTTTAATGACAGTTAAGTGCTTTTTTCCCTCTTCAAGGGACTTCCTCAGAACCAAAGATACATCCCCACCTAGTCCTTAAATAGTATGTCAATTAAAACAATTATCCAATAAATGAATTAACCATAAAGCCACACCATTTGAAGGAATATATGTGCAATTACAAAAAAATATATTTAAAAACAAATACTTAATATTACAATACACAAAGAACATGTATAAATTATATTCTATCCCATAATATTCTTCAATGTTAACACACATGTAATGGCAGTAGACTCATTAATACCAGGGTACTCAGTTGCATTTAGACACAATTGCCATTTTAGCTCACAAATATCAAGATGAATATCCAAATTCCTACCCTGGGGATCTTTGGCCACTTGTTGTATGACCAAAAACTTAAATTTGTGTTCACTAAACTCCCTTATATGTCTACTCAAAGCATCGGTCAACATACCATGCCTGATGTCTAATAGGTGTTCAGCAATTCTATTTTTTAAATGCCTGCTAGTCTTCCCAACATAGAATATGGGGCATTGCTGACATGTTGCCACATATACTACATTGGGCCTACTACAGTTAAAATGGCCATTAATAAATATGGAGATGTTATTTAATTTAAACTGGCCACAAAGAATATTTTGGAGACAGCTGGTTATGCCAACAATTTTTACAAGCATAGAAATAAGTGAATTTTAAGTGTGGAATGTGCACTCTTTGCTCCCATACATTGGAAATTGGTGACCAGTTTAAGTTAAATAATGTTCTATGTTGGGAAGACTAGCAGGCATTTTAAAAATAGAATTGCTGAACACCTATTAGACATCAGGCATGGTAGGTTGACCAATGCTTTGAGTAGACATATAAGGGAGTTCAGTGAACACAAATTTAAGTTTTTGGTCATACAAGTGGCCAAAGATCCCCAGGGTAGGAATTTGGATATTCATCTTGATATCTGTGAGCTAAAATGGCAATTGCGTCTAAACACAACTGAGTACCCTGGCATTAATGAGTCTACTGTCATTACATGTGTGTTAAAATTGAAGAATATTATGGGATAGAATATAATTTATACATGTTCTTTATGTATTTAAGTATTTGTTTTTAAATATCATTTTTGTAATTGCACATATATTCCTTTAAATAGTGTGGCTTTGTGGTTAATTCATTTATTGGATAATTGTTTTAATTGACATGCTATTTAAGGGCTGGGTGGGGATGTATCTTTTGTTCTGAGGAAGTCCCTTGAAGAGAGGAAAAAAGTGCTTAACTGTCATTAAAGGTTGTACTCTCCATTTGTTGTGTCGTACTGTGCTTGTTTGTTCTGTAGTTAGTGTTGGTTGAGAAGAAATTTGTTCCAGCTGGTGTGGCACAGTTATGGAAGGGTCGGTCATCAATGGCGAGCACAGTTATGGAAGGGTCGGTCATCAATGGCGAGCACAGTTATGGAAGGGTCAGTCATCAATGGTGAGCTCATGGAGGTTTTGCAGCAGATCAATCAGCAGCTGTTCATTCCTCCCAATTAAAGGTTTGATGGGCAAAACCACTTCGGCTAACATCTTTGGTAGCCTTGGTATTCCCTTGACCCAGCCAACACAATTATCCCAACCTGAACAGGTGGTACAGGTTGTGGGGAACTCAAATTCAACTCACATTAAGAATTTGATAATAGAGAAACCAGATAAAAATCACAAAAAATAAGAACCAACAATAATCGGGTGAGGAAAGAAACAGCTGATTCCAGTAGCAAGTGGCAAAATGTATTCACCAACTGTATTCAAAAACAAGTTCCACTGTGAAAAACAACTCTCAAAGGCAGCAATAGCGTAATAAACTTTACTTAATTAACCGCTTTCGTCGAAAGACTTCTTCAGAATACATCATAAAATCCACAACACTATTTAAATAATCTCATTGCTAATTTACATTCAATCATTCAATTAAAAATTGTTAATTATTAAAGAAATACTACTTAAAAAATCTCATTTCAACATTTTTATCAATGGATAACTTACTATTTTTTAAAAAACATTTAATGTTGATGGCGTCATTCAAACCTGGGTGCCTATCTGATTTTAGCCTTATTTGCCATAGGGTCTCCCTTTGTTCAACATAGTTTTTGAAATCACCCCCCCTCAAATCCGATTTACAAACTTCTATGACTGAAAACATAAATTTCTTAAAATTATGGCAAACCAGGGAATGTTTAAATAAGGCATTCGTTTTGTCCTTGCATTTTATACTGTAAATGTGTTCACGAATTCTTGTCTTTAAACATCTAGTTGTCATACCTATGTAGAATGCGGTACAACTACTACAAAAACTAATGTATATGACACCCTTGGTGTTACAACTGACTGAGGCTTCAAAGTTCTATCTATTGTTCCTATTACTAAACACGGTCCTTGCAAAATAAATCTACACATGTTACATTGAAAACAGGGAACATGCCTTTTTTAATATTATTGAGTTCTAAGGTTTTGTTGTTGTTTCTAAAGCTTTTTGATGTTAAAGTGTTTCTTAAAACAAAATTGGGTTGTTCCCCTACTATTTTGCTTATCTCAAGGTTCCCCAGTATAATTCTCCAATTTTTTCTAAGTACTTGTTTTATCTTAATGCTGTCAATGGTCATGTCTAAGGAACAAACCACTTTACTATTTACAGAGGTACTTGTGGGAACTGACACTAAAGTGGTGTCCTTTGTTTAATATAGCTGGATAATAAGTACTCCGCTTGTTTAACACTTCTTTTTTTATATCTTCTAAAAGTGATGTGTTATATCCCCTGTTTATGAACATGTTTTTTATAAAATTTATTTCTTCCTGTAAATCTGTTTCCTTTGTTGTCATTCGACAAGCTCTAATAAATTGTCCCTTTGGTATGTTTTTTATTATATGGGTGGGATGTCCACTTTGAAAATGAAGATAACTATTGGTGAAAGTTCTTTTCCTAAAAATGCCACTATGGAACCTAAATTCAAGGGGGTCCCACCAAAAGGAAACATCCAGATAATTGATTTTCAATCCTATTTCTCCCTCTGTAAATTTCAAAAAATCAACTGAATTGTTGATAACAGAAAGAAAATGTTTAACGGTGTCACTATTTCCTTCAATGATGAAAACTAAATCATCTACAAATCTATAATAAAATAAAATATTAAAATTGTTTTTTATTGGTTTAAGGAATTCATCTTCCCACCAAGACATTACCAAGTTGGCATATGAGGGTGCTGCCGGAGACCCCATGGCTACACCTCTTTTTTGTCTATAATAGGTGTCTCCAAATAAAAAATAGTTGTAATGTAACAGAATGTCTAAAAATCTACAAATGGTGGAAATCTGGCCCGCTTTGTATTTCGTTTTTTTACTTAACAATTGTCGTATGGCTTCAACCCCTTCTTCATGTGGAATACATGTATACAAAGAAACCACATCTAAGGTGAAAATAATGTGGTGATTTGGATTGAAAATATTTCTATAACTAAAATCCTTTAATTTTTCCAAAAAAATGCCAAGAATCCTTGATAAATGATTCTTGTTGAGAAACCAATGACCCTAAGGTTGCATCTATAACTAGTGATATCCCCTCTGTAGCTGAATGTGGTGAGGACACTATGGGTCTAAATGGGTCCAATAAATTTTTGTGTATCTCGGTATTCGAAGAGTATTCCTATTCTAGGTTTATCTATTACACAAAATTCATAGACTTCTAGATCAATCTCACTTGACATAAGGGCATCATACAAAAAGGAATGTATAGTTTTGTATTTCTTATTTATTTCATAAAGTGAAACTACTTCATATTCGTCACTGTTGTTTAATATTTCCAACATTTTCTTTTTGTATGAGTCCTGTGTCATAACCAAATTCACCTTTATCACTTCTCATGAACCTTATAGTATTGTTTTTCTTCACGAATTCATTAAATGCTTTTCTATCTTTAGATGTCAGGTTGTGATTAATTTTGGTGTTCTTTGTTAATACTTCTTCCAGTTCTTGTATACATATATCTTCAAAACTTTTATGGTATGAATTAATTGTGGATTATAGGTGGAAGCAATTAAAGCTTTATCAGCCATGGGAATGTCATGCATTAAATAATGTAAATTTAACTTTCTGACATACTTTTAATATCTACCACGTTTTACCATAATCTGCTTTGTTTGTGGAGCAGTTAAAGCCAGTTTTAAAACATTTGTTTCACGGTTGTTAAAGACAACATCAGTTAAGTTTATAATTTCAAAATCTTCTGTCTGTGATGTTAGTTAGTCTGCTGAGGAACTTGACCCCAGAAGCGTCGACTCTGGTTAATATAGTTTTTCACTGAAGGCATTTTCTTGGCAAAGTAGATGTTGTTGATGTTGCAGTTGTAGAAACTTTATTAACACAACCAGTCAGTTCAACGTTTTTATCATCATTAATTTCTTTTCTAAAATTCTTTCAACTAGTTCATGATCATCTATGTGGTTAACGTTGTTATCAATTTCAAAGTTCTTCCTCATGTCTGCACTAGTTGTAGCTTTAACTAGTGTAGTAGGTTCTCTGATCCCGCTCGTGGTGTCATGACCGGCATTTTTTGTTTTGGCTGTCACTGCTGAGCTATAATTGCGTGCGTTAACTTTTTGAAGCGTATGCTTTTTAAAATTATTTTCTCTATACCCTGGGACAAAGTGGTTGTAAGCAGATTTAGATTCATAAATTGTGATGTCCCGTATAAGTTTAGAATGTTTCCTGGTTGTAACTTCTTCCGCATGCTTTTCTACTTCATTAACCAATTTATCGAAAAGTAGCAGGGTTATCTTTTTTAAGATTGTTAATAGACAATAATTTAGAAAAAATGAGCCTTCTAAAAGACGACATTTGTCAATTAGAGGCTCAAATTAAATCTATGTGCTCAGATAAGAACAAACAAGCTGAACTTTTCGATATATTGGTTAATGAAGTAGAAAAGCATGCGGAAGAAGTTACAACCAGGAAACACTCTAAACTTTTACGGGACATCACGATTTATGAATCCAAATCTGCTTACAACCACTTTGTCCCAGGGTATAGAGAAAATAATTTTAAAAAGCATACGCTTCAAAAAGTTAACGCACGCAATTATTGCTCAGCAGTGACAGCCAAAACAAAAAATGCCGGTCATGACACCACGAGCGGGATCAGAGAACCTACTACACTAGTTAAAGCTACAACTAGTGCAGACATGAGGAAGAACTTTGAAATTGATAACAACGTTAACCACATAGATGATCATGAACTAGTTGAAAGAATTTTAGAAAAAGAAATTAATGATGATAAAAACGTTGGGGCACAGACTGGTTGTGTTAATAAAGTTTCTACAACTGCAACATCAACAACATCTACTTTTTTTGCCAAGAAAATGCCTTCAGTGAAAAAAACTATATTAACCAGGAGTCGCACGTTTCTGGGGTCAAGTTCCTCAGCAGACGAAACCTAACATCACAGACAGAAGATTTTGAAATTATAAACTTAACTGATGTTGTCTTTAACAACCATGAAACAAATGTTTTAAAACTTGGCTTTAACTTTGTTCCCACAAACAAAGCAGATTATGGTAAAACCGTGGTAGATATTAAAAAATATGTCAGAAAGTTAAATTTACATTATTTAATGCATGACATTCCCATGGCTGATAAAGCTTTAATTAAGCCTTCCACCTATAATCCACAATTAATTCATACCATAAAAGTTTTTGAAGATATATGTATACAAGAACTGGAAAAAGTATTAACAAAGAACACCAAAATTAATCACAACCTGACATCTAAAGATAGAAAAGCATTTAATGAATTACGTAAGAAAAACAATACTATAAGGTTCATGAGAAGTGATAAAGGTGGGAATTTGGTCATTATGACACAGGACTCATACAAAAAGAAAATGTTGGAAATATTAAACAACAGTGACGAATATGAAGTAGTTTCACTTTATGAAATAAATAAGAAATACAAAACTATACATTCCTTTTTGTATGATGCCCTTATGTCAAGTGAGATTGATCTAGAAGTCTATGAATTTTGTGTAATAGATAAACCTAGAATAGGAATACTCTTCGGAATACCGAAGATACACAAAAATTTATTGGACCCACCATTTAGACCCATAGTGTCCTCACCACATTCAGCTACAGAGGGGATATCACTAGTTATAGATGCAACCTTAGGGTCATTGGTTTCTCAACAAGAATCATTTATCAAGGATTCTTGGCATTTTTTGGAAAAATTAAAGGATTTTAGTGATAGAAATATTTTCAATCCAAATCACCACATTATTTTCACCTTAGATGTGGTTTCTTTGTATACATGTATTCCACATGAAGAAGGGGTTGAAGCCATACGACAATTGTTAAGTAAAAAAACGAAATACAAAGCGGGCCAGATTTCCACCATTTGTAGGTTTTTAGACATTCTGTTACATTACAACTGTTTTTTATTTGGAGACACCTATTATAGACAAAAAAGAGGTGTAGCCATGGGGTCTCCGGCAGCACCCTCATATGCCAACTTGGTAATGTCTTGGTGGGAAGATGAATTCCTTAAACCAATAAAAAACAATTTTAATATTTTATTTTATTATAGATTTGTAGATGATTTAGTTTTCATCATTGAAGGAAATAGTGACACCGTTAAACATTTTCTTTCTGTTATCAACAATTCAGTTGATTTTTTGAAATTTACAGAGGGAGAAATAGGATTGAAAATCAATTATCTGGATGTTTCCTTTTGGTGGGACCCCCTTGAATTTAGGTTCCATAGTGGCATTTTTAGGAAAAGAACTTTCACCAATAGTTATCTTCATTTTCAAAGTGGACATCCCACCCATATAATAAAAAACATACCAAAGGGACAATTTATTAGAGCTTGTCGAATGACAACAAAGGAAACAGATTTACAGGAAGAAATAAATTTTATAAAAAACATGTTCATAAACAGGGGATATAACACATCACTTTTAGAAGATATAAAAAAAGAAGTGTTAAACAAGCGGAGTACTTATTATCCAGCTATATTAAACAAAAAGGACACCACTTTAGTGTCAGTTCCCACAAGTACCTCTATAAATAGTAAAGTGGTTTGTTCCTTAGACATGACCATTGACAGCATTAAGATAAAACAAGTACTTAGAAAAAATTGGAGAATTATACTGGGGAACCTTGAGATAAGCAAAATAGTAGGGGAACAACCCAATTTTGTTTTAAGAAACACTTTTAACATCAAAAAAGCTTTAGAAAACAACAACAAAACCTTAGAACTCAATAATATTAACAAAAAAGGCATGTTCCCCTGTTTTCAATGTAACATGTGTAGATTTATTTTGCAAGGACCGTGTTTAGTAATAGGAACAATAGATAGAACCTTTGAAGTACCTCAGTACGTCAGTTGTAACACCAAGGGTGTCATATACATTAGTTTTTGTAGTAGTTGTACCGCATTCTACATAGGTATGACAACTAGATGTTTAAAGACAAGAATTCGTGAACACATTTACAGTATAAAATGCAAGGACAAAACGAATGCCTTATTTAAACATTCCCTGGTTTGCCATAATTTTAAGAAATTTATGTTTTCAGTCATAGAAGTTTGTAAATCGGATTTGAGGGGCGGTGATTTCAAAAACTATGTTGAACAAAGGGAGACCCTATGGCAAATAAGGCTAAAATCAGATAGGCACCCAGGTTTGAATGACGCCATCAACATTAAATGTTTTTTAAAAATAGTAAGTTATCCATTGATAAAAATGTTGAAATGAGATTTTTTAAGTAGTATTTCTTTAATAATTAACAATTTTTAATTGAATGATTGAATGTAAATTAGCAATGAGATTATTTAAATAGTGTTGTGGATTTTATGATGTATTCTGAAGAAGTCTTTCGATGAAAGCGGTTAATTAAGTAAAGTTTATTACGCTATTGCTGCCTTTGAGAGTTGTTTTTCACAGTGGAACTTGTTTTTGAATACAGTTGGTGAATACATTTTGCCATTTGATAATAGAGGCAATAGAAGCAGTAATAATAAGCCAGTGGGCGGGAAAAACAATGGGTTTGATTTGCGTTTTGAAACAAGGAGCAGTGGCACTATTCAACATGAGTCTCTGACCCTGGCTGAGAGGTTAAAAGACTTTGAAAAGGACATGCTGGCTTTTAAAAAACTCCAGATGGAAATTGCCTGTCTTGAAAGAAATATTGAACTGGGGCAGATACCAAGAGGGTTACATATATGGAAGTATCCCAATGGAGTTGAAGGTAACCTTGAACTACTTAGTGAATTACATAATCTATTTGATCGGATGGGTATTGAACTCTTAAAGTTAACAGTAAAACATAACATACATGCTGTGGACAAATTGTCTAAAGACCTGGATGAAAAAAATCGATAAATCCAGGCAGATTTATCTTTTAAACTATATAAAGCCAATTATTCCAACATTTTTACCACAGTTGATAGTGTATGTGTGACTGTTTATTTGAGGAAAATGAACAAAATTAAGAGGGATATGAATGAATATGCCAAGAACAAGGCGTATCCCTTTTCTGTGGGTTGTCAAGTCAACAATCAAGCAAGAACCAATAGCGAGATAGCTGATGAGGAGGAAATGACGCCAGAAGCAAGATCACATCAGTGGCAGCAACGTACACACTTTTCCATCCACAATCAGGTTGATGATGGCATCAGACGGTTAGATAGATTGAGAGATAAGGAGCAGCAGCCCCATTTTTGGGGGAACACTTGCAGAGACTACGTCGTTCAGGGGGCCAGACCGAAGAATGCGTGAAGCAGGAGTCGGCGACGGAACAATTAATTGACCTGGCTGTAGACTCAATTGACACTGTAAGTGTTGTTCATGACGGCTCAGTGGTTAGTTCTGTTGTTGGACCTTTTCAAACCTTTAAAGACTGTAACTTTCATATAGACATTGAGTATTTGTTTAATTCTGAAGGTATAACTGTCAACAACAAAAAGTCATGTTCAATAAGCAACTTTAATTTGCAAGGTAATGGTTGTTCAAGCAGCCCTGATATTTTTAGTAATAATTTTTGTTTAAATACCGGCGTATCTTCCCCACCAGTGTATTTTGCAGGTAACGGCATAGCCGTTAACAGAGGTGAGGAAGAATTGTTAAACAATCTTGAAGCCAGTGTTAATACTGATGTAAATGTATTAACCACAAGCAATTTTAATGATGAATGTATATATATTGATAATGTTAGTAATTTTAACACTGCGACTGAAGCCCTGTATAATTTTGAAAGCACAGGGATGAGTAGTGAGAAGGTGGATTCCCCTAGTGATTTTAGTATGTTTAACAATGGTAATTGATGTCACATCAATCAGGATGCTTCTAGTCATGACTGTCCAAATACTTATGTAGTAATGACACCAATTAATTTTTCAAGTGTAGACAATGATAGTATGCTTGATACTCCTGTTGTTGGACAAGTCCTTAATAATTCCAGTTTTAGTACTGATATTAAAGTCTTATGTAATTCTGAAGGTTTTGTTAGTTTATATTCAGTAAGGGACCATGAAGCACATGACAATGAAAATGTGATGATTTATGATAGTTTATTTCATTTTTGTTCAAACACTGTCGAAATTATTGCTTCTGTTGGTAATTTTGATGACATGACAACCAAGTTCGAACCATGTGTAGTAACGAATGTAGCCCAGGATTTTAAGGTGTACAATTATTCAGGTAGATTAATAGATGTGGAGCATGCCAACCTCCTGGCAAAGGGATTTACTTTTGTTCCCAGTAGGAGGCAGAAGATACCGGAAACACTTCTAGATCTCAAGTGTTTCACTCGTAAACTTAACTTAAAAGCATGGTTTAATGATAGTGGGTACACTATTGATGCCCAGGGCAATAGGCTCAAAAAACCTAGTGTATTTAACCCCACTATGAACAATTTAATAAAAATTTATGAAAACGTATGTGAAAAGCAGATTAGGCATGCATACAAGCATAATAATAACAGAAAGTATGTTAACAACCTTGCCAAGAAAGAGGAGAATTTATTAATGGATTTAGCCAGGGATGTTAATATTCGTACAGTGAAACCCGATAAGGGGAATGGGGTGGTCATCATGGACAAAGGGGATTACTTAAATGGTATGAATGAAATTTTAATGGACAGAACATATGAGGAGGTGTCCTTAAATGAAATACATATATGATAAAAAAGGATAGATTTATGTCTGGATGATATGTTATATCAAGGGCAGATAAGTGAAGATGAACATAATTACATGATAAATCAATACCGCATGGTTTCAAACATATTTGAGATACCTAAAATCTGTAAAGGCTTAAATAACCAAACATTTAGACCAATATGTGGATGGTAAGAGATGCAAAACCTGCTTTATTAGTGGGTATTTGGATTTTTACCTACAAAAAGGGATGACTGTTTTTCCATATATAACAAAGGATTCCTGGCAATTTCTTGAAAGGTTGGATAAGTTAACACTAGATGGGAATACTATTATGGTTATTATTGATGTATGTAATCTATTTTCTGTGATTCCCCAGCATGAAGGTTGTCAATGGTTAGAGATCCAGTTAACCAAGACTTGAATATATGACCAGGATGATGTTAACAAGTTTGTTACCTTAATGGAAGTTGTTTTAAAAAACAATTATATCTATTTTGAAGGACAATATTATAGACAGATAAATGGAGTTGCAATGGAGGTGGCATGTGCCCCCATTTTTGCAAACTATGTTATGTCCTTCTGGGAACAACAATATATAATGGAAGGGGCTTATTCCAGTAAAATTCTGTATTACACTAGATTTTTGGACGATTTATTTGTTGTTTGGAAGAGTACTGAATTTGAACTTAAACAATTTCTTGAATATATTAACACCACAGTGAATTTTTAGAAATGTACACATTGTTACAGTGAAACACACATTACATATTTAGATGTGGATTTGATATTTAATAAAGAAAACAAGAAATAGAAGTCTGTCATTCATAGGAAGCCCACTTTTTCCATTTCCTACTTGGAATGTAATAGTTGGCACCCAGCCCATCAGAAAAAATCAACTGTGAAAGGGCAGATGATACGGGCAGCCAGGATGGTCACCATAGAGACTTTTAGTTCTTCTTTCGGCTTTTCCCGGTTAGGGGTCGCCACAGCAGAACTCCAGTCCGCTAATGATTGGCAGTAGATTTTTTATGGGTGCCAGCTTGACGCCCAACCTTCAACATAGGCATGCCCATTCTACGTATGTCTTTCGAATGCCACTCAACCACGAGGAGGACATGCCGACTCCACACAGAAGGCGCTCCAGACGAAAATCGAATGGGAGAACCTCTTGCTGTGAGGCAACAATGCTACCACTGCACCACCATGGCTTGGTCACCATAGAGAATGAATTTATTAATTCTTCTTCTTCTTTTGGCTTTTCCCGGTTAGGGGTCACCACAGTGGATCATCTGTCCGCTCATGATTGGCAGTGGAGTTTTACAGTGTCAAGTTGCCAGCCCGGCGCCTAACCTTCCACAGAAGGCACACACACACTCACACCTAGGGCCAATTTAGAGTGTCCAATCCACCTACTGCATGTCTTTGGGATGTAGGAGGAAACCAGAGCACCAGGAGGAAACCCACGTGACCACAGGGAGGACATGCAGACTCTGCACAGAAGGCACCCCAGCCAAGAATTGAACCAGAGAACCTCTTGCTGTGAGGCAACAACGCTAACCGCTGCACCACCGTGGCCACCCTAGAGAATGAATTTATTAATGAATTGTCCTTCTTAAACAGTTGTTTTGTAAGAGAGGGTACCCACAAGAAATGTTAAATAAAATAAGTGATGAAGTCCAACATAAATGTAAAATTGGCCTTTATAAGCCAATTTTAGCAGGTGGAGATGGATTATGTGTAAGCCTGCAGAGTGGGGAAGGAGGAATGGAAAATAACTATTCTGTGAGCTGTAGTACAACTTTTAATTTGGACACTGATAATGTGGTGGATATAATTCAAAACAACTTGGAAATTTTGAAATATGACTTTAATGTAGGACAGAGAGTTGGTAAAATGCCAAAAATAGTCTATAAGAAGGACAGATCTTTTAAGAATATTTTGGAGATAGCTGGTTATGCCAACAATTTGTACAAACATAGAAATAAAGGGAATTGCAAGTGTGGAATGTGCACTTTTTGTTCCCATATATTGGAAACTGGTGACTAGTTTAAGTTAAATAACATCTCCATATTTATTAATGGCCATTTTAACTGTAGTAGGCCCAATGTAGTATATGTGGGAAAATGTCAGCAATGCCCCATATTCTATGTTGGGGAGACTAGCAGGCATTTTAAAAATAGAATTGCTGAACTCATATTAGACATCAGGCATGGTAGGTTGACCAATGTTTTGAGTAGACATATAAGGGAGTTTAGTGAACACAAATTTAAGTTTTTGGTCATACAACAAGTGGCCAAAGATCCCCAGGGTAGGAATTTGGATATTCATCTTGATATTTGTGAGCTAAAATGGCAATTGCATCTAGAAGCAACTGAGAACCCTGGCATTAATGAGTCTACTGCCATTACATGTGTGTTACAATTGAAGAATATTATGGGATAGAATATAATTTATACATGTTCTTTGTGTATTTTAATATTAAGTATTTGTTTTTAAATATAATTTTTTGTAATTGCACATATATTCCTTTAAATGGTGAGGCTTTGTGGTTAATTCATTTATTGGATAATTGTTTTAACTGACATGCTATTTAAGGGCTGGGTGGGGATGTATCTTTTGTTCTGAGGAAGTCCCTTGAAGAGGGGAAAAAAAGCACTTAACTGTCATTAAAGGTTGTACTTTCCAGTTGCTGTGTCATACTGTGCTTGTTTGGTTCTCTAGTTCAGAGTTGGTTGGGAAGAAGTCCAAATTACTCTGCAAATTGGAAAGAATTACTAACTGTAATATCAATAAATTAATTTGATTTACAAAAAAATTTCAAATAACCAATAAAAACAATTTGCCATGGCACATATGTATTAGTATGCAATATAACATAACTAAACACACTAAAACTCATATGATTAATTATTACATTGACTCATTTAGGAAAATTATTAATGCAAATATAGATTTAAAAATCTGGTTTGATATTTTGACACCATTTATAGTCACAAAGAACTTTCTACATAAAATATATAGAGAAATTATTAATTCCTGGGAACAGAAAGGATTTGTTTGTTGTCCCCAATGTATCAAAGAACTAAAAGTTTTAGATATGCAAGTAATAAAAACAACATACAAAATTCCACAACAGGACTGACTAACTTTACAGAGTGTTCTACCATATTCGCAAGATTTAAGTGGAATAAATAACTATTCTTCATTTAATGAAATAACTAAACTTATGAAATACATATATGAAATCATATATAATGACTTTGACATGGGAAACAGTATTTCAAAATTTTACAAAATATTGATAAACTATTAAACAACACCCAAAACCTCATATTGGAAATATATAACAAAAGGGCACTCAATACAGTGAAGATATTAAAACAAATATCTTATTATCGATAAAATATACATCCTTTACACAATACTGGAAAGTTTTTAATTGGAAATGCCTGCACAGAGCATTCTTAACCCCAGATAGAATCAGAAAAATTAGTTCATCCATAACAGGAATATGTTGGAGATGCGAGCAAGTACACAATGCAGAATGGAACCACATTGTCTTTGCTTGTGTTAAAATTAAGCCATTTTGGAATGGTATTAATAACTTTTTACAAGCTTTATTTAATTAATCATTTTATTTAACTAAAACTGTTGTATTATTAAATGTGAACGAAGGTCCTCATTTGAATAGGTCAAACATGTATCTAGTATGGACTATACTTGCAATTTCAAGGAAGTGTATAACAAGAAGATGGAATACAAACACAATACCAACTTTAGAAGACTTCTACAGCCTACTTAAGACCACAGCATTATTGTAAATTAAAATTAAAGAACTAAGAATTTATCCAAAGCCATTTATCAACAACCCTTGAGGAAAAGTCTTATCATTGATTGACATTATACAATAATTGATCAGACACTCTGATAATGGATTGGACATACTTATAAAGTAACTGTATACATTAAGATCTGTTATAGTGTCAGGCTAATGTAAATAGTGTACATAGTTATTTAAGATGTTATGTATAAATACTATGGAACTCATTCAAATGTATTTGAAAAATAAAAAAAGATTTTGAGAAAAAAAAAAGAAGTTTCTCTTTGCAGTTGTACATCACCTCATTTTAATGTGTTATCAGAGTTTACTTTAAGACTTCCTTCACCTTGCCCCCTTACCATTTCTCCTAATGGGATAGACAATGCTGGGGAAGGTCATGCTGCTTTTAAAAGACCAGTTGTGCAATTCCTGTCACATCATAGTGTAAGGTGTGAGCCCTTTTCCAAAGACAGAGCAACATCTGAGGTGACAATAATTTAGTCTGGAAGATTTTATCTCCACATGTATGGAAGGGGGGTAGATAACCCCAAACACAATGAAATATAGTTTACCGCTATTGCAGGTTCAAGGAAATGTCATTTTGGACATTCCACTTCATAGTTTCAGGTTTGGTTGTGTTGATATTAGACCCAATTGGGAGGATATCAGGTAGCCAAGTAGTTTTCACAAAAGTGAAATGATCAAAGTTTACAAAAACAACATCCAGCATCAATGGAGTTAGTCCATTTCTCCACTGTTGCGCAACCTTGGAGTTGCTGTATATAAGGTTGAAGTATGAGGAATGCATGGGGGGGCTTGCCTCCTGCAAAAGGAACTTTCTTTGGGCTGTTTCTGTGAATTTTTCAATGTTTTTATGTTAATTAAAACTGCCTGTTTTTGTTGACTATAAGTTTTATTTATTTTATTTATTTTATTTTATTTTACATTTGTTAACCGGGATAGTCCAACTGGATACATGTCCATTTTCAGCGGAGGCCCGGGGAGAAAAGCTCCAAACCAGTACAACATTTTAATAAAGTCACAGATTCATTTACAATTCACAGCACAAAAAACTATTACTTATTCCATAATTATTCCATAATTATAAATAAGTACCATACGCGTCCAGTTTTCTGTATGGAAATGCAGGGGAAATTCCTTTAAATTATGTAAATGACTGCATACAAAGTGTATGCTGACTTTGTAATTATTATTTCCTTACTGACATGATCTCTTCCTGTAGAACTGATAGGAAATTCACTGCATATTCCACTGTTAATTCAATCTGAGACATACTATTTGGGGTCATGATTTCCTCTGTGTTTTAGAACCACTTGTTTTCCAACATTATTACTAATATGGTAACTTCAGTGGGGGAAATATTTACATTGATTGAGGCATTATCGGATTTTTAGATGTCAGAACTGACAATCTATAAGCATGCAACTGTTAATATGTCTTGTTTGACAAAATATCACTGAAAGGTATAAACTTCTATCACAATGAGTATATATGTTACTATATTGTCTTTAGATTTATAAAGGTGTTATTTATTTCTAAGTTAAAGAAGGATCTTTGTGATGAAGGGGATTAATCATGGGACCTGAATGTAGACATCTGTCCTGGCTAATATGTTTTGTTTTAATACAGATGTGCATCTCGTTTTTTTTTCCATTGACGTAATTACCTCTGCTGTTTGCACTGTCTGCATACATGCCTTGTGCATAAGTTCCATAGTTAGCATTTTGTAAAGGAATATGGGTTTTATGTTGCCTTGGCATGAATTTCATGTGAGTTTTAATTTTGTTAGTTTAAATATTGTGATGTGCTACTCCATGTTTTATTAATTCTGAGTGACGTTTGATGATTTAATAAAATTATGTTTAACTACAGAAAAAAGTAACCATAATGAGGAAAAAATATAAAATGTTGTCATGAATGGATGGCAGTGCAACATCAACAATGCAGTAAGTAATGATATGCATTTCTGGATTAGGAAAACAATGAATTCTGGGAAGAGTAATAGACAGAGGCCTGGTCAAACAAGGGCGTAAGAAAAATCATGACAGCGAGAACATTGTGAAAGGAAAGACAGATGAGAAAGGACGTATGAGCAAAAAAAAATTCACAGTAGTCGCAAACAGATAGGCAAAATGACTCATTGGTTTGTAAAGATCAGTTTGAGACAATGAAATTACTCAGACCACTGGAAAACTCCAAAAGGGAGTTTCAGAGTTCGAGAAATCGGAAAGCAATATTAACTTAATTCGGTGACTTCATAGTTACACAGGAATAACAGAGTATAGTGCAAACATGGTTACATAGGGTAAGTATGGAGGGGGCAAATAAACACATGACTCACTGACCTGGTCAAAAGAAGAGAAGAAGCTGAAAGGAATTCTGGAAAATAAGGCAGAGGGTCAGAAAGGTCCACCTTCCTTGTCTGCTGGAGGACTTGGTTGTTCTAGCAGTTGACCCACTGGTGAAGATTTATACTCTCTTTCAAGAAAATGAATTGATGCCCCATGACTAGAGAGTGGCAATGGTAATTTTCTTGCACACAGGTGGGTATAGTCTATAGTTAGTACAGCGTAATTCAGCTAGCTTTATTTTCATCCAAGGAAGGTAACAAAGAATACTGTGTGAGGTCAATCTTTGTAATTCAGTGCCAAATGTTTGTATCACTAGACTACCAATCAGGTGAATAAACTGAAGACTGTGCACATGGGATATCAGGAAGGATGTGGGCAAAATATCTGATAGGAATTTGTGAACAAAGTGAGGACTGTTCACATGGGATATCAGGAAGGATTTGGGCATCATATCTGATAGGAATTTATAAACAAAGTGAGGACTGTGCATATGTGATATCAGGAAGGGTGTTGGCATCACATAATGAGAAAATAAAATGATATAATGCCAGGTTCATATTAGGGAACCAAAGAAGAAACTGACTAACCAGAATATGAGGGTAGTAGTTATAAGGGAACTGTCTGGAAAAAGAAGTATCCATAATGTGTGCCACTTGGATTCAGTTTTAAGACTGCTACTGTTTAGTCCCCTTCATATACTGAAATTCAGAAATCCAGAAAAGTAGTAAAGACGTCTGTTTTATCAAGGGCCACTGAACATTGTAATTCAGTTAATATAATGGGTAATAAAACTGTTTTTTTTTAACTTGAGAGCAAAAGCCACTACCTGTTCATAGGTAACGGATCACTGTGGAGCCAAATTTTGTGCATCTTTACATGTGGACATATCGCTGGCAGCTTGGATTCAATTAAAATGTAGGTTTATTCACTTTTATTGACAGAACTCCAATGGAACCATGCATGCTTCATGGGATGACACTTAAGAGAACTAAGGAAAAGAATCAGAGGTTATGATTTATTCCTTATGATTTACTCCTTATGATTACTCCTTATGGTTTACTACTTATGATTACTCTTTATGATTTACTCCTTATGATTACTCCTTATGATTTACTCCTTGTGATTACTCCTTATGATTTACTCCTTATGATTTACTTCGTATGATTACTCCTTATGATTTACTCCTTATGATTTACTCCTTATGATTACTCCTTATGATTTACTCCTTATGATTACTCCTTATGATTTATTCCTTATGATTTACTTCGTATGATTACTCCTTATGATTTACTCCTTATGATTTACTCCTTATGATTACTCCTTATGATTTACTCCTTATGATTTACTCCTTATGATTACTCCTTATGATTTACTCCTTGTGATTACTCCTTATGATTTACTCCTTATGATTTACTTCGTATGATTACTCCTTATGATTTACTCCTTATGATTACTCCTTATGATTTACTCCTTATGATTTACTCCTTATGATTACTCCTTATGATTTACTCCTTATGATTTACTCCTTATGATTACTCCTTATGATTTACTCCTTATGATTACTCCTTATGATTTATTCCTTATGATTTACTTCGTATGATTACTCCTTATGATTACTCCTTATGATTTACTCCTTGTGATTACTCCTTATGATTTACTCCTTATGATTTACTTCGTATGATTACTCCTTATGATTTACTCCTTATGATTACTCCTTATGATTTACTCCTTATGATTTACTTCGTATGATTACTCCTTATGATTTACTCCTTATGATTACTCCTTATGATTTACTCCTTATGATTTACTTCGTATGATTACTCCTTATGATTTACTCCTTATGATTACTCCTTATGATTTACTCCTTATGATTTACTTCGTATGATTACTCCTTATGATTTACTCCTTATGATTACTCCTTATGATTTATTCCTTATGATTTATTCGTTATGATTACTCCTTATGATTTACTCCTTATGATTACTCCTTATGATTTACTCCTTATGATTACTCCTTATGATTTGCTCCTTATAATTTACCCCTTATGATTACTCCTTATGATTACTCCTTATGATTTACTCCTTATGATTACTCCTTATGATTTACTCCTTATAATTTACCTATTGTGATTACTCCTTATGATTACTCCTTATGATTTACTCCTTATGATTACTCCTTATGATTTACTCCTTGGAATTTACCCCTTGTGATTACTCTTTATGATTACTCCTTATGATTTACTCCTTATGATTACTCATAGGTTCATACTAGGCTATCTGCCCTAGGGCATTTATAAGCCTAGCCAGAGTGTGTTTGGCTTTTGCCACCCATTTTAAATTAATTTTGCTATGCCCTTTTTCAAGGTTAGTATACTGTGCCTCTGTCTAACAGTGACACAGAAGTGATACCCGGGGTAAACCTACGATCTCCCATCCACTCATCAAGATTCCTCTTGAAGAGAGTCAGTGAGGGATTCTGCCTAACCTGGACTGGGATTTTATTCCAGAGTGAAGGGAGCCTCTGGGTTATGAATCTGTCCCTCCAGCATGTCCTATTTATTTCAGTGCTGAGGTTCAAGTCTCTCAAGCACGTAGCTCAATGGGATTTGGATTTTCTGAGGTGCAGCATGCCCATTAATTCTGGGTTGGCCATGGCTTTATACGTCAGGCACAGATCGCCTCTGAGCAGGCTTTATGCTACAGAGTAGAGCTGGAGTTTCTTTAACCGGGCAGCATATGGCATGTGTTTGAGCCCTTTGATCCTCCTGGTGAGGTACTTTTGGGGTCTTTCCAGTTGCTGCAGGTGTCTGGTAAGGTACATCCCAAAAGGGGCATTGTACTCAATTATGGGCCTGATGAGGGATGAGTAAAGAGGCACGATGACCTCCCCTGATCTAGATGTGAATCCCTTCATGATTAGGTGGGCTATATAAAATGTTTTTCTAACCACTTTGGCCACATGGTTGTCAAATGAGAGATTGCTATCAACTTGGGTCTCCAGGTCCCTAATTACTTCTTCCATACTTAATGGATTACCACCTATGTGGTAATTTGTGGGCACTTTATTTTGCCAAAGGGATGACTATACACTTTTTGGCATTTAGCTTGAGGCCATGGCTCTGGCACCAGTTGCCTGTTTCTATGAGGCCCTTTTGGAGGATGCTTGTGTCAGCTGGAGAGTTGATTATGGCGCCCAGTTTGCAGTCATCTGCGAACTTGGTCAGCCACAGTCCTTCCATGTTGGCCTGTACCACTGAGAAATATATACCGAACAAGAGAGGTCCCAGGACTGAGCCTTGTGGGACACCACTTGTAACTGGTTTGGAGTCTGACATGGCTCCAGCAATTCTAACCATGTGGGTTCTGTCCTTGAGCCAGTTTGCAACCCATCTAGTGACATAGGGGTTTATATTTAAGCTGGTGAGCTTATCTATAATGCCCGAGTGGGGTATTGTATCGAAGGCTTTTGCGAGGTCCAGGTAGGCTGTGTGGACCACTTTCCCCTCATCAATGGCCTTGTTGACTGTTTCAAATAAATTGTCCAGGTTTAAGAGGCAGGATCTGCCCTTAACAAAGCCAAACTGGGTAGGATCCAGTGTCTGTAGGTCCCCAATATCTTTATTTATGAGGTCCATGATGATCCTTTCCATAGCTTTGCAGACCACGCTAGTCAGGCTTATGGGGCGATAGTTTCCAGGATCTGTTGAGGCACCACCTTTGTGGAGAGGGACCACTGTTGCTGTACGCCACTCTTTGGGTACATATCCTGTAGTAAGGCTGAGATTGAACAGTAGTTTTATGTTTGGGTTTAGCTCTTCTTGGAGTTCATGTAGGATGCAGCCCGGGACACCGTCTCGTCCCACTGATGCTGTGTTTTTTTGCTTTGGAGAGGGCGGCTCTTACCTGAGCATCTAAGATGTCAGGGGGACAGCACACTGCTGGGATAGATATTTGCCCTTTTGGTGGGGAGGGGGGGAGTTTGCGCTGAACCTGTGAGCTGGGATGTTGGCAATGTCTGTGGGTTTGGTGTATTTTTTGTCATTTTGGACTAATTTTGAGCATATCTGGGAATTCCCACCCAGGTTCCTGACATAACTAAAGAAAGCCTTGTGATTATCCTTAGTGTCCTGTGCAATTTTTCTCTCTAAGCTGGCCTTAGACAATTTTATGAGTGCCCGTAGTTTTTTGCTAATACTGATCAGAGATGCCTTCCCTTTTTGGGATTTTGCTCTATCATGTAGTAGCTTCCTCCTTCTATTGTATAGTTTGCTTATGGCTGGGGTCCATGAGACAGGACGTCTGCCTTTGGAGGATTGGGTCTTGGTTTTATTTGGGATTGCATGATCCATGCATTCCTGAAGGTGTTCATAGAATGCATTTATAAAGGATTCTGTGGTCTGGGTCGTATTTTCCACAGGCCCAGGGATTTTGAAGGATTCCACCTCGGTTTTGAGGAGTGTGAAATTTGCTTTAGAGAAGTTTTTCACTGTGGTTTAATGGGCAGGGGGTGGGGTCGGGATGTGACTATCCAGTGAGATTAGTTTATGGTCTGATCTTACCAGTGAGGGATACACTTCTGGTCTGGAGCATAGAGTCCCCATGTTGGTGATGATCAGGTCCAGTATGTTTTCCCCTCTTGTGGGAGTGGTAACAAGTTGTTCCATAGCATTTGAGTTTATAAATTCTAGGAACCTTTGGGCTAGGGTGTTGGAGCTAGAGTAATGCTCCCAGTCTATGTTTGGGTAGTTGAAGTCACCCAATATAATGGTGTTTGGAGAGACCTTCATATTTTCCAGTGTTCTCAGGAAGGCCGAGTGGAGTTCCTGGATTTGGGAGGGTGGTCTGTAGCAGGCTATAAACTGGAAGGCAGTTTTACCCACTGTTAGTTGTACATGGATAGTCTCTGATGCTTCGTGCTGTGCCACCAACCTGGAGGTGTGGGTATCTTTGACAAATATTGATACTCCCCCTCCTTTTGTGGTTCGGTCCAAGTTTTGGGGCCGAAAAGCATGGTATGAGGTATAACCTGGTAGTGCTGGGGTGCTCTCGGGAGCCTTGAACCAGGTTTCTGTTACTACACAGATATCGATGTTCTCCATGCTAAGGAGAGTTTTGGGTGCGTGCATCTTGAGGTTTAGACTTCTGGCGTTGAGTAGCATTACTCTTAGTTTCTTATCCTTTGTGATACCTATGGAGGTGGGTTTGTCTGTTGAGCCTTGCCTAAAAAAGGCACTATGGGGGTGGCAAGGGCCTTTACCAATATCCAGAAGCCCAGGGGTGACAGATGCAAGCCGACCCTAGCGAAGCATCGTGGCTTGTCGAGCATGTCATCCCAGGCTGACAGGCATTGGATCCCCTTTGAATGACACCAATACTTAAGCCAATTGTTGAAATTGATCATCTTGTCTTCATATTGTAGCATTATTCTTGGTGAGGGTAAGATGCTACTCAAGGTCAGGGTCATACCGACCTGGGCTACATGCTCAGAGAGCTCCTCTATGTCTCTTTTCATATAGTCCAGGGAGGTACATCTCAGGTCATTCACACCAGCATGGACAATGACTGAGTCATATTTGTACTTGCCTTGGAGTGACCTGAGTGCTTGTGTTATGTGGCAGATCCTAGCGCCTGACAGGCAGCTCACCGTGACCTTCTCCTTGTTCAGCCTGGTGAGCAGGACGTCAGTGTGCCTGACGATAGAGTCACCTATTACAAGTGTATCAGGTGTGTTGTTTAGCCTTAAGAGCTGTGACTGTTTGGCACACTGGCTTTGTGAGCTATGTGTTGCATGTGTTTTGTTTTGGGGTAGCAGTTGCTTGGGTGTCTGCTTTGGAGGTCTCTGCTGCTTAGGCATATCTTTATTTAGACCCTCCGAGTATGTTTTTGTGTGTTAATGTGTTTGGTTTGCTGTCGTGGTAGGTCTATGTGAGACTGGAATTGTAGTGAGTGTGGTTTCCTTCTCCTCCTGACTGGTTACGCCAGTACTGAGTTGAGAGAGCTTAGCCTCCAGTTTGGCTATATGGTTGCATCTCTCACATGTGATGGAATTTGTTGGGAGGAGGAGAGGGTTGTCTGTGTACATGAGGCAGTTGTAACATTGCCTCAAGATTCCCAGATTCACCAGCTGGACCAGAGAGGAGATTGACAATTGGCCTTTGGACATGCTAGAATAGTATTGGGAATTCCTTTATAATTGAAAAAAAGGGTCAATGGGGAACAAGGTACTCAAGGGGAGTTTGTGAGGGTGTAGTGCTTTTAATTTTTTAGTGCTGACTAATATAATTGCTTTAGTGAGCAAGTGCCAGGATTTAGAGTAGGAATAGGGTGTTTATTATGAGAGCTAGATCAGTTCTAAGGGAAAAAGTGAAGAGCAGACTTTATGGCGCCGAGAATGGTTTAAACCCAATTAAGCGGCTCTGCCCAATGCTGCGCTATGCACAAAATCGTGCAAAGCCACGCTAAAGCGGGTTTTGTACAGGGGGAATTGAAAGAGTTAGAAATTGGCCCAAAACGGCCAATAGACTACCAGATTCTTGTGCTGGGAACACTCCTCTAGGGATAGATAGGCTGCTCTAAGCTCCCCACTGCCACTGGTGAACAAAGAAGCCTCCCTTTATCCAAGAAAGGAAATGGGCAACACAGGAACTTTCCAAAAGTCCAGAATACAGCAAAGCCTGTATTTTGACTACTCTAGGTCAAGAAAGATGGGAAACAAGGATAATTTTTTTGTTTTTTTTTTTTTGCAACAAACAGCAGGAAAATGCAATAAATATATAACACAGGCTAGCGCACTTGAGTGTGTAGCCTCAACAGGTAAATGTGTAGCCTCAACAGGTAAATGCAGCAAACGGTTAAATCCTTATGATTTACTCCTTATGATTACTCCTAGATTAAAACATGCAGAGCATCTTGCAAATGTCAGCAGGAAACTCCCTTGTATAGCTGGGGGGAATAAGTCCTAAAGACTGAAGACATCTTTCGATTGTGCCAGGCCTTGGTATGGCCATATCTTGGTCAACATAAGTTGCCACATAACTTTCTGTCAGACTTAAAAAGAAACAGAAGTTTTTTTTATATTTGTTTGGGATTTGAATACTCTGTTACAATACAGTTTTTGGTTTTTGTACCAAAGAGATCAGCGTCGCTCCTTTCTACACTTGTTGGATTTTTATATTTGCTTTTTGAATAGGTGCGTTTACCTGGCAGGAGGCTGTAACTTTTTTATTTCTACTATAACAGTTTTAGAATATATGCTATAGAAATGAGGGAATTATTTACATAGTTAGTAACAACAAGTCTGAAATTTCTATCTACACTGCTGAATGCTGACTGACGCAGATGGAACAGACACACTGAGACTGGTGGTGGGGTGGGGGTATCATATGCATTGGCATTCTATAGTTACTGGTGGGGGGGGTATCACATGCATCGGCATTCTATAGTTACTGGTGGGGGTATCACATGCATGGCATTCTATAGTTACTGGTGGGGGGGTATCACATGCATAGGAATTCTATAGTTACTGGTGGAGGGTGGGGTATCACATGCATCGGCATTCTATAGTTACTGGTGTGGGGGGTGGGGGTATCACATGCATTGGCATTCTATAGTTACTGGTGGGGGGTGGGGGTATCACATGCATCGGCATTCTATAGTTACTGGTGGGGGTGGGGTATCACTTGCAAGGGCATTCTATAGTTATTGGTGTGGGGGGTTGGGGTATCACATGCATCGGCATTCTATAGTTACTGGTGTGGGGGTGTATCACATGCATCGGCATTCTATAGTTACTGGTGTGGGGGTATCACATGCATCGGCATTCTATAGTTACTGGTGGGGGGTTGGGGGTATCACATGCATTGACATTCTATAGTTACTGGTGGGGGTATCACATGCATCGGCATTCTATAGTTACTGGTGTGGGGAGGTATCACATGCATTGGCATTCTATAGTTACTGGTGGGGGGGTGGGGGTATCACATGCATCGGCATTCTATAGTTACTGGTGTGGGGGGTTGGGGTATCACATGCATCGGCATTCTATAGTTACTGGTGGGGGTGGGGCTACCACATGTATCGTCATTCTATAGTTGCTGGGGGGGGGGGGTGGGGGTATCACATGCATTGGCATTCTATAGTTACTGGTGTGGGGGGTGGGGTATCACATGCATCGGCATTCTATAGTTACTGGTGTGGGGGGGTGGGGGTATCACATGCATCGGCATTCTATAGTTTTGGGGGGGTAAATGTATCACATGCATCGACATTCTATAGTTTTGGGGGGGTAAATGTATCACATGCATTGGCATTCTATAGTTACTGGTGGGGGTGGGGGTATCACATGCATTGACATTCTATAGTTACTGGTGGGGGTATCACATGCATCGGCATTCTATAGTTACTGGTGTGGGGGGGTGGGGGTATCACATGCATTGGCATTCTATAGTTACTGGTGGGGGAAATGTATCACATGCATGGGCATTCTATAGTTACTGGTGGAGGGTAAATGTATCACATGCATCGGCATTCTATAGTTACTGGTGGAGGGTGGGGTATCACATGCATCGGCATTCTATAGTTACTGGTGGGGTATCACATGCATCAGCATTCTATAGTTACTGGTGTGGGGGTATCACATGCATCGGCATTCTATAGTTACTGGTGTGGGGGGGTATCACATGCATCGGCATTCTATAGTTACTGGTGTGGGGGGGTATCACATGCATCGGCATTCTATAGTTACTGGTGGGTAAATGGGGTATCACATGCATCGGCATTCTATAGTTACTGGAGTGGGGGTATCACATGCATTGGAATTCTATAGTTACTGGTGGGGGTGGGGTATCACATGCATCTGCATTCTATAGTTACTGGTGTGGGGGTGGGGTATCACATGCATCGGCATTCTATAGTTACTGGTGGGGGTATCACATGCATCTGCATTCTATAGTTACTGGTGTGGGGGGGTATCACATGCTTCGGCATTCTATAGTTACTGGTGTGGGGGGGTGGGGTATCACATGCATCGGCATTCTATAGTTACTGCGGGGGTAAATGTATCACATGCATCGGCATTCTATAGTTACTGGGGGGGTAAATGTATCACATGCATCGGCATTCTACAGTTACTGGTGGGGGGGTAAATGTATCACATGCATCGGCATTCTATAGTTACTGGCGTGGGGGGGGTATCACATGCATCGGCATTCTATAGTTACTGGTGTGGGGGGGTATCACATGCATCGGCATTCTATAGTTACTGGTGTGGGGGGGTGGGGGTATCACATGCATCGGCATTCTATAGTTTTGGGGGACACAAGAGTTGAGATAACGAGAACGAGGAAGAAGGGGTGACCAGGCTGACCATACAAATAAAAAAATAAAACCCTCAAGCTAAAAAACACCTCCCTAGCCACGATAACCTGCCACCTGAATACCTACAAATAGCCGGAGAGGCAATCACCCACCTCTTAACACTTTCAATGAATATACATCCATCAGTGAATGTCATCTTCCCACCATATGGACATTTATTTATTTATTTATTTATTTATTTTATTTTACATTTGTTAACCGGGAAATTCCAACTGGACCAGGTCCATTTTCAGCGGAGGCCCGGGGGGAAAAGCTCCGGCATCAAGTTATACAAATACAGTACATCCAGCATAATACACAAAACAGGTTACATCATGTATGCTGAGCATAGTAATATAACAGGAAGTTTATAAAACACTCCAGGTAAAGGAGGATATAGGACATAAGATAGGAAGAAAATGTTAGTTATAGATTGGTGAGAGTAGAAGATTTGTCGAGTAAGATTCTGTAGTTAAAAGTAGTTTTACAGATGACCACACTTACAAGGGAGTCAGAGATTCAGCATGTGTTCAGGGGATAGTTTCAGGAGTTAGTAGCAGTGTGGGTAGGGTTATTTGATACAAGGGCATAACCAGATACTAAGAAGATGCGATTTGAGGAAGTTCTTGAATATGGATGTGGAGGGGGCAGTGGACACGGATAGGGCAAGAGAGTTCCACTTTCTGGCAATGTTGTGGGAATACAGCACTTTCCCTGCATTGTTGTTAACCTTGGTGATGGAAAGGAGAGATTTTTCACTAGATCTTAGGTGTTGATTTGCAGTGTAGACAGTAAGTAGGCTAGATAATAAGAGGGTTTTTGAGGATATTTGAGAATGTTGTAGGCTGTGCTCAGCTGATGGTAGTTAAGTAGCTGTGGTAGCTCAAGCCAGTTTAGTTATTTTACTTCCGTACAGTGATGAGTTCTATAGGATGAGCTAGTAGCAAACTTTGCTATTTTATTGTAGCGTGATTTTAGTTTGTCTAGGTCACATTGTCTAATTTGGGTAAAGATTGGTGCTGTGTATAATAGAATTGAGAGGAGGTAGGTTTGTGCAAGAGTGACTCTTGCTTTCTGTGAGAGAAAGGATTTATGCTTGTATAGAGAGCCTAGTTTTTTGGGTATTAGTTTTATGTTATGTGAGATGTGAACATCAAAGTAGAGATTATTGTCTATTTCAATGCCCATAAGTTTGGTGTGTTTAGAAGGGGAGATGGTGGTGCCATCCTTAGATGTTATGGTAAAGGAGGGGGTTTAAATCTGTTAGGGGTAAATAGTAACAGTTTAGTCTTTTTGGGATTTAGAATCAGTTGGATACCTGATATCCAGTTTTGTACTGAGTTAAAGGTATCTTGAGTGAGTGTATGTAGGGTGGTGGGGGATGAGGCGGAGCATATCAGGGTTGAATCAGCTGCATATTGTATGAGTGTGGCATGTTGTGTAGAGCTATTGAGGTTATTTGTGAAAATAGAGAACAATAGGCGGGCCCAGTATAGAGCCCAGTGGGACTCCTATGGTGGTTGGAAGTTGTGTAGACAGAGTTCCTTTCCACTGGACTGATTGTTGCCTGGCAGACAGGTATCTTCTGAACCAGGCTATAGTAGAGGAGGTGAAGGACAGTGATGTTAGTGAGTCTAGTATGAAGGAGTGGGAGACCATATCAAATGCTTTTGAGAGGTCGAGGAAAATGTCTGATATATATTTGTTATAGTTTCTGTGAGTGTTTACATGATTAGTGAAGCATAGAAGTGCTGTGGTGGTGCTGTGATGTGGATGGAAACCGTGTTGTGTGGTAGATAGTATATTGCGTGTGTTGAGAAATGTCATCACTTGTAAGTGTATGCATTTCTCAAAAATTTTGGATAGGGGCAAAGGATGGCAATAGGTTGGTATTTGTAGAATTCGTAGGAGTTACCTCCTTTATGGAGAGGGATGATGTGAGACACTTTCCACAGTTTGGGTATGTAGGATTCTAGTATGGAGCAGTTGATTAGGATCGAGACAGGATATGACAGGGAGTCACTAGCCATTTTTAGGAATGCAGCAGGTATGTTGTCAGCTGTCAAGGTGGTTGGTTTTAGTTTTGGGAGGGTTTTTTTGATAGCTGAGGTGGGTACTGGTGATAGACTGAAAGAGGGTGTGATGTGGGGTGGTTTGGGTTGTGATTGAGGTAGACTGTTTTTGGTTATTTGACCGGACAGGGCTAAGATGGACTCGTTAAAGTGGCTATTAAATTGAGAAGCTATGTCTAGAGTATTATCTGTAGAGTTGGGTGCTGGAGTAGTGGTTTTGCCTGGCTTTAGTAGGGAGTTAATGGCATGCCAGAATTTTTGTGGATTATTTGAATATTCACTTTGGGCACTAAGAAAATAATTTATTTGTTTATTTTGGATTCAGCCTTGGCCTTGTTTCTAAGCTGTTGATAGTATTGCCTGGAGCTAGGGGTTTTGTCAGTTTTCCAGATTTTCCAGGCTTTATCTCTGGCTTTTAGTAAGGCTCTGGTGTCCCTACTTAGTCAGGGTGTGTAGTTTGCTTTAACTCTGATCTTTCTGCTGGGAGGTAGACTATTAAGGATGTTAGAGAAGGTATTATTGAAGTAGTCTACTGCCTGGTCTAACCCAAGTGTTCTTAATGGTTCCTAGTTGCAGTGGCTTAGAACAGTATTTAGGTCTTGTGGGGTAAGGTTACAGTCATCTCGTACGACTTTGTAGACTACTGGTTTGGAGTGATTGGAGTGTTTGTGGAGTAGGAAGGTGGGGAGATGATCACGTAGGTCATCTGGGAGACAGCCTACTGTAAAGTTTTGTTCGGGATAGTTGGTTAGTGTCCAGTCCAGTATGGATTCTTTCTTTGTTTTCTCATCTATTCTAGTTGGTTCTTTAATTAGTTGAGAGAACCCATATAGATTGATATGTGTAGAGGGGCTGCTGGAGTTATAGGCTGCCCAGTCAGTGTTAAGGTCTCCTAGTAGGATTGTTTCCTGCGGTAGATTGTCCTTTGTCCAGTGTAGGATGTCTTCTATTATGAGTGAGTTGTTGCCTGGAGGTATGTAGCAGCATATTATATTGATCATCTTGGTGTTTCTTATGGATAGGACAGAAAATAGGACTTCAGCATTTTGAAAAGTGGGTGGTGTGGTGTGCAGGAGCTGGGGGTTAAGGGTGTTTTTAAAGAGAATGGCTCCTTCTCCTCTTTTCCTGTTTGTTCTATCAGATCTAAGTGTATTATACCCTGGGGGGGAGTGTATTATACCCTGGGGGTAGGAAGTGTATTATACCCTGGGGGGAGGAAGTGTATTATACCCTGGGGGGAGGAAGTGTATTATACCCTAGGGGGAGTGTATTATACCCTGGGGAGGGGGAAGTGTATTATACCCTGGGGGAGGAAGTCTTCTTCTTGGATACTGGGTTTAAGCCAGGTCTCTGTAATGGTGAGTACATCAGGGTTGTAGTGGGCTATGAATGCATGCAGGTCTGTTAGCTTATTGATGATGTTTCTTATGTTAAGATTTAGGATGAGTAGGTCAGATGTTTTTCTGGCTGAGAGGGGTCCTGGATTTGGGTGAATGTCACCAGAGGTTAGCAGAGTTTGTAGGAGTGTTAGTATGAGCTTCTTAATAATAATAGTAAATGAGCTTGGTCTGTGTGTGCTTTTCTTAGTGTGGTGAGATAGTGTTATTTTTGGTAGTGAGTAATGTGAAGTTGTAAGACTGATGATTGTGGGGCAGATGTAGAAGTGTGAGTGGGTTTGAGAGGGTGAGCTAGTGAGGGTAGTGTGATAGGAGTAATTGTGCAGTGGTTGGTCTGTTTGTAAGGAATCTAGGAAGGTTAGTGATAGTAGAGCTACTGTTAGGGATGTGAGTGTGGGTAACATAATACTACTTTGAGTGATAAGAACAACTAGAATTCTTGGTTGGTTGTGTGTAAGGGTGGAGTTGTTTTGTGTGGAAATGTGTTGTTGGGTGTTGGATAAGTGTGTGAGGGAGGTAGGATGAGTGGGTTGGGCTAGTGGTTAGGGAATTGGGGTTGGACAACTGTTCAGGTGATAAGGGGTTAGAATAAAAGTAGAGGTAGTGGGGGCAGATGGCAATTGGGGGCAGGGAGGGGAGCAGAATGAGCATAATGAACGGAGCGGGGCCAGCTAGACCTCGAGGGTTTTGGAGAAAACAATAAGTCAACCCCTCGGGATTTGTTAGCTCGGGATATGGTTTCAGAGTATAAGCTGCAGGGCTATGTGTGGGAGTGGGAGGGCGGAGTAAAAATACACTGTTCAGGTTTAAGGTTAGGTTAGTAATTGTAGTTTAGAATGCTAGGGCCAACTAGTTTAATTACAAGTAAGAGAAAAATAGAGGGAGCCAGATTACTATGGGGGACAGATTTAAGGTCAGCAGACTACAGTATATAGCAAATTACAATACAGTTTAAGGTATTAACCTTATCTAATTGTGGTTTGGGCTCCAGGTGAATTGTTTGTGGGAACAGTTTCAGGAAAGCTGACTTCAGGTAGGAGAGTCTTTGTTAGGTGTTTAGAGAGGGTCTGCCTAGGAGAAAACATACATTAGGAGTGAGAAACCTTACTAGCATTTACAGCTAGACACCAAGCAATCAGACATTATAATATTCACTTCATCCAGAGACTATACGTAAGCAGGTACAAAAAAGGTACAAAAAAGGTACAAAAAAGGCCTACATAGTGCCACTTCACAAAGGAGGCTATTCCAATGACTTTGCCAATTTCAGGCCTATTGCAATATTACTTCCCTTATCTAAAGTCCTTGAGAACTGTATTCAGAAACAACTCTTAAACTATCTTACTACTAATAACCAGAGTCCCCTCATCTTTACAGTCCTTTAATATCTTCTCCAGTAATAAAACTATGATCACCCCAAGTACTTACACTAAACTGCTCGGGTTAGAAATTGACAACCTGAAATTCGATATTCACAATGCCCAAACCATCAAAAAGGTTCATGAGAAAATAGGTCCTCTATACAGATACAAAAAATAACACAAAAGTTACCATAGCCCGCCCACACCTCCTATTAACTATCCTCTATGCCTCCCCAGTATTAACCAATAGCTGCAAAATGGACCTAAACCAACTGGAATCTTGCTATAATAAAATAGCACAAGTCGCCACTGGAGCTTGACATACCTCACATCACTGTACAGCACTAAAACAGCTTAATTGTCTCGAATTCCCACTGCTTCTACAGTTTAATCAACTAACCTTTGCCCACAAAATCCTCCACTAACATGACAAAACTCCTTCACTTTAAAAACTCATTCAGTCATACACCTCTGCCCAATCTCTTCATTTTAGTAACCAACACTTTGTAGATACCACCGAAGCCAACAACTCAGCTGGGAAATCTCTCTTCTCTAACTATCTTTCTAAAATCTGGAATAAGCTGACAACCCCCAATAACTTCTAACAGCCCCCTCTCACAATTCAAAAAGCTTTGCATATGTTCATACATTAGTACTAAGCTAACTGCCCTTGTGAGCCATTTTAAGCCTAGCCAATTATCTTTTGTGAGACTGAAACCCTGCACCTTGTGCTTGCAAGGCAAACACCTTAACCATTAGGCCACCCTCCCAACCCCTCAATCTCAAATGACACCTAGTGGACAACTGGCTATGATATTGTTGCTCTCCTGGCCAGGCCTTCCTTATTTCCCAAACAATCTGTACCCTCCCCACTTAAATATCAGGAGATAGCAATCTCATCTGGCAAGCGTAAAACCCTCTTAATCATTAGAATAACATTTGTATTAAGTACATCTGTATATGTGTAACCCTCTCCATTAATTCAACTGCAACTGTACCAGCATGAACTACGATGGGATTTTTTTGTCTTTCGAAGAAATGCAATGTGTCTTCTGCTTTTGTAATATTTGCTATAATACTTCATAATGTATATATGTTACAACTGCTGAAATGGCTGTAACGGGAACCCTATGTATGCTAGTATAAGTTGTTAAAATCTTGTAAATGGAGCTTTTCTCCACCAGCCTCTGCTGAAAAAGGACCTGTGTCCAGTCAGACTTTCCCAGTAAACAAATGTAAAATAGAAATAAGTAAAATAACTTTCTTACATACACAACATGGCTTTTGACCAAACCAGCTCTATTACAATGTACAAATACTATCACTAGCAACAGAAACACTGGCCTGGAATCTGGTCTCTTCTCTATTTATTGACCTATGTTCATAGGTTCATAGGTAGGTACTAGGCTATTGGCCCTAGGACCTGTATACGTCTAGCCAAAAAGGTACCCTGGCTTTCCCCACCCAAAAAAATTATTTTCCTGTGCCCCTGTCGAGCAGAGCCACAGAGGTGATCCCCAGGGTGAATTTCCTATCTCCCATCCAATCATCAAGATTTTTCTTCAAGAGTGCTAATGAGGAGCTTTGTTTGATATAGAAAGGTAAACCAAATGAAAAAACAAGACCAACTTCTGAAAAATAGATAGGTAGTGATGGGTGCCTCCAAAACCACACAGCAAACACAACAAAGTCTTGAGTTTAAAAGTGGATCCAAAGTAAATAAAAATCCAAAACTTTTTTATACAATCAAGTGAGCGCTTTCATTTATTAAAATATAAACTTCATCAGACAACTAAATAAAAACCTTGCAATGTTTAAATAATACACACTCTTGCATTACTGGATAAAAAATTAAGTAAAAATCATGACATCATCACCAAAAGTTTAACCCTTCTGCCCCCAGAAAAAACAACAACAAATTATACATTGGTTTAAAATGTGTATGTATATCCACTCATATGCTCGATAGTGATTTGAACTTTCATAGATAACTAAACTTTAATCACTTATCCACAATTTTATTTATTTATAAAGCCTTGAGTTTTAACACAGGTGTGATAGCGGTGATCTCATTAATGCCTGGCCAGTTATGTGCTCTTAGCAAAATCTGCAAGGGTTAAAGGGTTAAACTTTTGGTGATGATGTCACAAGGTTTTTATTCAGTTGTCTGATGACGTTTATATTTTAATAAACAAAAGCCACTTGTTTTGCCACTTGTTTGTATAAAAAGTTTTTGGATCAATTTTAAACTCAAGACTTTGTTGTGTTTGCTGTTGTGTTTGAGGTTAGCATCATCACCTATCTACTTTTAATATAGATAGATAGTTTGTTCCAGAGTATGGGAAGTCTCTGGGACAGGAATCTATCCTCATGTTCTGTTTATTGTGGTGACAAGGTTTAGGTCCCTAGAGCGTGTAGCTCGGAGGGATTGAGATTTCTTTAAGTGGAGCATGTCCAACAGCTCTGGGTTAAAATTCATCTCTTGGCCTTTCATTCTCCTCCCTCTCAGTTTCACAGTTGTTTATCAGACTGATACCAAGCTGTTAAATGGCAAACCCAATGCTCCACCCTCCTGCCACTCAAAGTTGGTGTTCTAGAAGGATCTATACTTGGGACTCTACTATTTATAAAGGGTCTTCATACTGTAGCCAAACATGTCCTGAATAATTTACATCAAATATCTCCTACTAAATCCTAACAAAACCAAACTTCTTCTCTTTGCTCCTAAGCCTTACTCATAAAACAAAGACCACTTTAATATTACTTCCTCTAGCAACATCAAGACAGAGCTGGTCCCTCACTCTAAACTTTTGGGTCTTACTGTAGATGATAGGCTGAAACACAGATAAAGCCAGAAAAACAATTGTGAGGATCAATTTACTACCTACTGCATTACATGCATCACATATCTTCACAAACCTACCAGTATTACAGAAAACAAACAAACAAATGCCCAGCCCTCAAATGCTTAATCCAGCCCTATATTCCAATGAGAAATCTAAGATCCATGGATAAATCACTTCAAATCTCAAAATACAGCAGAGGATATCTCCAAGGTGTCAGACAACCTCCATCAAGCAAATCAAAGAACCATAATCTTTTTTTAAGTTACAGCTCAAACAACACCTGAGATAAAACTGGATCTGTTGATGCCTTTCTCCTGGTTAATTCTACACATAACATCCAAATTTATATTCTGAACCTCTTGTAAAAAGAGTTCTACTAATTTTACTTGGAAAGAAACTCATAAACATTGCTTTGTAGAGTAAATAAAAATTTTCTGTTGCACTGTCTGGTATACACAGAAGTTGCTTTCCTTTATTGTAAGAAATTTTTGTATTCTCATTCTACTGCAGTAACTATATACACTATGTACAAATTCTTGATATGTGTGTTGTTCTTTCAGGTACTCTATATAATATGTTATTTCACTATAATTGCTACATAACCTTGTACACTCTGTAATTGTAATCTAGATAATTTGTAATTGTATCTACTTCCTCATACTGTCATATGGATATTTTCTCCTTGGCTTCCGCTGAAAATCAATCAAAGTATCCAAGTCAACAAATGTAAAATAAATAAATCTTCTTCACTGATTGTCTTCTGCTTTTTTGCACATGTGGCCAGACCAAAGTAATCTGTTCCTTCTGACCATCTCTGCAGCTGGAGATATTTTGGATTCTGCACTGATGTCCTCATTTCTTCATCTGTCCTACAATGTCCATCCTACCACCTATCTGAGGCACTTCCTCTCCATCACCTTTAGCTTCCTCATCTGCTCTGCCTTTACTGCCCAGGTTTCTGCACCATACAGTAGTACTGGTTGCATCACTGGTTTGTGCACCTTATTGTTCCCTTCTTTGGCATTCTTCTGTCATGCATTAACCCTGACATTCTATGCCAGTTGGTCGCAGCCCATCTGGTTCTAGTTATGACTCTTCATTCAGACCACCATTCTCATCAACCTCCCCTCCCAGATACCTGAAGCTACTAACCTGTTCCACTATCTTCCCTTCTATTTCAATTCTCAGATTTTTCTAATTTCCTCCATTTGGTGCCATTACAACTGCTTATTTGTACCCAGTTTCATCCCATGAGCCTTCAGTTTTGTATTCCATTCCCCCATCTGTTGCTAATGTTCTTGCTCAGAATCTGTCTATAATACCACATCACCTGCATACAGCAACTTTGTTGATCTTTCCACCCCAACCTGTTTGCTAATGTAATCCATCCAGCAGTGGGCTCAAAGATGAACCACGATGTGAGAGTGAACATTGTTTCTGCTTGAGACATTGGGTCTTTGTACACAGCCTGCGCTAATTCTACCAATGTTTTGGGGACTTTGAAACACCACAAGACTGACAAAATCAACTTTCTTGAAGTCTTGTCATATGTTTTCACCAAGTCTAGTCTAGGAATGCCCAGTTAGACTCTTTCCTCATCTCTAGCTTCTTCTCAACTATGCAAACATAGAGTCAGTTGTATTCCATCTTGATTTGGATATGAACAGCTCTTCTCCTATCTAACATTCTTCTACTCTACGTATTAATTTATCAGTCACCCTATCCAGAAGGGTCATGCAGTGTGACAGGAGTTTGATACCTCTATAATGTCTGCAGTTGTGACTGTCCCCTTTGTTCTTGTACACTGGCATGCATACGCTTATTCTCCAGTCACTGGGATACGCCTTTCTCTCCACACTGCTATGAGTACCTTCAGGAGCCATTTCTCCCCATCTCACCCAGCATCTTGATCATCTCTGCTGTGACCTCATCCTGTCCTGCTACTTTCCTTGACTTCATTTTCCTTTGGGCTGTTCTTCTTCTAGGGTGGGCTCATCATCTCCTTTCATTGTAGGCTGTGTCTGGGGCAGGACAATTTCTCTGGAGTTTTCTTTATTTAGACGATGCTGGAAGTACTCCTTCCATCTGTCTTTGAAGTCCTGTGGACTGATGATAAGGTTGTTGCTGGCATCCCTTATGAATGGTGTCTAACTATCTTCTTTATCTTTTTGGTTTTGCCTTGCAACCTGATATAGTTTATTTGTGCCATCTACTAAGTCACTTTCTAGAACCAGGTAGAGTGCCTCTGATGCCTTATTCTTTGGTATTGCAACTGTTCTGTTAACCAGTATCCCTTCATAACCTGGTCTATCTTTTCTATCTCCCACTTTTTCCTGTACTCCTTTCTTTTGATGACTTCCTTGACTTCTGCATTCCCCCACCAGCTTTCCTTGTGTACCTTATTTCCATACCTGGCTCAGTCATATATCTAGCCTTACACATGCAGTTTTTAGATACTGCTGTTCTTCTTCAGCTCCACCTATTTCCTCTTCTTCCTTAGGTGTTACAGCCCTGAGTAAGTTCTTAAATTCTTGTGCTTTCTCTTCATTTAACTTCCAGGTTTTTAGTCAAGTCTGTATTGACTTTATAGAGTGCTCTCTGACCACTGCTTGCGGCTGATTGTGGAAACTAGTGGCTTATGCCATGGGCCAACTGTTTCACTAGGAATGACTTTGAAATTGCTGGTTCTACCCCAGTGCCCTTTCCTTACCAGGATGAGGTCTCCCTGAGTTACATGTTGGTCACTCTTCTGTGTGATCTTCTGACTGTCTCTATTATTAAACCATGTTTTGGCCACCATCGAGCCATTTGCCATACAGAAGTCTAGAATGGCCTCTCCCTTCTTTATTCCTGTTGCCCCCCCATGGACCCAGACAATCCTCATATCCTGTTTTATCTGTCCTGATATGTGCATATCTGGTCTCCCATTATCAACTCATGTTTTCCTGCTTTATCTAGTAGGTCATGCAACTGCTACCTGAAAGAACTCTTTTCCTTGCTATCATGACCCTGCTGAGGACGTAGCCTGAGACTATGAATACTGCCCCATCATTACATTGGAGTCTGAGTGTCATGTCTGTCATTAATTCTAATGACATCCCTCACTCTGTTTTGGACATTCCCACACCATTTGTAGCCTTTTAGTTTCTGACTAGGACAGCTGTGCCATGGACAGGTATGAAAGACAAAGTATATACCTCTGGTACCTTAGCCTTCAGGGCTATTAATTAGCAGACCCTTATGACTAGGTATGTCCTGTTATTCTCTCCTTACTTTGGGGCATTCTGACTGATTATGCCATTGCTCTTTTTAGCTCTGATCATCAGGTGGCTTCTCATTTTATTAAATGCAGTTATGATGCTGCTGATGCCTCCTCTAGGGCAGTTAAATCTGGATCTGTTATGAGGAGGTGTTCTTGGATATGCCTCCATGCTCTGCCTGAAAATATTAAGGCCAAATTATTGGGTTCCTCCCTTAGACAACCAGAATCTCTTTTGCACTTTATGTAGGATTTGAAACAAGTCTCTGTCTCTCCTGTTCCTAAGTTCAAATACATTACCTGCTAAGACTTCCTTTGTTTTTTAGCAGCCTAAATGGCCTTATAGGAGCAAGATGGTTTCTAGAAGAGTTTTTTCCTAGATAAGCCTTCTCAGGGTTCTAAGAGTCAAAAGCCTTCCTGCCATGACAAATCTGCTTCTGTTGACATTCAAATGCACCTATCCTACAGCCAGATTTCTCTGTCTATTAGGTTGACTCTTTCTTGTCCTGGCTGACAACAAATGTTCACGAATGCCCAGGTATTTCCCATTATCCAGAATTTTATGGTTCAGAAATCCTTTCCTCTATTTTCAGGCCTTCTTCAGCCTCCTCCTTATCAGCACCCACATTTTCCTTTGGTTCTTCAGGATCTGGTGGTACAGGGAACCATCTAACCTGTCCTCCTGTCTCAGCATGGAACAGTTGTTTTTTATTCTAGGATGTTTCTGGTTCCCAGGTAGGAAAGGTCATGGAGACCCATTCTACAACTGCCTTTTCTCAACAGCTTTGTCAAGGCTCCCTGTTTCAGAATGTTGTTTTTTGAGACACTTTTCCCTTTTGTTGCTTCCTCATGCCTTTCTGGTATCCCTGGATTTGAAGGACACTTACCGCCACATTCCTATTCACCCTCTCTTCAGGAAATATTTGTATGTTTCACTGTTTCTTCCTTGCATTATCAGGTCTTTGCTTTGCCTTTTGGTCTTTCTACAGCTCTGAGGAACTTTACCAAATGTCTGATCCCTGTGGTAGCCTTCTGCAGACTTCAAGGAATTCAAATATTCCCTTACTTGGATGACCTTTTGATTCAAGCCCCCTTTCAACAACTCCTGCTTCACTGCAGTGTGGAGTTCACGTTCACTCTCAAAAAGTCTGTGTTAACTCCCTCTTAGGACTGTGTTCCAGAATTGCAGGATTCAGACCATAGGTTCATAGATTAGTACTAGGCTAAGTGCCCTTGTGGCCATTTTAAGCCTAGCCAATTACCCCATGTGAGAATCAAACCCTGCACCTTGTGTCTGTAAGGTAAACACCTTAACCATCATGCCAAGGAGCTCTCATTGAATGCTTATTTACTGTCTCTTCTTCCTCTTCCAGTCCTTTTTGAAAGGGAGTTTCTCCAACCTCAGGGGTGCATGGCATCCACCATTCCCATGGTTCCCTTTGCCAAGCTTCACATGAGGAAATTTCAATGGTATCTCAAGACTGTTTGTCTCCAGTGCTGCTACCATCTCCTACCTTGTCTCTAGCTTGAGCTCTGCTGGTAGATTCACCAGATTTCCCTGAATCCAAGTCTGCCTTTTCAGGTTCCTCTCCCTACTCAGGAGCTGTACAAGCATGCTTCCAATAATGATTGGGGAACATCTTCCAACAACCTCAAAGTCCAGGGTATTTGGCCCCATCAACAACTGCCAGACCATATCAACATCAAGAAAATGAGAGCTCTACTCCTAGCTCTCCAGGCGTTTCACTCCCTTTGGGTTCCAGGTCCTCAAAAGGTTTTTACAAACAATACCATAGGCATGTGCCACATCAACAAACAAGGGGACACAAAATCTTACCTTGTTTGCAGGTTGGCTCTTCGGGCTTAGGATTTTGCAGTCTATCATCACTTGATTTTTCAGGTGGTCTAAATGTCCTCAGTGCACAATCTTGTGATAAATTCTTTGAGCAGTTCCAGGACAAATTCTCACAAATGGACGCTTCACAGGGAGGAGTTTGTGGACATTGTACATCAGTGGGTGGGGTACTCCTCAAGTACATCTTTTTGCCTCCCCTCTGAAAAGACAATTTGCCCAGTTCTGCTGGAGTGCCATGTCCCCTGCCTTGGAAAGTGGACACCGTGACACCATGTCTTTTTCTTGGAAGGGTCTCTGTTTGCTTATTCTCCTTCTCTTCTAAAACCCCATTTTATGCACAAGATCATATGACAGGCACAAAATCTTGTCGGTGACTCCCATTGGCCCAGACAGCACTGGTTCCCCTGTTCTGTTTCATATGAACAGGGCAATCATCACCAAGTTACTTCACAGGCTGGATCTTCTCACACACGATAAGGGCGGTCTCATTCACTCTCACTTGTCTACCCTTCAGATGACTATTTGGGTGATAGGGTTTTGACTCCTTTTAGGCACCACCTTTCTGAGAATGCACTTCAGGTTTTTGCAGGAGGCCAGAAAGCCCACTACTAGAAAATCATTATGTGACTAAATGGACCAGTCTTTCTATTTGGTGTCTCAAGCATGACCTGGACCTTTTTTCTGTCGGGGTTCCTATGGTCCTTTCTTATGTGTGTGAGTTGCTCAGTTCTGGCTTAGCATAGTCCTCTGTTCATAGGTTCATAGATTCATAGGTAGGTACTAGGCTATTGGCCCAAGGGCCTAAGTAAGCCTAGCCAACAAGGTTCCCTCACTTATGCCACCCAAGAAAGCTAATTTCCTGTGCCCCTGTTGAGCAGAGCCAAAGAAGTGATCCCCAGGGTGTATTTCCTATTTCTCATCCACTCATCAAGATTTTTCTTAAAGAGTGCTAATGAAGAACTTTGCTTGACATAGATGGGTAGCTTGTTCCAGAATATTGTTCCAGGTAATAATATAGCTACACTTGAAGATACCTTACACTGGATATCTAGTCACTACCCTTAAGAAACCTTACTTCTCGGAGACTTTAATATAGATTGGGCCACCTGTTCTTTAGAATCCCCTACCACCCATATTAACTTGCACTCATTCATGCAAGTTATTAACACCCCAACTAGGACAGGCAAACCCAACCATAAAGAAAGTATACTCGATTGGGTACTCGTCACCCTAACCTGTATACATTTGGTACCCTCCCTGATAGTCTAAGTGATCACCATCTCACATATGTAATCAAGCACAAAGTAACCAATCCCCAACAACCCTTACTAAGAAATGTCAGAAATAAAAAAAATTTTGACTCAGCCAAATTCCAACAAGAATTATATTCTTGCAATTGGTCTATACTAAAACTTCTCCCCTTAGAAGAAGCAGTATTGTATTTTAACAAAAAATTCCTTGAGATTCTTGACTTTCACGCACCCATTCGCTCAAAGAAAACTAAGGCAAAAGCTGCTCCTTGGCTTTCAAAAGAGACCAGGCTCAAAATTAATCTCAGAAATAAAGCTTGGGCTTTATGGCAAACTACTAAACACCCTCATGATCAAATTAAATACAGGCAACTTAGGAATGAGACTAAAAAACATATACTACTTGACAAAAAACAATACTACAGCAACTTACAAACAGATAATCAAAATAACCCTCAGAAGTTCTGGGCAGGGTTGAATAATCTACTACACCTTGGTCATACTACTACTCCTATCCCAGCTGCCTCCACTGATAAACCCCCAGAAGCAGTCTCTGACAGTTTTAACCGATTCTTTACCAAGACAATTCAAGCCCTAGCCAGCCAAGTGCCTCTTAGCTCCCACAGCCTAGATAGTTCCACCCCTAAAAATCTACCCTTATTTAGCTTTCAACCTGTTGCCACATCACTTATCCGTACCCTAATCAGAAAACTTAAACCCACCACACTCTCGGCTGATCAACTTCTGGCTGAATACCTACAAAAATCAGCCGATGCCATTGCCTACCCAGTGTCATTACTTATCAATCGCATCATAGTAGAAGCAAAAATTCCTGATATCTGGAAGATATCCTATGTAATCCCTCTTCATAAAGGAGGTAGTTCTGCTGAACTCTCCAATTACAGGCCTATAGCTATACTCTCTCCTCTAGCAAAGATAATGGAAAAATGTATTCAGAAACAGTTCATGTACCGCCTAATAAATAACCACCTCATGGCAGATACCCAGCATGGCTTCAGACCTCACCATAGCACTACCTCAGCCCTACTAGTCTTTTCCAATACCATAAACCTTAATTGTAATAATAACCATATTTCTTCAGTTCTTTTTTTGAATCTGTCCAAAGCTTTTGATATGGTGGATCACCAACTATTAATCCATACCCTGCAATCCCTTAGTCTAGATCCCAAAGCCCTTCAATGGTTTAATTCCCACCTAAGTGGTAGACAGCAGGCTGTACTTTGGCAGACCAAACTCTCTACCCTGCTACCTAACACCCTGGGAGTACCACAAGGTTCTATATTAGGGCCACTGTTATTCTCCATCTTCAGTAATGATTTGAGCACTGTCATACCTAAAGTCAGCTGTATCCAATATGCAGATGACTCTACACTGATTTGCTCAGCAATATCCCCTACAGAGTTACAGTTAGCTACCCAGACTACCTTTAACACAATAGAAAACTGGCTTACCAATTGTTGCCTGATGCTGAATTCTAAAAAGACTAAAATGCTGTTATTCCCACTGACACAAAGGTCTAGCGCCATTAACTTTACAATTAAAGCAAAGGATGGCACAATAATCTCACCTGACCACTCTACAAAACTACTAGGTGTCACTATCGACAACAACGTAAAATTTGACCTACATGTTAACCAATTGATCAAAACCATCAATAAAAAAACTAGGCTCATTGTACAGAATAAAAAGCTTCCTGACTCCTCCAGCCAAGGTTGCCATTGCTCGATCTCACCTTCTCTCTACTCTCTTGTATGCATCCCCTCTTCTCTGTAATACTAGTAAGACTGCCCTGAACAAAATCACTATCTGTTATAATCACATCGCCAGGTTTGCCACTAGGCTGCCTTTCAGGACACATCATTGCATCAATCTAATTCAGCTTGCATGGCTTGAACTACCTAGTCTAATACTATATAACCAACTGATTATGGCCCACAAAATTATATACAACCCTGAAAACACCCCTGCACTCAAAAATCTAGTCACCCTGTATAACAACCCTAGATCATTGCGTTCTTCCAGCAGACTCCTTATTCGGATATATAAAACTAATAACCTAGCCGGCGACTCTCTCTTTATAAACTCTGTAGGCAGATCATGGAACTTTCTAACTCCTGAGATTACCTCACTCTCTTCTCTAGGTCATTTCAAAGCTAAGCTCAAACAATTCCTGGGATCAAAATGGACATGCTATTGTATCAAGCCTGGCTAATCTTTTCTCCAGATTGTGTACAGCTGCTATGTAACCTGTCTTGTACTGCAGCTTTCAGATTTATCTACTCTGAACTTAACAACTGTTCTTAATGAAACTATTAAAAATGGTCATTCATTGATTTAATGAAACAAAAAAATTCTATATGTAATATCTGTATGGGTTGTCTCTATGTTCTCTGTAAATATTATATTATGCTATCCATAATATGTGATAGGTAATGATATTTTTGTTACTGTTTGGAGCTTTTCTCCCGAGGCCTCCTTTGAAAATGGACATATATCCAGTTGGACTATCCCGGTTAACAAATGTAAAGTAAAATAAAATAAAATAAAATATAGGAAGTCTCTGGGACAAAAATCTATCCCTCCGGCATGTCCTGTTTATTGTGGTGACAAGGTTTAGGTCCCTAGAGCATGTAGCTCAGAGGGATGGGATTACTTTAGGTGTAGCATGTCCAACAGCTCTGGGTTTAACATAGCTTTATATGTTAGGCAGAGATCTTCTCAGATTAGGTGATATGCTACAGAGTAAAGCTGGAGTTTTTTAAGATGGTCAGTGTAGGGCATCTGTTTGAGGCCAGTAATCCTCTTTGTGAGATACTTCTGTGGCCTTTCCAGCTGCTGCAGATGTCTTATGAGGTACATTCCAAAAGGGGCGTTGTACTCTATAATGGGTCTAATGAGTGCTGAGTAGAGGGGAACAATGACCTCTTTTTTTCCTGGATGAGAACCCTTTTGTGATGAGGTGTGCCACATAGAAGGATTTCCTGACTACTGTGGCAATGTGATTATCAAAGGAGAGACTACTGTCCACCTGAGTCTCAAGGTCTCTATTCACACATTCGATGTTAAGTAGACTGCCAATTATGTGATAGTTCATGGTACAGAGTTTTTACCAGAGGGAACGATAATGCACTTTTGGCATTGAGCTTGAGGCCATGCCTCTGACACCAGGCATCTGTCTCAGTGAGGCCCTTCTGTAGGATGTCCACATCATTTGGGGACTCGACTATGGCTCCTAGTTTGCAGTCATCTGCAAACTTCGTTAGCCAGAGGCCTTAGCCTGTACTTCAGAGAAGTAGATACCAAACAGGAGAGGTCCCAGGACTGAACCCTGTGATACTCCACTTGTCACTGGTTTGAAGTCAGATTTGAAGTCTGCAACTTTTACAGTGTGGGTTCTGTCAGTGAGCCAGTTGGCAACCCATCTTGTTACATAGGGATTTATATATAGTTTAGTGAGTTTAGCTATGAGATGGTGTCAAAAGCCTTGGCGAAGTCAAGATAGGCTGTGTGAACAACCTTACCCTTGTCTATGGCTTTGGTGACTGCCTCAAAGAAGTTGATCAGGTTCAGAAGGCATGATCTGCCTTTCACAAACCTGAACTGGGTGGGGTCCAGAGATTGGAGGTTACCAATGTCTTTGTTTATTATAAGTTCCATGATGATATGTTCCATGGCCTTGCAGACCAGGCTCATCAGGGTAATAGGGCGATATTTCCCGGGGTCCGTGGTGGCTCCCCCTTGTTGAGTGAGATAACTGTTGCTGTGCGCCATTCAGTGGGTACAAAACTTGATGTGAAGCTATGACTGAACATGGTACTTAGGTGGGGAGCCAGTTCGTTCTGAAGTTCATGTAAAATGCAGCCTGGGATGTTGTCCGGTCCCATGGGTGCTGTGTTTTTGGTTTTACAGAGTGCAGCCTTTACCCGCATAGATGTGATTACAGGGACTCTGCATTCTTCTTATATAGATATGGGCCCTTCAGGGGGTGAGAGGAGAGGTAAAGCTAGCACTGAACCTATCTGCCAGGATGTTGGCAGAATCAGTTGGTTCTGTAATTTTCGTGCCGTTGTGCTGTAACTCAGAGCAGATCTGGGTGTTGCCATTGAGATTCTTCACATAGCTATATAATGTTTTGTGGTTGCCCATAGAATCAGTGGAGATTTTGTTTTCGTAGCTAGCTTTGGAGGATCTTATAAGGGATCTCAGCTTCTTACTGAGGCTGACCAGGAAGCTCCTCTACTCATGAGATTTTACTCTCTTTTGAGAAAGTTTCTTCCTCCTGTTGTAGAGTTTGTTTATAGCAGGGGACCACCAGATTGGCTTCCTTCTTTTGGAGGATAGCATCTTGGTTCTGTTTGGGATAGCACAATCCATGCACTTGTGTAAGTGCTTATAGAGTGCATCTGTGTAGGATTCAGCAGTCGTAACTGTATTGTCCATCTGCATGGGTGTCATGAAGTTCACCACCTCTGTCTTAAGAAGCATGAAGTTGGCTTTGGAGAAATTTTTTACCATGGTTTCCTTAATGGTGGGTGAGGTCAGGATGTGGATATCTAGGGTTATTAGCTTATGGTCGGATCTGACCAATGAGGAGTTAACTTCAGGTGTGGAACACCGGTCACTCATGTTGGTAATGTCTAGGTCTAGGATATTGTTGCCCCTGGTGGGGGTGTGGATAAGTTGATCCAGGGCATTGGAATTTATGAATTCCAGAAAGCGTTGAGCGAAGGAGTTGGCACATGAGTAGTTTTCCCAGTTAATGGTAGGGTAGTTGAAATAGCCCATTATTAGGGAGTTTGGTTGAACCCTAATATTTTCCAATATATCAAGAAAAGAGGAATGGGACTCCTGGGGCATGGTGGGGGATCTGTAGCAAGCTACAATTTGGATTGCTGTTTTGCCTAGAGTTAGTCACACTTGGATAACCTCGGATGCATTATGATATGCAACTAGCCTGGAGCTGTGGATATCCATAATGAATATGGACACACCTCCGCCTTTGGTGTTCTGGTCCAGGTTAGATGGCCGAAAAGTGTGGTATGAGTTATAGCCTGGTAATGCAGGGGTGCTTTCTAGAGCCTTGAACTAGGTCTCAGTCACTGCACAGATATCGATGTTCTCCATTTTAAGGAGCGCCTTGAGTGAGTGCATTTTGAGATTTAGACTTCTAGCATTGAGTAGCATTACCCTCAGTTTTTGCTTGCCTGTTCCTGTTATGGTGGTGAATTTGTAATTTGAAACTTGCCTAAAAAAGGCACTATAGGGGCTGCAAGACCCTTAGCTAGTATCCGGAGTCCCAGGGGTGACAGGTGCAGGCCATCTCTGGAAAAGCATCATGGTCTGTCGACCATGTCGTCCCAGGCAGACAGATACTGGATCCCCTTAGAATGACACCAGAAGCTCAGCCAATTGTTGAAGTTAATCATTTTGTCCTTGTACTGCGGTATCTTTCTAACTGATAGCAGGATGCTACTCAGAGCTAGGGTCATACCTGCCTGGGCTACAAGATCAGAGAGCTCTTCCATGTCTCTGGATATATGGTGTGCCTACAAGGGCAGCAGGATGTATGGTGTGCCTACAAGAGCAGCCGGATGTATGGTGTGCCTACAAGGGCATCCAGACATACTGTGTACCTATAAGAGCAGCCGGACATATGGTGTGCCTACAAGGGCAGCCAGATGTATGGTGTGCCTACAAGAGCAGCCAGATGTATGGTGTGCCTACAAGAGCTGCCGGATGTATGGTGTGGCTAGATTCATAGGTTCATACTAGGCTATCTGCCCTAGGGCATTTATAAGCCTAGCCAGAATGTGTTTGGCTTTCGCCACCCATTTTAAATTAATTTTGCTATGCCCTTTTTCGAGGTTAGTATACTGTGCCTCTGTCTAACAGTGACACAGAAGTGATACCTGGGGTAAACCTATGATCTCCCATCCACTCATCAAGATTCCTCTTGAAGAGCGTCAATGAGGGACTCTGCCTAACCTGGACTGGGATTTTATTCCAGAGTGAAGGGAGTCTCTGGGTTATGAATCTGTCCCTCCAGCATGTCCTATTTATTTCAGTGCTGAGGTTCAAGTCTCTCGAGCACGTAGCTCGATGGGATTTGGATTTTCTGAGGTGCAGCATGTCCATTAATTCCGGGTTGGACATGGCTTTATATGTCAGGCACAGATGAGCAGGCGGTATGTCACTGAGTAGAGCTGGAGTTTCTTTAACCGGGCAGCATATGGCATCTGTTTGAGCCCTTTGATCCTCTTGGTGAGGTACTTTTGGGGTCTTTCCAGTTGCTGCAGGTGTCTGGTAAGGTACATCCCAAAAGGGGCATTGTACTCAATTATGGGCCTGATGAGGGATGAGTAAAGAGGCACGATGACCTCCCCTGATCTAGATGTGAATCCCTTCATGATTAGGTGGGCTATATAAAATGTTTTTCTAACCACTTTGGCCACGTGGTTGTCAAATGAGAGACTGCTATCAACTTGGGTCCCCAGGTCCCTAATTACTTCTTCTGTACTTAATGGATTACCACCTATGTGGGAATTTGTGGGCACTTTGTTTTTGCCAAAGGGGATGACAATACACTTTTTGGCGTTTAGCTTGAGGCCATGGCTCTGGCACCAGTTGTCTGTTTCTATGAGGCCCTTTTGGAGGATGCTTGTGTCGGCTGGAGAGTCGATTATGGCACCCAGTTTGCAGTCATCTGTGAACTTGGTCAGCCACAGTCCTTCCATGTTGGCCTGTACCTCCGAGAAATATATACCGAACAAGAGAGGTCCCAGGACTGAGCCCTGTGGGACGCCACTTGTAACTGGTTTGGAGTCTGACATGGCTCCAGCAATTCTAACCATGTGGTTTCTGTCCTTGAGCCAGTTTGCAACCCATCTAGTGACATGGGGGTTTATATTTAAGCTGGTGAGCTTATCTATAATGCCCGAGTGGGGTATTGTATCGAAGGCTTTTGTGAGGTCCAGGTAGGCTGTGTGGACCACCTTCTGCTCGTCAATGGCCTTGGTGACTATTTCAAAGAAATCAACCAGGTTTAAGAGGCAGGATCTGCCCTTAACAAAGCCGAACTGGGTAGGATCCAGTGTCTGTAGGTCCCCAATATCTTTATTTATGAGGTCCATGATGATCCTTTGCATAGCTTTGCAGACCAAGCTAGTCAGGCTTATGGAAAAACAGCAAATGTTGACAACAGCAACCATGAGGGGCAGATGACTTGTGTGCAGTCCACAAAGTTTATTAAAAGTCCAATTCTGTCAGTTAAAATAAACAGTTAAACGCTACAAAGCGTTTTTCTTCATGATTAATATCCGGACTTCCTCAGACAAAACACTAGCACCAAGAACAATGAGCGTTTAAATACAGGCTTATGGGGCAATAGTTTCCAGGATCCACTGAGGCACCACCTTTGTGGAGAGGGACCACTGTTGCTGTACGCCACTCTTTGGGTACATATCCTGTAGTAAGGCTGAGATTGAACAATAGTTTTATGTTTGGGTTTAGCTCTTCTTGGAGTTCATGTAGAACACAGCCTGGGACACCGTCTGGTCCCATTGATGCTGTGTTTTTTTCTTTGGAGAGGGCGGCTCTTACCTGAGCATCTGAGATGTCAGGGGGGCAGCACTCTGCTGGGATAGATATTTGCCCTTTTGGTGGGGATGGGAGGAGAAGTTTGCACTGAACCTGTCAGCTAGGATGTTGGCAATGTCTGTGGGTTCGGTGTATTTTTTGTCATTTTGGACTAATTCTGAGCATATCTGGGAATTCCCACCCAGGTTCCTAACATAACTAATGAAAGCCTTGTGATTATCCTTAGTGTCCTGTGCAACCTTTCTCTCGAAGCTGGCCTTAGACGATTTTATGAGTGCCCTTAGTTTTTTGCTAATACTGATCAGAGATGCCTTCCCTTTTTGGGATTTTGCTCTATCATTTAGTAGCTTACTCCTAATATTGTATAGTTTGTTTATGGCTGGGGTCAACCAGACAGGACGTCTGCCTTTGGAGGATTGGGTCTTGGTTTTATTTGGGATTGCATGATCCATGCATTCCTGAAGGTGTTCATAGAATGCGTTTATAAAGGATTCTGCGGTCTGGGCCATATTTTCCACAGGCCCGGGGGCTTTGAAGGATTCCACCTCAGTTTTGAGGACTGTGAAATTTGCTTTAGAGAAGTTTTTCACTGTGGTTTTCTGGGCAGGAGGTGGGGTTGGGATGTGAATATCCAGTGAGATTAGTTTATGGTCTGTTCTTACCAGTGAGGGATACACTTCTGGTCTGGAGCATAGAGTCCCCATGTTGGTGATGATCAGGTCCAGTATGTTTTCCCCTCTTTTGGTGGTGGTAACAAGTTGTTCCATAGCATTTGAGTTTATAAGTTCTAGGAACCTTTGGGCTAGGGTGTTGGAGCTAGAGTAATGCTCACAGTCTATGTTTGGGTAGTTGAAGTCGCCCAATATAATGGTGTTTGGAGAGACCTTCATATTTTCCAGTGTTCTCAGGAAGGCTGAGTGGGGTTCCTGGGTTTGGGTGGGTGGTCTGTAGCAGGCTATAAACTGGAAGGCAGTTTTACCCACTGTTAGTTGCACATGGATAGTCTCTGATGCTTCGTGCTGTGCCACCAACCTGGAGGTGTGGATGTCTTGGCTACAAGAGCAGCCAGATGTATGGTGTGCCTACAAGAGCTGCCGGATGTATGGTGTGGCTACAAGAGCAGCCAGATGTATGGTGTGGCTACAAGAGCAGACGGACGTATGGTGTGCCTACAAGGGCAGCTGGACGTATGGTGTGCCTACAAGGGCAGCTGGACGTATGGTGTGCCTACAAGGGCAGCTGGACGTATGGTGTGCCTACAGGTGTAGCTGGAGGTATGGTGTCCCTACAAGAGCAGGCAGATCTATGATGTGCCTACAAGGGCAGCCAGAGGTATGGTGTGCCTACGAGAGCAGGCGGATCTATGGTGTGCCTACAGGGGCAGCCAGATGTATGGTGTGCCTACAAGGGCAGCCGGACATACGGTTTGCCTACAAGGCAGACAGATGTATAGTGTGCCTACAAGGGCAGCCAGACGTATAGTGTGCCTATAAGAGCAGCTGGAAATGTGGTGTGCCTACAAGAGCAGCCAGATGTATGGTGTACCTATAAGAACAGCTGGACATATGGTGTACCTATAAGAGCAGCTGGACGTATGGTGTGCCTGCAAGGGCATCCAGGCGTATGGTGTGCCTACAAGGGCAGCCAGAGTTATGGTGTGCCTACAAGAGCAGCTGAACATATGGTGTGCCTACAAGAGTGGCGGGACGTATGGTGTACCTACAAGGGCAGCCAGATGTATGGTGTGCCCACAAGAGCGGCTGGACGTATGGTGTACCTACAAGGGCAGCCAGACGTATGATGTGCCTACAAGAGCAGCTGGACATATGGTGTACCTACAAGGACAGCCAGATGTATGGTGTGCCTATAAGGGCATCCAGGCGTATGGTGTGCCTACAAGGGCATCCAGGCATATGGTGTGCCTACAAGGGCAGCCAGAGTTATGGTGTGCCTACAAGAGCAGCTGAACGTATGGTGTGCCTACAAGAGTGGCTGGACGTATGGTGTGCCTACAAGGGCAGCCAGGCATATGGTGTGCCTATAAGAGCAGCCAGATGTATGGTGTATCTATAAGAGCAGCTGGACGTATGGTGTGCCTACAAGAGCGGCTGGACGTATGGTGTACCTACAAGGACAGCCAGACGTATGGTGTGCCTACAAGAGCGGCTGGACGTATGGTGTGCCTACAAGAGCGGCTGGACATATGGTGTGCCTACAAGGGCAGCCAGGCATATGGTGTGCCTATAAGAACAGCCAGATGTATGGTGTACCTATAAGAGCAGCTGGACGTATGGTGTGCCTACAAGAGTGGCTGAACGTATGGTGTACCTACAAAGACAGCCAGACGTAGGGTGTGCCTACAAGAACGGCTGGATGTATGGTGTACCTACAAGGGCAGCCAGACTTATGGTGTGCCTACAAGAGCGGCTGGACGTATGGTGTACCTACAAGGGCAGCCAGACATATGGTGTGCCTACAAGGGCAGCCAGACATATGGTGTGCCTACAAGAGTGGCTGGACGTATGGTGTGCCTACAAGAGCGGCTGGATGTATGGTGTGCCTACAACAGCAGCCAGGCGTATGGTGTGCCTATAAGAGCAGCCAGACGTATGGTGTACCTATAAGAGCAGCTGGATGTATGGTGTGCCTACAAGAGCGGCTGGACGTATGGTGTGCCTACAAGGGCAGCCAGATGTATGGTGTGCCTACAAGAGCAGCCAGATGTATGGTGTGCCTACAAGAGCTGCTGGATGTATGGTATGGCTACAAGAGCAGCCAGATGTATGGTGTGCCTACAAGAGCTGCCGGATGTATGGTGTTGCTACAAGAGCAGCCGGACATATGGTTTGCCTACAAGAGCAGCCAGACGTATGGTGTACCTATAAGAG